>NW_020174038.1:1452137-1477689 GCF_003031525.2 Neophocaena asiaeorientalis asiaeorientalis | reverse complement strand
GAGGATGGGCAATGGTCTTTCTTACTCTTCAGCCTAAGACTGTCTCTTTACCAAACCCAGCATCAGAATACTCAGATCTAACGTTTTCCTCGAGTCCTCGTTTCCTTATGAAGGTTCCCACATCACAGAAAACATATTTCAAGTAAATCTGTATGCCTCTGTCCTGTTCATCTTTGTTGAATTTTCAGACCCAGCCAGAGACTCTAAGAGGGTCAAGGAAAACTTTTTCCTGCCCTACACTCCCTCATACTTACTACGGTCTAAAATACTAGAGAAGGACTTCCCTGGTGACACAGTGGTTAAGAATCCTCCTGCCAACGCAGGGGACACGGGTTTGATCCCTGGTCCAGGAAGATCCCACATGCTGCGGAGCAACTAAGCCCGCATGTACAACTACCGAGCCTGTGCTCTAGAGCCCGCGAGCCACAACTACTGAAGCCTGCGTGCCTAGAGCCTGTGCTCCGCAACAAGAGAAGCCACCGCCATGAGAAGCCCATGCACCACAAAGAAGGGTAGCCCACGCTCACTGCAACTAGAGAAAGCCCACACGCAGCAACGAAGACCCAACACAGCCAAAAATTTTTTTTAAATTAAACCGTTAAAATACTAGAGAATTATCACATTCCTTATATTAATTGCTTCCTGTCTATCTACTCCCGTGAGAACACAAGTTCCATGAGGGCAGGGATCTTTGCCTGGTTTGTTCACTGATGTCTCAGAAGCATCTCTGAGCTTGGCATACAGTAGGCACTTTATGAATATTGGATACATGAATTAATGATGCCTTCATGATCCGTCGTTTGCATGTTTGTGAATATTTCTTTAGGAGATAGACCGATAAGTGAAATGGCTGGGCCAAAGATGGACGCATTTAAAATTTCAATCGACACAACCAAATTGTACTCAAGAAAATGTAACCAATTTCTACTTCTAACATCAAAGTATGGGTATCTGCTTCCTCACCCTGGATAGTAACTCATAAAAATTCTTACACTGTTTTAATATGGGTTTCCCATGCATACGCCGGTGAGATTGAACATTCACTCTTGTATTTATTAGCCATTTATATTTCCTCTCTGAACTTATTATCTTTCAGTATTTGTAACAGGTTAAACGTTTTTTTGAGAATATTATAATTTTTCAGGAAAAAACTGTCCAAGATTTGAGAATGGTTAAAAGAGATCCCTGGGTCTCCCTTCACTGGCTATCTGGGCATTGCCTTGGCATGATCAAATTCTACAGAGGTGTATGCCTTTAACTGACTTGCCATTGATTAGGCTATATTACATGCCTGTAGGGGTAGCAGTTAAATTAAAGACAGCTAGTAGCAATGTAAATGGTTCTTGTCTGCAGCGATGCAAATAGATTTTGTCCCAGAGAGAATATAACTCTCTGTAACTCAAATTCTGATTTGAATCTGTTTTAACTGAGTGGCTCCTTCAATAATTAATGAGCTAAATAAAATCTCGGACATGTATTCATTTTATATTTGTATGCCACGTTTCTAACTTCTTGAAAAATTATACCTTAGCCGACTTTCCCTAGTCAGCATGAGGAATTCAGCTACCCTTGGGGTTGGGGACCAGGGAGGGGTTTTAGAATTATCTACAGCGGTGATACCAAGAATCAATGTTCAGATTCAGACATTTCCTGTGTCTTTCCTGATTCCACTTCAGAGTTTGGGGGTGGGAGTGGGGAAAGTGTGCTTCGGTTTGGTTTGGTTTGGTTTAAATCATCATTCTTGCGCATCGCATTTTGATAAAACGTGCAGCGTTCCCTTTGGGCAACGTTCTAATCTTACAGTGGATTTTTCCTTTTTCTTTAGAGAAGAGCTGTTCTGTGAGGTTTGAGTTATGAAGAGATAATGGCCTCCAAAGCCAGGCTTTGTGCAGAGAAAAGGGGATTTTCTAAATTCCTTCATCTCCCTCCCTCAGGAGTCTGGAGGACCTAAGAGGGGACCTTGGAGATGGGGAAGAGAAGGGAGGATAGTTCCAGCTGAGAAAGGAATGTGTTTAGTTTAACTGCTCTGGGTTGTAGGAGCTGAGACATGTGTATAAACTGGAGGGGGAAGCCAAAGGCAGCAGAACCTCAACCTCGCTTCCCTTGCAGACTGTGGAAGGAGCCAGGCCCCGCGCTCACCTGCGCCCCAGCAGGGGTGGCACACCTAAGTCAACCCAGTGTGCAAGGTGGCCGAGTGCCAGGCAGAGGAAGGGGCCATGGGGTGAGGTTTGAGTTAAACTCTCCCAAGCAGCCCTCAGCTCCCTGGGAGATAAACAATGAATACATTTTTCGTGTAACTGTAACAGGGAAGAGCCAGTTTTGACTCCATGTTGGATCTGTTTCTTTGACAGATCCTTTGCTTTTTGCTGCTTTTGTTATTATTTTTGTTGCTTTTGTTATTATAATCGAACAGAAAGGCCTGCCTCAGGGAACCCTGCCCACCTGCCAGATGGCTGCAAGGAAGAGGAAATTAACACATCCCCTCCAGAGGCTGGCCATTCCAGGAGATGTTTTGCAAGACTGATGGTCCTTTTTACTTTACTTCCTCCCTGCCTCTCCCTCTCTATTCCGCCTTTTTACTTTACTTCCCTCTCTGATTCCATAAAGGAAACCAGCAACCAGACCCCATAAGACGGTTATTTTGAGACACTAGTCGGCCACTCGGTCACATTCCTTGCCTCAACACCTCGTCTCCAATTCACTGGCCTGTCGTGCGGCGAGCAGAGCGAGCTTGGACTCCGAGCGAAACATAACTGTGCGCTCTACAATTTTCGAGATGCGCAATATTTGGGACATACTTATACTAAAAAAGTATTATTTGTTGTTTATCTGGAATGTGAATTTAACCGGGCATCTTGAATTTTATCTGGCAACCCCACATGTGGCAGGGCTGGAACCCAGAGTTTCCTGCAGCCTCTCCAGGTGGCTCGCTCACCTAACGCTAACCCTAACCCTAAGGCTTCCTCGTAGTAAGAGTGGCAGGATGGCCCACGTGGCTTGAGAACAGAGCTAGACCTCGGGGGAAAGGGGACATAGCAAGTGCAGTAGTGGGGCCTGGTGAGCCAGAAGGGGCCCCAGGTGTTGACCAGGCTGAGAGAGACAGCGATGCAGACCTGAGCTGCAGAGGCCGATGGACACGTGGCACCTGGAGAGTCGTCAGTATAAGGACTGAGGCACCGTGAGGGAGGACCCAGAAGTCAACAAGTAAACCCTCTGCCTGTCATCATCAGGAGGCCACACGAGCCACCCTTTCACTCACACACCCAGCTGCACCTTAGGGAGGAGGAAGGTAGGGGTGGAAGACAGAAAGTCTAGGCATTTTACCCAAATGGGACTGGCATCAACCTAAAGAAACCACGTGATGTACTCGTTCATATTAAGCTTCCTAGAGTGGGCAAAATCACAGGGCCCCAGTTGGAGAGAGAAGACCAGGCATGGAGAAATAAAGTGGAATATATTTGATAGTTTATCTCCACTTCTGAATATACGGTAATTTTGTGATTCACTCATTTTTACATAGCATTGTTTTATCTTTTTTATGATTGCTTTTTGGAGTGCCTTTTACAGTATTAATGATTTAACTGCCCGATGTTACAGATATTTTCTGGTCATTACATTGTTGTAATTCAATGGTTTTGTGCTACCACTTCTACTGCAGTTTTAATTTGCATGTCATCCATCAAAAACCACCAATTATGCCTTATGCAATTTGTGTCTTGCTTAAGAAAATTTTCCTATCTCAAGATTATTAACAAATGTCCCTATATTTTCTTCTAATATGTTTATAATTATTTGTACTTTTGGCTTCTAATTTATTGTATATAATAGACATGATGCATATCATGATTTATCAATATTTTATAGCTGGTAATGCAAGAACCCTGTCATACACTTCATCATATGCTTTCTTAAAATCCTGTTTGTGTTGTATGGGTTAATTTAGTGAGAACTGAAAAATAGTATAGAAATAGTATGGCTCTTCACTTACTCAAACTGGTGACATTTAATAAGAATTTATAATTTTTTCATGTAGAACTTGGATGTTACATTTATTACTAGATATTTTTTAGTTTTATGGCTATGGAATCTTATTTAGTATTACATTTTCTAATCTGTTATTGGAAATGTTGAAGAAATCTTTTGATCTTTTTATGTTGATCTTATGCCAGACCACTTTCTAGAAATCTATAGTCATTTGTCACTCGATTTTCTTTGATTTTCTAGGTAATCGTGTCATCTCCAAATGCCTCATTTTTGCCTGTCCTGTTGGATTGGCCTCCAGTACGTTTAATAGTAATGTTGATTGTGCTACTTCTGTCTTGTTCCCAACTTCGATGGGAATGCTACAGGTGTTTGGTAAATATCAAGATGTTATGTCAGATGTGTCAGTAGCTCGTCAACCCATAGTATCAGCAGCTACCTGGTACACTACCCTCTTTCCTGAGTACCCATGCTCTCTGCTCCCACCTGCCTGCTACACTTGGCTGCTCTAGCAATACGCCATCAATCACCTGGACGGATGACCCCAAGAACTCCTCTCTCTCTGCCTCCCCAACCTCAAGCTTGGAGCTCTGCGGGAGCCCTCAGGCAGCACCCCTGGACTGCTCCCACCATTTAAAGAATCTCACCTGCACGTGGCTTGATTAGTGAACTTCACTTTCAATCTGATCTCATCTCCCTTCTGGCTTTCATGCATTCCTCATAATTTCAGGTCCATGAAGGGTAATACGAGTTATACTTGCAATTTTATAGAGGTGTAATAGATGTATTTTATGTCTTTACTGTAATTTCTAGAGATCTAGTACAAAAAGGGGCATGGTTCATAAGTGTACACATTCTAGTAACTTTATCCAATCTCCCTCCTCCCCTCTTCTCCTGACACAGGCTGGGACCTGGGACCTGGGAACCTTTGCTGCAGAGCTTGCACCTGGACAAACACCTCCGCCAGCAACAAAATACAAAGAAACTATGAGTGACCAAAAATATCTGTGTGCATATGCAGTTAGGGCAAATTATGGACAAGACACCAAAAGACCAAAAACCCAGCTGCCACTTCTGAAGAGCTGGGAGCAAAAACAGGGTGTTGGGAGCAAAAGCGGGGAACTGTGCATGCCCCCTGCACACACCACCACCAAATGGGTGTGTAAACCACCTAAGCCACTCCTCTGGCCTGACCCCTGGACCTGCCCCTACCCTCGCCCCATGTAAGGAACCCCCTCACCCCCTCGGAGAATGAGCAGGGGAACCTGTTACTTGTTTTCACTCCCTCCTGCTGCAGCAGGGGCCCCAATAAAGCCTTGCCTGTATTTCTTGTCTGGACCCTTGTCAATTTCCCTTGATTAAGGAACGCCAAGGACCCTGGCTGGTGACACTCCCACAAAAGTCACTTTCACCCCTTCATCAAAGGCTCCCACCACTTCTCAGCATGTTATGGAGAACTTCTGGTACTAGACACATTTTCTGATGTCTCTGGAATGAAAAAGGCTGGGCTGGTCACTTATGGTGCTGCTCTAACTTTGTCCTCAAAGTTACCTCCTCAATCAGCATAGGTCCAAAGAGAATGTTAAAAGAAATGAATAAGATTTCATGCTGATGGCTGAGATCATAAAAGTCCACTTTAGAAGCGCACACAAGCTGAGATGTGAGCTCAACTAGGATCTCACAGAGAAGTTTTAAACATGATTGGGATTAAAATTGCCCAAGAAAAATGCCCTCTTAAGTCTTTTGGCAATTGACTGTGCTACCCAAAGGACAACAGTACTATTACTTCTGGTTATTTAGAACCACTTCTGATCTTAACAAATCATAATTACATATTGCCTGACTTTTTTGATGCACATCTGCTGTTCTATAGGTCCCCTGGCTTGGTCTGATTTGTTTACTCGGAGATCATTTACCAGAAACAGTTCAGTCCCATTCACTTTTCTCTCTAAGGAGTCATGGAAGAGTCAGTCTCAGAAAGAGAAACTAAGAAAAGACAAGGGAGCTAACAAATTACTTTTACTCACATGCACCAAAAAGTGTTGGTCTCAGATGTGTAAACAAGTGGATTTGTAAGATTTAAGAGTCCTCCCTAATTTGCTCTGATTGGAATCATCCCACTGTTGGCTTTAAGTGTTCAAATTTGAGTGGAAACAGCTCAGAAATGACATGGCTATGGAGACTGCTGGGCTCGAGGATGGGGATGCTAGCTTTTTGGAAGACTGAGTCATGGCTAGAAACAGACTTTCAAACCCCTGGAACAGTGAGCCTGAAATTCATCTCCAGCACATTAAGGAAAAGAGGATAAGTTCCAACAGACATGACCAAGACTTTGCTGCCACCTACCCTCCATACCTAGATCTGGCCTTGCCTCCAAATGCCACACAGTAACCATGCACCCTCTTCGATCCACAGAGCTACCAAACAGTGCAAAGTCCCGACTGACAGAAACCTGAAGACACTACAACACTCAGAGTGAAGGTAGAGGCCGGGAGAGAGCAGGCACGGAACTTGCGGGACATCCCACAGCAAAGCCACCGGTAACTTACCTGCATCCGGACAAGTGGACCCAGAGTGGACTCACGCTCCAAAGTGCAGTGACTCCAATTTGCCTGATGCTAAAGGAGAATGTCCAGATGCAGGATATCAGGGTATCTGGTTTTGACTGATTCATCTCGGGTTGGGATCCCCTAGAAACCGACCCTGAAATGAAAATTTGAGTGTAAGTAGTTTATTTGGAAGGTGGTCCCAGGAAGTACCGCTACAGGGAGGAGGAAGTCAAGCCACCCAATAAAGGAGGTGGGATGGACTGGGACATCCTGTGGGCAGCTGAGGGTCAATCACGCCGAGCAGTCGGGGAGACGGTGTACGACAGGGCACAGAGCTGTCCCAACTTTGGGACAGGGGAGAGGACGTGGGGTGTGTACCCATCAAATACCAGCATCGTTAGGGCTATTCCCAGGGACCCTAACTTCCGCCTGCCCACCTTAACCAAGCGTGCCAGAGAGCGTCCTCCAGTGGAGAGCTGGAGGTATTTGCAGGAGGCTGTGCCCAGCACGCCCGAACAGTGACAGGGAGGGCAGATGGGCAGGGCACTGACCACCCCACCCCCCACCCCACCCCCCCGGCCCCCGCGACACTGCGAGATTTGCGAGCTTGGACAGCTGGGTTTTCCAAGCCCTTTGAGTGATACATCTACCCTGCTCTCCTCCTGGGATACAGCCCAGCACCATTTCTTGGACACTGCAGTGGTCTTTCTCAGGCCAAGTTCACCTGCTATTCGGCAGCCTCCCTGGTCAAGCCCATGGTCATTGGGGTTTCTGTAAATGGGATTGGCATCTGTAAGGGAGGAAGAAGTTTTCCTTGACTCTCTTAGGGTTCTTGGCTGCCTCCAAGAATTAAACTGACAAAGCCAGAGTCACAAGAGAAGAGCATACACATTTTTTTGAATTTTCACACGTGCACGGAAGCCTTCACGAGAAAACGAAGACCTGATGAAGTGACCAGAGCAGGCAGCTCTCATACCTTGTCAATGAAGAATCAATACATCTGTGATGAATTGACCAGACAAAGGGGTTTGGGTGAGCACGTGGTGAAGACACAAGTGGGAAGGTGAGAGTGAGTTCAGCAAAGTTTGTTTGCAGATTTCTTGGCCCCAGTTCCCCATCTCTGATGCTAAAAATTTCTCCCTTCCTCCTGGCACAGGGCGGGCATCTCTCACACGGGAGTTTTCTGACCTATTTCAGGGAAGAAGGGAGGGCAGGTAGGGGTGGGCGTCAGAGTGGCCTTCCTGCTTCTGCCGCTTCTCTAACTCCTCCAGCTGGGGAGGTTCCATATGCCAAGGTGCCATCTTTTGGGTAGCGTGTCCTGAACCCCATCTCATCAAATAATAAAGTCAGTCCCCAGAAGAAAACCCTGCCCTGCAGAACCAGGGGGAGAGGTGATTCCAGATGTTCAACCACAGCTTTCGTTGTTACATCATTTACAGATGGTCCTATCACTCATGAAATTACCAGCACTTCTCACCCAGCTGCGGCATCCGTCCCCAGACGCGGCTCTGGCCTCCAGCACTCCACCTGGGCTGTCAACTCCTGGTGGGATGAGATTTCTGGAGCCCAGTTTCATATGTGCCACTCTTGATTCCAAAACTTGTCATGGCTTACCATTCCCTGAAGAGTAAGGTCCAGTCCCCTGAGCCTCCAGAGCCCACACCCAGCCTGGCTTCACAGTACAGGAGCCGGTCAACCTAGCCACTGACACATAGACAGACTGTGTCACCTTCAACACCCTCCCCTTGGAACACCCTCCCTCCATCTCTCCGCCCAACAAAAATCTCTCATTTAAGGGACAACTCAAAACTTGCCTCCTCCAGGAAGACTTCCGAGATCACTCCAGCCCACCGGGCCCTTCCTCTCAAGTCCCAGAGACAAGTCTCATCTGCACCACCCATGTGAACTTGGAACACGTTTTGTGCTGGAGCTTTTTGTCCTTTTATATAAGCTTTCGTAGTCCACAGGCATGATGAGGCCCTGGAGGGAATGAGCAGTGTCTCACACTTCCTCCGGCTTCTCCAAGCTCCTAGCAAAGAGCCGACAGACACATGCATTTTTATTGAAGCTGCTAATGGGAGATGAGACCCCAGCAGCCTTGTGTCTGACACACACCTGGGCTCCCTTAGCCTGGTTAGTGCCAGGATGGAGCAGGCACTCAATACCTGCTTGCTTGGGGAATTAATTAGTTTACCAGTTAATCTCTGCCCTTGGCATTGATGGAATCTTAAATAAAAGCATTACTTAGGGGCTTCCCTGGTGACGCAGTGGTTGAGAGTCCGCCTGCCGATGCAGGGGACACGGGTTTGTGCCCCGGTCCAGGAAGATCCCACATGTCACGGAGCGGCTGGGCCCGTGAGCCATGGCCACTGAGCCTGCGCATCCGGAGCCTATGCTCCGCAACGGGAGAGGCCACAACAGTGAGAGGCCGGCGTACCACCAAAAAAAAAAAAAAAAAAAAAAAAAAAGCATTACTTTGTCCTCATCCAATTGCCTCAGAGCTTTATTCAGATTTTGTGTTTTTATTTAGACCTCTCCACCTACTAAAAAGGTCACTCTAGGCCCCCAAAAGCACCTTGCAAAAAAGAATTCTGTGACTTTGTTTTTATTTTTCCCTCAATAGAAAATAACCTTTGAAGAGAGAAAGCAAATTAGGTGGCTTTTAAATTTTCTTCTTTGGAACTAAAAGCATGGAAATTTGGTACACTCAGGATCTGGCATTCATGGTTGCCATGGTACCTCATCCTTTGAGGGGGTGGAGGATCTTCCCACAATGCAATTCTCTACAGACTCACAGGGACTGGGCAGATGGAGCACATGCAGGACCCTGTGCTGCTCATCTCTGTCTGCCCTGAACTGAGCAGGGGGCTCAGCAAAGGTGAGCAAGTTGGTCCCAGATCACAGCTCGTGGCCCATTTTACATCTACAAGTCAAGGAGAGTGACTCTGGGAAAGCAGTTCTGTGCACAGCAATGTGATGAAAATAACAGAAATGGGCTCAAGCTAGCATCAGTAACACAGGAGGCTCGGCGTCAGGTTCCAGGGAGTCCTGAGCAAGAATGGCCGGACCGGGAAGGGCTGGAACGGAGCCCTGGATTTCTCTTCACCCTCAGCCTCCACTTGCCTCTGTGTGTGGCTACATCCTTCTCTTTGAGCCACTGGGCCTCCCCCTTCCCCACCACCCTCAGAGACAGACACAAGCACAGTTTGGGCTCAGTGTCCCATGCCCCCTACTCACACACACCCCAGTTTGATCCACTGGGCCCTGAGAGGTGGGGTCATATTGGGCAAATATGGCTGACACAGGTCACCTCTGTGGATGAGGGAGGTGGTTTAAAGAATTCACCGTGGGCTGCAGACACCCCCCCAACATGCATCTGTTAATATAACAGAGCTCCTGCAAAGGAGTACCTAAGGAGCAGCGTTAGGGCAGGTTAACTAGGATAACGGGAAAACATGCCCCAAGTGCTAACAGAAAAGCCTCATGACTCAAGCCCATTTATAAGAGAAATACAGCCCATCTAAATGATTTGCTCCTAGCGCGGATACTGGAGGAGGTGGGATTTCTTCTAATGGTGTCTCTGCCGAGTCGAATATTGTTTTTGTGACAAATGTATTTTCCATCGCCTTTGAGTTGCTGCCAGTGGGAAAAGCAGGCGGGAAGTTACAAAAGGTGGGTGAGTCATCTCCCAGTGAGCTCTCCCCATCCAGCTGTTGCAGGAGAGGCTTGTATTCTCTCTGTCACCCTATGCTTCCTGGGCTCTGACACATCCCGGGCCCAGGAGAGCAACTGGGAGCCTTGTCACGTGAGCCCAGGCCCAGAAAGATTCAGTGTGAATCTCCCAGTTACACAACCCTGCTCAGCAAAACAGTAACTTAAAACAACCGGTCAACTGTTTTGCTCACAAATCTGCAGTTTGGGCAAGCTGCGCTGGGACAGCTCATCTTTACTCCACGTGGGGCCGGACCAGGCCGCTATAATATGACTCACTCCCATTATTCCCAGGCAGGGCTCCTGTCCCCTGGGAGTTCGGCCAGGTGTGGCCAGGTGAGGCCAGCGGCCTTGCCTCCTCTCCCTCGGGCACCCCCAGGCTACTGGGCTTCCTCACAGCATGGCAGCTGGGTTCCCATAGCAACACCCCAAGAGGCCGGCGAGAAGGAAAAGCCTGGGTCTGAAAACTGGCACCGCAGCACTGTATCTGTATTCTCCTGGTCAAGCAGTCATGGAACCAGATTCAAGGGAAGGGAAGAGAGACCCTACCTCTCAGTGGGAGGAGTACCAAAGAATTGGGGGCCTTGTTTGAAAATGACCACGGCTACTACATATAGGAGATGTAAGTGTGGGAGATTAATCCTGGCAGGGTGAAAGCTTGGCTCTGCTTTAGACACTACTCCCCAAGGTCACATCGGCCTCTTCCCACACTCTCACCCCCAGTCCATCCCCCTCCTCTACCCTGGGGATCGCAGCAGTCCCATCCCACCCTCATCCCCAGCCCATCCCCTTCCACACTCAGTGAGGGCTGAAGGCTGGACAGGCCCGCTGAAGGCTGAGCACTAGCGGGACGGCTGTTGGGGGAGGGATCAGAGGGGTGAAAGTTCAAGGGGAAGAGCTTTCTCAGGCAGCCCCGAGTGTGCAGCCCAACGTGGGGTCCCCAGGGGTCCCAGGCAAAGGCCCCACGTGGGTCGCAGGAGCTGGGACAGACTAAAGAGCAGAGAAGCTACAGCTCCAGCCCAGCATAAACTGTGGACGTCTCATATCAGGGGTGAGCTGACATCTTCTGGAAAGGACCAGATGGTAAACAAAGTGAGGTTTGCAGGCTACCGATGGTCTCTGTCAGCTGCTCCTCTTTGTCCTTCTAAAACCCTTTAAAAGTATAAAGCCGGATTTCCCTCGTGGCGCAGTGGTTGAGAGTCCACCTGCCAATGCAGGGGACACGGGTTCGTGCCCCGGTCTGGGAAGATCCCACATGCGGCGGAGCGGCTGGGCCCGTGAGCCATGGTCGCTGAGCCTGAGCGTCCGGAGCCCGTGCTCCACAACAGGAGAGGCCACAACAGTGAGAGGCCCGCGGACCACAAAAAAAAAAAAAAAAAAAAAGTATAAAGCCCACTCCTAGCCTATGGCCCATGCGGAATATGACGCCAGCAGGATCCAGCGCACAAGCCCGGCTTAGCCCCTTGCTCTTCCCAGTGTGGTCCAGTGGCCCGGCAGCATCACCCGGCAGCTTGTTAAAATGCAGAATGGCAGGTCCACTCCAGACTGAGGTAAGTCCTTGTTTAGACCAGGCCTCCAGCTTCCCCCTCCTGTGCTCCCCACGTGTCAGCCTGGCTAAGGGGAAGCCCTCTGCTTCGGCCTGTGCCCGGCTTCCCTCCCACTACCAGGGGGACAAACCAGACCCCACAAACAACAGCAGGGAGATGATTCTTCCTCTAAACATGATGAAACCAGACTCTCCTCTGGCTTCTCCCAAGTTTCCACCAAAATGTCTATGAAGACACAAAGAATGTGGAAAATTCACGCCACCACCCTCACGGCTTGAGAACCATCTGCCAACTGTCAGCCCTCTTCCCACAGAGGTGGCGGGATCTGCGTCCCCTGCCTGGGACCCTGGCTTCACCCCAGGGACTCGCTTGTTAACAGAGACAGCAGAGATGCTGAGTCACTTCCAGGCCAGGTGGGAAAAGTCCTGCAGCTCCTCGGGGGTCCTCTTGGGATGCTCACCCTGGGGGAAGGGGGCAGGGGTGGGGAGTGAGGACAGCTGCCATCTAAGAAGTCAACCGCCCTGAGACCTCTGAGCTGAAGAGGCCGCCAACCCAGCTCAGCTCCCAGGTGGCGGCGATGTGAGAAGGCATCTTGGACTTGGGCCAGATAAGCCCCCAGGTGTCTGCGGCCCCAGCTGACATCTGGTGGCGGTAGGGTGGCAATGGTGGAAAAGGAGGAGATTCCTCTGGGCTACAGGCAGTCTGTGAGAAAATGGCCACAGAGACGGAGGGATAGTCACACCCTGGAAGCCAAATGCCTTGACCTCCAGCTGAGTTGTAATCAAGAAGCCCCCAGAGAAAAAATGAGCCTTCTGTTACGGAACCATACCTGGCAAAAGTCAGCTGGGTGACACCAGGGCTGTGGTAAAGGAAAATACAGCATTTATTGCAGGGCGCAGAGCAAGAAGTACCCAAGCCTAAGCTCAGCCATTAAAAAGAATGAAATCATGCCATTTGCAGCAACATAGATGGACCTGGAGATTATCATACCAAGTGAAGTAAGTCAGACAGAGAAAGACAAATATCATATGATATCACTTATAGATGGAATCTAAAAAAATGATGCAAATGAACTTATTTACAAAACAGAAACAGAGTCACAGATGTAGAAAACAAACTTACACTTACCAGGGGGAAGGTGGGGGGAACGGATATATTGGGAGTTTGGGATTGACATGTACACACTACTATGTATAAAATAGAGAACTAATAAGGACCTGCTGTACAGCACAGGGAACTCCACTCAATACTCTGTAATGACCTATATGGGAAAAGAAGCTAAAAAAACAAAGAATGGGGGGCTTCCGGGAAGATGTTTCAAAAAGAGTCATGTACCAAAATGTTCATTGCAGCTCTATTTACAATAGCCCAGAGATGGAAACAACCTAAGTGTCCATCATCGGATGAATGGATAAAGAAGATGTGGCACATATATACAATGGAATATTACTCAGCCATAAAAAGAAACGAAATTGAGCTATTTGTAATGAGGTGGATAGACCTAGAGTCTGTCATACAGAGTGAAGTAAGTCAGAAAGAGAGAGACAAATACCGTATGCTAACACATATATATGGAATTTAAGGGAAAAAAATGTCATGAAGAACCTAGGGGTAAGACGGCAATAAAGACACAGACCTACTAGAGAATGGACTTGAGGATATCGGGAGGGGGAAGGGTAAGCTGGGAGAAAGTGAGAGAGTGGCATGGACATATATACACTACCAAACGTAAAATAGATAGCTAGTGGGAAGCAGCCGCATAGCAGAGGGAGATCAGCTCCGTGCTTTGTGATCGCCTGGAGGGGTGGGACAGGGAGGGTGGGAAGAAGGGAGATGCAAGAAGGAAGAGATATGGGAACACATGTATATGTATAACTGATTCATTTTGTTGTAAAGCAGAAACTAACACACCATAAAAAAAAGAACAAAGAATGGATACATGTACATGTATAACAGAATCACTTTGTTGTACACCTGAAATTAACACATCATTGTTAATCTACTATACTCCAATATAAAATAAAACTTTTTTTAAAAAAATCAAGAAAAAAAGATGAGTGAAGACTGAAAGCCTGGTAATGTGCAGCCGGGAAATGGGTGCAGCTCTTGGGAAGACTTGGGGATTCTGGTGACAGGACCCTTTCTAGACACCCACAATGTGAAGTGGTCGCTAAAGAAGGCACAGCCAGGCTTCAACCTGAAGTCGGAGGTGTCTGCCTGCACGGACGCTGTCAGACTCCACCCAGATGGCCTCAGAGCCCCCTCACCATTTGCTGTGGGCTGAACTGTATCTCCCAAAGTCCAGAGGTTGAAGCCGCAATGCCCAACGTGACTGTATTTGGAGATGGGAGGTGATTAAAGGAGGTGATTAAAATGAGGCCGTTAAGGTGGGGCTGTAGTCCAGTATGACAGGCATCGCTATCAGAAAGGAGACCCCAGGGGCATCAGGGCGCAGAGGAAAAGTCAAGTGACAACCCTGCCGGGAGGAGGGGTGTCTGCAGGCCATGGAGAGAGGCCTCACCAAAGCCAACCCCATTGGCATCCTCCTCTTGGGCTTTCAGACTCCAGAACTTTAAGCAAACAGATTTCTGTTGCGTAAGCCACCCAGTCTGTGGCATTTCGTTGTGGCAGCCCTAGCAAACTAAGATGCCATTTCTGTGTGCCCAACCCCCTTCGGGGCCTTACGCTTCACGGGTCACACCTGGTACTTATGTCATCCAGCGCCCTTACGCTTCGGGAACCACGACCCGCATGAGAGTTTAGATGCCCGCCCTGGTGCAGGGCACTCAAGCCCCGCTCCCTGGCCTTGAGGTGGGACAAACCCTTGGTGCGTTTCCCCCTCCAGAGCCACCCAGGGGCTCAGTCTGAGACTGGGGCTCCACCTGAAATTGCACCCTTACCCCTCACCAATGTCTCCCCCAGAGTCCTGCCCGAATGAAACACTGGCTCACAGCTCGTCATCTCAGAGGCTGCTTCCCAGGAGCCCCACACAAGACACTGGCTCACAGGATGTGTCCACCCAGCGTCCTAGATTCAAGCCACCTTGACACCCACACTCCATGTCGTACTCACCCCCGATGAAAGACAAGAGTGCTGCCCGGCTGCCGGCTCAGACTCTGGGTTTCTGGCTGCTCACACACTTTCAGCCGTGTCTCTGTACTAGCAAATGTCTCAGACCTGTTCTTTGAAGCTTAGCAAGGGTATAATTGCTCAGGTTCCCCTCCTGGTCCCCTCTCAGATGTCAGTAAAAACAACCTGGCCTGCTCAAACCCCCCTTCAAGGGCTGTGCCCATTCTTGGGGACCCTGCTTTTTAAGAGACCCTGAAAGGGGGTTGGGGAGGGAACCCAAGACTTCACAAGGAGCCTCAGTTTAGCTCCCCCCCAGAAGCACACCCTGAGATGAGGACTCCTGTGCAAGCACTTTATTTAGGAGGTGATCCCAGGAAACAATGTGGGGTGCGTGATATAGGGAAGCTCGGAAGAGTAAATTGTGCAGCAGGTCACTGCTGTGGCTGCCCGCAGCTCCACCCAGCCAGGGACATCTGAGGAACAGGGGAGAACTCACCCCAAGCTTTCCACCCAGTGGGCGGGGTCGCTGAGGAATTTCTACAGCAACTCCCATCCCAGAGGGCAGTCCCTAGTGAGTTGAGGGCTGTTCCCAGGGGCTGTGCCGGTGGGCACAGGTGGCAGACAGGTGCCCATGGCCACGCAAAGCCCTCGAGTACCGGGATCTGGAAGAGGGGCTGCAGCACGTGGACTAAGGCGACACAGTTGGGGCGCCGGCGGCATCTGGTACCTGAGGGATGGGTTTAGGAACTGACATTGTGAAGCCAGGAGATGAGAAGACATAGGCGGGATCTACAGTCAGGAAATTCGAACTAGAGTTTTCCTTGCTAAACATCCTGAGCTGGACAAGTCACTTCATTTCTCCAAGCATCAGTTTCTGCATCTGAAAAGTGTGGGTTAAAAATAACCATCGCAGGGGGAAAGTCTGAGTGATAGCAGGATGTTTGCCTGGTCTCAAAACATCTCCCCACGAGACACGTATGCATTACAAGGGGAAAATGCCCACTTTACAACGGAGAAGCCTGGCAGACAGCACTGTAACCGGGTGATCAAAGTTATCACTCCCCGTAATGAGACAGATCAGCGTCCCACGCTTCCTGGCATCACGCACTGAGAAGACTCACCAGCACGTCTGTACATTCCTGCCAAAAATGCACAACTTGAGTCTCATCATCGGGAGACATCAGAGGAACTCGGAATGACGAACATTCTACAACATAATTGGCCTACACTCTTGCAAAACGTCGAGGTGATGAAAGACAAAACGTCTGAAGTCTGCTCCCGACTGTGGGAGATTTAAGGGACCTGACAACTGATTAGTGTTTGAGCTAGGATTTTTTTTTTTTTTTTCTGCTACAAAGGATGGAAGTCCAGTGATGCCTACCTACATAATAGTGTTCTATAAATGTTCAATTTCCTGATTTTTATAATGGGGTAGTGGTTCTATAAGAGGATTTTTGTTTTGGAGAAATATACTCTAAAGAATAAAGGGGTAAAAAAAAAAAGAATAAAGGGGTAAAGAATAAAGCGGCAGAGGTGTATTGTGTCTGTAACTTATTCTCACAGTCAGGAAAAATATTCTTACACCTTTTCTGTAGATGTGAGATTGCATCAAAAGTTTAAAGTTAAGGGCTTCCCTGATGGTGCAGTGGTTGAGAGTCCACCTGCCGATGCAGGGGACACGGGTTCATGCCTCGGTCTGGGAAGATCCCACATGCCGCAGAGCGGCTGGGCCAGTGAGCCATGGCCACTGAGCCTGCGCGTCCGGAGCCTGTGCTCTGCAACAGGAGAGGCCACAACAGTGAGAGGCCCGCGTACTGCCAAAAAAAAAAAAAAAAAAAGTTTAAAGTTAAAAGAAAAACAATAACCACCTCATGGCACTGCTGTTGTTTTTTTAAAAGGTGAAGCCATTGCAACTCCTCCCTCTACAGAGTGCACCCGCACCCCCCCCCAGAGACTCCTGCATCCTTTCCCCCTGTCACTCCCCTCCCCCCAGCACTCCCAGGGCCCACTCCACCCCCACCTGCTGGCCGTTCTGCCTCTAGGTCCCTCCCACCCTCAGTCCCCACCATGGCCAGAAAGACTCTTCTAAAAGGCAAATCTGACCTTATTTAAAACCTTTGCATGCCTCCTCCTTGCTTATAGGGCAAATTCCAGGCAAATAAGACCCTCTGAGCCGGGCTGCAGCCCATCCCTCGACTACCTGCCCTTCCTTGAGCCCAGGCTTCCACAGCACGAGATGACCAGATGACCGGGTGGCCAGATGGCCAGATGAACAGATGACTCACCAGGCTGTTTCCCACCTCCAGTCCTTTGGATGTGCTATTCCTTCTTTCTGGAAGACTCTTTCTCTCTTGCCCACAAAGCTTTCACCAAGACCCCCTTCAGCATCATCACCCTAGTCTCCCTGACCCACCAGCCCACGCCCCAGACAAAGCCAATCGTCCCTTCTGCCGCACGAGCATTATGCCTCGGCTTCCTCCACAAACACACCTGGAGCAGGTGGGAGTCTCAACCCCCAACTCAGACAAGTGTTAGAGGATTTTTTTTAACATCCCAGCTCCCTTCCCCCTTAAGGACAAAAACTCTTCTGGCCTTTTCTACACCAGCTGACCGTTTCCTCAGTGGACTCAAGCCCCAGCTGCCCACGGTGGCGGCTGAGTTGATGCCAGGCTCTCTGGTGGTTGCTTTCCCTCCCTTGCACGACCTCCTGACTCCCCTCCTGGGGTGCCCTTCATTGCCCAAATGAAGTACTTGCACTTCAGTCCTATCTCAGGCTCATCTTCTGGAGGAAGCAAAACTAAGGCCGACAGCATATCTCAGTGATGTTAGTCCCCTCCTTCTGTCCACATAAACTGATGACCATACAACCTGGCAAGTTCCCCTCTAATGCTTTAATCTAATGGTATAATACCAGGGGACTCTTCATTTTCTTTTCTATTCTAGCTCTTTGGGGAACAAATGAGGTGTAAAGGAAAGTACACGCTACTGTCCTCATATTCGTGGGTGTAAAAATCTTTCAGATTTTGTATTTCAAATTTGAAAATATCAAGAACAAGTTACCCACCTTCTACACTCCAAGGGCTGAGATTAAAAAAAAAAAAAAAACTATTAACATAGTGTGTGAGTTCATCTTGGGTGACTTTTTTTTTAATATACTTTATTTTTAGAGTTTAGGTTCACAGCAAAATTGAATGGAAGGTACAGATCTATCACCTTCCCCCCCGTCCCCGAGTGGTCCATTTGTTACAGCTGATGAACCCAAATTAACACATCATAATTACTCCATCGTTTACATTGCTGTTCACTCCTGGGGTGGTACATTCTATGGGTTTGGACAAATATGTAATGACATGTACCCACCATCATAGTATCATACAGAATAGTTACTTTCCTGAAAATCTTCTGTGCTCTGCCTCGCCATTCCTCCCTTTTCCCTAACCCCTAGCAACAACTGATTTTTTTTTAATTGTCTCCATAGTTTTGCTTTTGCAATAATGTCATATAATTGGAATCATACAGTATGTGGCCTTTTCAGATTGGCTTCTTTCACTTAGTAATATGCATTTAAGTTTCCCCCACGTCTTTTCATGGTTTGATAGCTCACTTCTTTTATTGCTAAATAATATTCCTTTACCTGCATGTACCACAGTTTATTTATCCATTCACCTACTCAAGGAAAACTTGTTTGCTTACAAGTTTTGGCATTTATGAATAAATCTGCCATAAACATCCATGTGCAGGTTTTTGTGTGGACATGACTTTTCAACTCCTTTGGGTAAATACCAAGAATGAAATTGTTGGATTTTATGGTAAGAGTGTGGTTAATTTTGTAAGAAACCACCAAACTCTTCCCCAAAGTGGCCGCACCATTTTGCATTCCCACCAGAAATGAAAGCTATTGCTCTGAATCCTTGTCAGCATTTGGTGGTGTTGGTGTCCAGAATTTTGGCCATTCTAATAGGTGCATAGTGGTATCTCATTGTTGTTTTAATTTGCATTTCCCTGATGACATAAGATGTGGAGCATCTTTTCATGTGCTTATTTGCCATCGGTACATCTTCTTTAATGCGGTATCTGTTCTGCTTTTTGTCCCATTTTTAACCTAGTTGTTCATTTTCTCTTTGAGTTTTAAGAGTTTTCTATGTTCTGGACAAGTCTTTTATCAAATATGTCTTTTGCAAATATGTTCTCCCAGTCTGTGGATTATCTTCTCATTTTCTTAACTGTATCTTTCACAGACCAGAAGTTTTTTTATTTTAATGAATTCCAGCTTATCAATTATTTCTTCAACAGGTCTTGCCTTTGGTGTTATATCTAAAAAGTCATCACCATACCCTCAGCCACTTAGATATTCTTCTATGTTATCTTTAAGAAGTTTTATAGTTTTGCATTTTACATTAAGGTCTATAATCCATTTTGAGTTAATTTTTGTGAAGGGTGTAAAGTCTGTGTCTAGATTCATTTCTTTGCATGTGGATGTCCAGTTGTTACAGCACCATTTGTTGAAGAGACTATCTTTGGTCCATTGTATTGCTTTTACTCCCTTGTCAAAGATCAGGAGACTATATTTATATGGGTCTATTTCTGGGATCTCTAGTCTGTTCCACTGATCTAACTGTCCATTATTTCACCAGTACCACACAGTTTGATAGCTGTTGCTTTATAGTAAGCCTTGAAGTCAGATAGTATCAGTCCTCCAACTTTGTTCTTCTCTTTAAATATTGTGTTGGCTATTCTGAGTTCTCTACCTCTCCACTCTCCACATAAACTTTAGAATCAGTGTGTTAGTATCTACAAAATAACTTGATTGATACTGTCTTAAATCTATAGACCACGTTAGAGCTGACATCCTGACAGTATGTCTTCCTACCCATCTAGTTGGATCTACCATGTTTGTTACTGTTTTCTATTCATTGCCCTTCTTCTTCATTCCTATTTTTGTCTTCCACTCTTTTTCTGCTGTTTGTGGTTTTAGCTGAGCATTTTGTATGACTCCATTTTTCTCTCCTTTCTTAGCATACCAATTATACTTCCTTTTTACTATTTTTTAGTTGTTGCCATAGAGTTTGCAATATACGTTTACAACTAATCCATGTCCGCTTCCAAATGACACTACGCTGCTTCACGGTAATGCAAGTACCTTATAATAACAAAACATTCTTAATCCTGCCCTTTTATTCCTTGCTGCACTGCTGTTATTCATTTCACCTTATATAAACTCAATCATTGGCTATGAGCTTTACAAGTGCTCCTCAGTTTTTTTGCCCACCCTTTAGGTGATACAGGGTGGCTAGAGAGGGCTGGGGTTTGGTATTTCCCTTCCCCCAGTTCATTTAGGCTCTCATAAAACCCCAAAAGATTGGGTTCTGGTAAAAAAAAATAGTGTCATTTGAGTGCAAGCCTTGTTGAGAAGAACAGTACGCTCTGGCATATCTCAAAACAGTTCCTTCTCCTGAAGGGATTTTTTCCTCCCTTCTTTACTGTGAGAACCTGGTAGAGCTCCTGAAGGTAAAACTCACAAAGGTGTGGGATTCCTCCTCCCCACCCCATGATTGCCCCCTCCTGGAGTCGTTTTTATGTCTCAGACTTGTCCACACCGAGCCTCTGGTAATTCATCAATTACAGTTCAGGATTTCCTACCCTGGAACTGGTTCCCATGGAGGTTTCTGCTTCAGTAAGTTGTGATTCTTTGTATCCACCTATCTCTGCAATTTGGAAGGAAACAGTTTGCCCTGTGACCTCACTTGTCTGACAAATCTGAGAAGAGTTCCTGATTTTCCAGTTTGTTCGGCTTTTTACTAGTTGTTAAAATGGATGACTTCTAAGCTCCTTACATACCAGACCAGAAACCAAAAGTTAAGGTTAATTTTTTTCAATGATTCTCATACAGTTATAAAATGAATACATATCAAAAATTTACTTAACTCATCAATTATGAGGGAACCAGTGAGATACTATAATTGGCTCAAAAGAGAATTCAAGAAAACACGCACATACATAGACAATATAAATCCTGAAATGAATTTTCAAAGAGGTACAAAACTGGCCAATACCCATTGGGCAGTAATTAATTGCATCTCCATCAGAAACAATATATTTATATTTCTGAGGACAAGAATCATTTGAATTACTATAGTTCTGCTTAACTTACAGAGCTGTAAAGTAGCTCAAAGACAATAAAAGGTGAAGATAGGCTGGAAGGGTACCCTAGACAGGATACTCAGTGATCTTTCTCAGCAATTCCAAAGTCTTCCCAATTTTTCCTGGAACAGTCGAGTAGATAACTGATTCTATTTTTCTATAACTTGCTTTAATTCCTATTTGAAGTCCCCATTCAGCCGAGATAGCAAAAACGTTACCTCAGTCCATTTGGGGTCACTTCCTCTCTCCCATGGGTAGTATCTAAGTTTTGGGGGTTAGTGCCATTACTGGAGAAAGGGTTTTCTGGTCTTCAGTGTCGTCTCTCCACCCTGAAGGGCACTAAGGTAAACATCGGACTGTGCACGTTGCCATGGAGACATCCCTTATTCCCATCAGTGGCTCCTTTAGGTCTAAAAGTTCTTGATGCTATTTCAAGTGCCCTTTTTAGGTACATACAAGTTCATCCTCTGGGACTGTGCCATGCTGAAGTGCAGGAAACTCCGTTTGGACATCCAAAGCCTGGTCTGCCCAAACGTTAGTGGGCCCATTTCTATCCTGGGGACTTTCTGAGCCCTTCCCTGGAGGCAGGCTCCAAGACCAGCCTGTTCTTATAGTCCACACAACCATCTGGAGGCTCTGTCACCTCCCTAGGACATGACCCAGGAGGCAGGACCAAGAACCCGCTCCCTCTGTGATCCATCCCTGTCCCTCTCTCCTGTTCTAGAAATCCTTTTCTAGTCTAAGGGAAAAGGGAAAATACTTGCTCCTCCCATGAAGTGTTTTCCTAAATCTTTAACCCACTCCCCAAAGTATCTAAGCCTCCAAAATTCATGAGCCAATAAGAGAGACTTTTCTTTTGCATTTTTTGCTGCCCCAGTCCTCCCCTGAGTGCGGAGGGCTGGCTCAGGAAGGAAGGATAAATGCACCGGGGAGAGATATTGGTTATTTCAAACATATTGTTCACCACCTGTGTATGACCCCCTGTACAGGGACTGTAAGTCACCTCTGATTCCCACAGCACCTGGCACAGTGCCTGCACACAGTAGGGGCTCAATATGGGCCAATGCACGTGGTGGTTAGCAGGGTGGCATTTAATTAATGTCAGTTTCCCAAAAGGAAATCAATGGACGTTATGGTTTCGAGCAACAGCTCTGGAGATGTATAAATGGGGGTTCAAATCTTAATCCTTCTATTTTTTCGTTGCGAGATTGTAGGCAAGTTATATGCCCTTGCTAAATCTCAGCTTCTTTACCTTAAAATGAGGGAAACAGTCTTGAATTCACAATGTTGCTATGAAAATTCAATGAGACGTTATATATGTTATGCACTTAGCACAATGCCCGGCAGGTAGTAGGGGCCAATAAATGCTGCTTATTATCACTGTTATCACCATTACTCAGACTCTAATTATTCTGTCCAGGACCTAAGCTGCTCAGATCCTCTGTAATCGTGGGTGCCTATAGTGAAGTGGTGGCCGCTACTGAGGGAAGAGTCCTGGGATGGCATCATCCTATTTACTGTCCGCTTGTCCAGGTAAGAGAAGCCTCTGATGGACTCCCGGAGGTGAGAAAGCCCAGCCTCTACTGTGCTGTGGCCACAGTGGAGACAAGTCTGTACCCCAGTCTCACCACGGGGCACAGACACAGGCAGCCTTGCCAGCTGTCTGGTCAGAGGTCCCATGCAGCAGCAAACTGCAAAGGGCACAGTTGCCAAAAACCAGGCGTGTGCACCTTGAAGCATCCACCTGTATCTAGAGAGAAGGCCCATTTTTGAGGCTCTAAAATCGGGGCTCTGCCCAACATGAAGCACAGGGAAATAGATAATGAGTCGGTCAGTTCCATTTTGAGAAAATTTGGGCTTACGTCTCAGATATCTCTTGCTAGTAAAATCCAACCACTGAGATATGAGTAGAGTAGACGTAATCCTTTCCTAGGTCAACTAGGTAAGACAGGAAGCTGAAACCACAGCAACAGCTCTGAAGCTTCAGCCTGCATCAGAACCACCTGGACGGCTCCTTGAAACACACTTTTCTGGGCCCCAACCCTGGAGTTTCAGATTCCATAGGTCTGGGGTGTGTGGTTACCAGATTTGCTAATAAAAATAAATGACTTTAGATTTGCATTTTAGCTAAACAATAATTTTTTTTTTTTTTTTAGTTCTTAGTCCCAAATGTTGCATGAGACATACTTAGACTAAAAAAATCATTGTTGTGTATCTGAAGTTCTCATTTTACTGGGCATCCTGTATTTTGTCTGGCAACCTCTGGGGTGGGGTGGGGGGGGTACACTTGCGTGTCTACAAGTTCCCAGGTGATGCTGTTGCTGTGGTCTGGGAACCACACTTTGAGAACCACTGAACAACCCAGACACCCCCTTCAGCAATTTCCAGTTCAGCTCTGAGCAGTACTGGTTGGAGCTTCCCACCCTGGAGGCAAATACAGAGGTATCATAGATAACTTCAGGTATCTGGGCATCTGCCTCCAGGGTGGGAAGCTGGTGCCAGAGGGCCAGCTAAAGTGCCTTTAGCAGCTCATGACTGTCCTGGTCACTGAGAGGTGGATCTCACCATTTAACCTAAAAGATTATAATAATTTCAACAACAGTTAATCCTCTAGGGACAGAGCAAATTTGATTTTTCTTGGCTAAGTTTGTGCAGACTTCTTTGGAAACTGGCCCTGCTGGCTTTGAGGGAAGGAGATACTGATTTCCTGGTAACAAGGCGCTGCTCCTCTGTATTTGGAAATCAATCCTTACCTTGGTTTCCTGCAGCAGTGCTGTTCTATGCGCTACATGCTTCCCCCTGCCTTGGCTCAAGACCACAGGTACAGAGAGATGCAGGGGAGCCCCGTAAGTCCTTCTTTATTTCTGTTGGCCGAGCGGTTGTTTGCGCTTTATACTCATGCCCAGGACCGTGATCGAGCGAGAGTTGCAGCTTGCTATGGGGGTAGTTCTTGTCATTTACGTTCCAGATGAGCAACTGCTGTTTCCCATTGACTGTATGTTTTTATATGCGGAGACCATACATAAAGACAAAGAGTAAAATAAAAAGAACACAAAAGAATACATTCAGGTGAAATCAACAACTAAGAATACATTCAGGTGAAATCAACAACTATTTATTGTGATTACAAGAGCTTGTGATTGTCCTGTCTCCTCTCCTGTGTTTTTCTCAGTGATAGTAGACACTGGCTTTTTTTTTCTTAACATTTTTATTGGAGCATAATTGCTTTACAATGGTGTGTTAGTTTCTGCTTTATAACAAAGTGAATCAGCTATACATATACATATATCCCCATATCTCTTCCCTCTTGCATCTCCCTCCCTCCCACCCTCCCTATCCCACCCTTCTAGCTGGTCACAAAGCACCGAGCTGATCCCATTTACCCTGGGTCCCTCTGCCGGAGGTGCTAATTTTGTTGGTCTGGGTGTAGCCTGACCAAGGGGAGTTTTCAAAGCTCCCCTGGTGGTACAATCACTTTAGCAAAATGTCGGGCAGGATTTACTGAAGTTGAAGTCCTGACGTCGTGACTGCTGCATCCCTGCTCCCGGGGGAAATACAGGCTTAGGTTCCCACGAGCCTCTGGTCACAACATTGCTGCCAGCCGATCAACACATAACCTTGTTTTATGTGTGTTTCTGTCTCAAGACACCTATTTTATACATGCAGTTGACTCCTTAGCATTGAACTCACAGCCCACGGCACGATCGCTCACGCCCCAACCAAGCTCATTTAACACACGTGATTTCTCTATGGGGCACAGCACAGCCTCTTGAGCTTAGGAAGACAGCACTTCAGCCTTAGGCTCGGGGCCGTTTTAAACATTGAAATCACCAACAAAAAGCACAAAATGCACAAAATGTGGCACTAAATATACAGTGAAAAGGCCAGTTGTTTACAGTCTGAGAGCTGAAACAAGAAGGCAGGGCATTGCCTCGTTTGCCCTCAGCTGGGAGGGCAACTCAAATTTTCCACTGCTCCACACATGCCGGCAAATGACTGCAAATGTGAGTGAGTATTGACTGCCAGGGCTACAAATCATTTTAGCAAATAGGCAAATTCTCAGTACAGAATCTACAGATAATTAGGGCAGACTGTACATCTGTCCTCAGCCCTGGCAATCCACTCCACTGCTAGACCAGAGAGCACAGGTCCCCCAAAAGGTAAGTGCAGAATGCTCACTGCAACTTCCTCAAAACAGCGCAAACACAAGGAGACACAAGGAGTTGAGGAACAAATTGTAGTCATAGGACCTTGATTTGGGCACGATGCCCGCTCGGCAATGAATGGTGTTGAGATATTTACCATCCTGAGGCTGGTTTTCCACTTTCTAAGTCCCCGCCTCATAAGATCGTGGGAGGGGACTTCCCTGGTGGCACAGTGGTTGAGAGTCCGCCTGCCGATGCAGGGGACACGGGTTTGTGCCCCGGTCTGGGAAGATCCCACATGCTGCGGAGCGGCTGGGCCTGTGAGCCATGGCCGCTGAGCCTGCGCGTCCGGAGCCTGCACTCCACAATGGGAGAGGCCACAACAGTGAGAGGCCCGCGTACCGTAAAA
>NW_020174038.1:1439614-1451969 GCF_003031525.2 Neophocaena asiaeorientalis asiaeorientalis | reverse complement strand
TTCTCAAATCAAGGAGAATGAATCAGAGTGAATTTCCTGGCAGTCCAGTGATTAGGACTCTGTGTTGATCCCGGGTTGGGGAACTAAAATCCTGCAAACTGTGTGGCCAAGGTTGAAAAAAAAAAAAAAATGAATGAATCAAACAAAGACTGAGGGTTTCTTACAAAGTAAGAGATGTTACCATCTTACTTACTGGATGAAATAAAAAAAAAAAAAAAAAAAAGAGCGTGGGAGGGATTGGATGAAATGTGAAATTACTTTGTGCAGCAGAGCCGCACTCTTATAGACAGAAGATTCCAAAGTCGAGCCACTAGGTCAAAATCATGAAGGGTCATAACTGGCTAAAGGCTGAGAAGTGTTACTGTTTGCAAAGTCCTTAAAGGGTTTCCCTCACTTGTCTGCCATGCTGGCTGGTCCCTGGTTACCCAGATAGTCCGACCACAGCCAGATTGGAAGAGGTCCAAGGCCATGTGGACGGATTGCCTCTGAGTCCCCACAGCCTTAACATTCTGGCTTGGAGAAAAACGCACATTGGGGCAGTATGATCATCTCAAGAGATGCAGAAAACGCTTTTGACAAAATTCAACACCGATTTATGATAAAAACCCTCCAGAAAGTAGGCACAGAGGGAACTTACCTCAACATAATAAAGACCATATATGACAAGCCCACAGCCAACATCATTCTCAATGGTGAAAAACTGAAAGCATTTCCACTAAGATCAGGAACAAGACAAGGTTGCCCACTCTCACCACTATTATTCAACATAGTTTTGGAAGTTTTAGCCACACAAATAGAGAAGAAAAAGGAATCCAAATCAGAAAAGAAGAAGTAAAGCTGTCACTGTTTGCAAATGACATGATACTATACATAGAGAATCCTAAAGATGATACCATGGGAGGGAGGGAGACGCAAGAGGGAAGAGATATGGCAACATATGTATATGTATAACTGATTCACTTTGTTATAAAGCAGAAACTAACACACCATTGTAAATCAATTATACCCCAATAAAGATGTTAAAAAAAAAAACAAAGATGTTACCAGAAAACTGCTAGAGCTAATCAATGCTAATCTACAAACAATAAATGCTGGAGAGGGTGTGGAAAAAAGGAACTCCCTTGCACTGTTGGTAATGCACAGAAATCAAGGAATGTAACTTGATACCGCCACTATGGAGAACAGTGTGGAGGTTCCTTAAAAAACTAAAAGCAGAACTACCATATGACCCAAGAATCCCACTACTGGGCATATACCCTGAGAAACCCATAATTCAAAAAGAGTCATGTACCACAATGTTCATTGCAGCTCTATTTGCAATAGCCAGGACATGGAAGCAACCTAAGTGTCCATCGACAGATGAATGGATAAAGAAGATGTGGCACATATATACCATGGAATATTTTTCAGCCATAAAAAGAAACAAAATTCTGTCATTTGTAGAGACATGGATGGACCTAGAGACTGTCATACAGAGTGAAGTAAGTCAGAAAGAGAAAAACAAATACCATATGCTAACACATATATATGGAATCCAAAAAAAAAAGAAAAATAGGTTCTGAAGAACCTATGGGCAGGACACGAATAAAGACGCAGACGTAGAGAATGGACTTGAGGACATGGGGAGGGGGAAGGGTAAGCTGGGATGAAGTGAGAGAGTGGCATGGACATATATACACTACCAAATGTAAAATAGATAGCTAGTGGGAAGCAGCCGCATAGCACAGGGAGATCAGCTCGGTGCTTTGTGACCACCTAGAGTGGTGGGATAGGGAGGGTGGGATAGAGATGCAAGAGGGAGGAGATATGGGGATATATGTATATGTATAGCTGATTCACTTTGTTATAAAGCAGAAGCTAACACACGATTGTAAAGCAATTATACGCCAATAAAGATGTTAAAAACAAAAACAAACTAGCAAACAAACAAAAAACTAAACACACAATTACCATATGATCCAGAAATTGTACTCTCGGCATTTATCCCAGAGATATGAAAATTTTTGTTCATACAAAAATCTGTGCATGAATGTTCATAGCAGCTTTATTCATAATAGCTAAAAGCTAGAAATAGCCCAGGTGTCCTTCCACAGGTGCACAAACTGTGGTACATCCACACCATGGATCCTGCTTACAATAAAGAAGAATAAATTATTCATAAACCAACTTGGATGAATCTCCAGGAAATTATACTGAGTGAAAAAAAGTCAGTCCCAAAAGTTACATATTGTATAATTCCATTATAAAAATGGAAAACAGACTAATATTTGCCGGGAGTTAGTGATTGGGGGAGGCGGGCATCTGGGAGCAATGGGAGGGAAATGGGAATTGCTATAAAAGGGCAACACAAGGGATCTTTGTGGTGCTTGAAATGCTCTGTATCATAAGTGGGCTGGTGGATTCACAAGCCTACGTGTGTGATAAAATTGCACAGAACTAAACACACATACAAATGAGGACAAGAAAACTGGGGGAATCTAAATCAGAAGGGTGGGTGTGTTCCACTGATGTCAGTATCCTGATTGTAACATTGGACCATAGTTTTACAAGGTGTTCTCATTGAGAGAAACCAAATAAAGGGCACACAGGATCTCTGTGTGTTCTTTCTTACGACTGCACGTGAATCTACAATTACCTCACAATTAAAATTCTGATTTAAAAAAATGATATGAAAAAGAACAGTTGCATATTTAAAAGACTGATTCAAAACCTTGGAAAGAGAAAATATAGCTGTGGGGAAAAGCACAATAGATGAGACAACCTCCACTGGACAGAGTTAAGGGAATAAGTGAACTTGAACCCTCAGTGACCAGGAAGATTACCTAGTTCAGGACGTGAAGACTCAGGCGTCTGCAGGAGTAGGAAGCCTCAGAGTGAGTGAAGTGGGATGACCAGGGACTACGGTGAATAGAGAGGACACATCCTTTCTAAAGAGGCATCCACTACTCACCTCCAAGATGTTTTTGCCAAGCAAGGAAGCAAACCCATGTCAGATTTTCCAGTTTTTTTTAGAAAAAGTAAAATCTGAAGTTTAATAAGAAATCTTCCCATTTTTAAACGTTGGCAACTAATTGAAAAATTCCAGAATGTTATGCAGGTCAAATAAAATTAACTGACTTGTATTCAAACTTCAAGCGACCAGTGTTCAATCCTCTGTCTAGTCCAGCTCCCCTTCCCTCCACTCCATCTGTGTTCTACTCATCCTCCATGGCTTAGCAAAGGCTTCATCTCCTCCTTGACCCTTCTCTGATTCCCACTCTGGGCTAAATGCCTTTCCCTGTATTTATGTAGCCCACCCCACCTCCTCACCATTCCCTGTCTCCCAAGTATTCGTCCCACTGTGTTGAAATGTCTGCTTGCCTGAGAGCTCTGCGCAGCCAACTATGGCCACAATAATGCTGTGTAACAAATGGGTCAGCTAGGAAAGGCTGGTCTGGATTGGAGGCTCTGCTGATCTTGGCTTGGCTTGCTTCTGTGTCTGAGTTAAGTGGGGGTCAGCTGATCTGGGTGAGCTGCAGCCAGCTTGGTTCTGCTCCATGGGTCTCCCATCCTCCTCCTGGAACCAGGGGGCATGCACTTTTCATGGCAATAACAGAGGGCAGGAAGGAAACCTGCCAAGTCTTGCTCAGAAGTGGTACCCTGTGATTTCCGCCACATTCTGTGATCCCAAGCAAGTCAAGGGCTGGGGAAATAGAATCTTTCCTCACCTCTTTAGCGAGAGGGGCTACCAAATCAAACGCCAAAAGGGAGGATTAGATACAGAGCAGGATAAAGAACGAGGCCAATAATGCTGTCTGCACAAGCTCCTGGGCTTCGCAGCCGTGACCTATGCATCTCGTATCTCCAGAGCCTATCACTGGACCAGGTATCAATACATAGTAAGTGCTTAATAGGTTTTCTGAGTTCAGGATAGAGCAAATGAATGAGTCAATAAATAACCCTCTCTCTTACAGATGAGGAAACACTTCCAGTGAGATGCAAAAAGTCTTGCCCAAAATTACACAGTTTGTAGCAGATTCACGAATAGAACTCACATCTTCTGTCTCTTTCCACCTTGGCCTGGTGCTCACGCCTCTGCACAGTGGGTCTGCAGAGGACTGCTGTCTGGGGTGGACACCTAAGGCCAGCTCAGAGCTCCTCCACAGCAGGGTCCTCTGGGTGCAGCTGCCATGATGTGAATTTGCCCCTAGATTGGGTCTGGCTAGCTCCCTGCTCACCTCTTGCATAAAACAGGAAGAAGAGGCACTGCTATGCCTGCAGAAGCAGCACAGAGCCAGATGATCCGGCATCACTGTTATCTTCCCTCCTTACACGTTCCTGTCCCCATCAGGGGGTTGGAGGAGGCTACTATTTCTGGGCAGTTTCCCACAGGTTGAAATTTGTGTTTCTAATCACTGTTGCCACTTGCTGGTGTCCCCTTATTAACAGTTTCATCCATGTGAATATCCTGTGTCCCTGCACCCTGAGGCTGCTTAAAGGTGGGATTTTATTTGTGGGAAACTCAAGGTGGGATTTTATTTGTCTGGAAAACTCAAGCCCCTCTCTCCTTTCAGAGGAACTGGCGGCCACCCTCTCACCAGTGGGGAACAAGGTGGGAGCCTAAAACATTGTGAAATCCCCCTCTGTCATCCACAACGAAACTCTAAAAAGGAAAATAAGCCTCTAGGCCCTTTTCTGGACAAGCTCTGAAGCCAGGGAGATGAGCACTGAATTTCCAGGCTCCCGAGTCAATAAAAATAAACAGGAAAGTTCCCCTGGGGAATCATCTGAGCCTTTTTCTGAATGAACCCTGTCCAAAACACAAACAGACTTTTTTATAGGGGTCTCCAGGCGGTGCTTTAACGGAGCTGCAGTGAAGAACAGAGCATCCATCCACCAGTGCTAAGGCATATCCCCGGGCAAACCCGACAGTCAAGCAGAAAATTAGGCCTTTGCTCCGTCTTCTGTCACAGGCTGGACGCCTGTCAGTCCAGACCCGGGCCTCACCCTGCGTGAGGGGGCTAGGACTGGAACGGGGAGGCCGCACAGACACCCCCGCCCCTGGGGGGCTTCTCTGATGCTGACTAGATGGTGAACACACCCACAGATCTCCCGGGTCTAAAGTCTGATAGGACTTTTTCATTCTGCTCCAGAAAGCTCACTGAGTTGTGTTCCTAGGTTTACTTGGGTGGGGCGTGGGGAGTGGAGCCATGTCATCCGTTTACATGCAGTAGTTCCAGAAAGGTGAAGTAAAACCAAGCGTTCAGACACAGGTCACAATCCGTGACCAGGCAGTACCATTCTGGAAAGTCACGGTTCTGGCGGATGGCAAAGCCAACCTGCAAGCAGCTGAGGGGCTGTGGCATTGCCTCGCATCTAAGACACACTTGTTTTCCCATCTTAACAGCTCTGAGGGTGAGATGCAGCTTATTATCAAAGGTTTCTGACAACCACTTCCTGACAACCAGCAGTCATACAGTCGCTGTGGCCTGTACATGTTTGAATGTCAAAAGCACCAGCATCGAAACTTGCAAGGCAATACCCGGCTGGGGTGGGCACAAGAGGAAGGGGAAATTTGTGGTCGGCAGCCCGCCCAAAGCGGGGAGTGGAAGCAGGCCAGCTTTCCCTGATTGCAAAGCCAGCTGGAGAGCCCCAGACCAATGGCTTTCAGTTCTCGTGTGGATGATACTAAGAATCGCTACATCAACAAGGCTCTTGAGGGCACTGGGATGCTACTGTCACGGGGGAGAGGGGACCGCAGGAATCAACAATTTGGAGTCAAAAGTGAATCAGAAAAATCAGACTCTGGATGTTAACAAATTTAGAACACATTAACCAATTTGTTTATGTTCACCCAAGAGAGATAGACGATAAAATCTTCATGTAATTGAGTCTGAACATGTTCTTTCAATAAGTTAAAGATACATTCTAAGGGAATTCCCTGGTGGTCCAGTGGTTAGGACTCGGTGCTTTCACTGCTTGGCTCCGGGTTCGATCCCTGGCTGGTAACTGAGATCCCACAAGCCGTGCGGTGCAGCCAAAAAAATAAAATAAACAAATAAATTCTAAATAATAAGAAAGCAGGATGCCACGGTTTTAATTGTGATGTTTTCCATTCCTTAGTGAGACATTATGAAAAGGTGCCCTTTCGGATTAGATTGGGTTGAAGAAAGCACTATTTCCTGGGCTTTAACAACTCCAGATCCAAGCTCTCACCCCATCACAGCGCCCCAAACGGAGCCAAAGTCAGGCAGAACCTTGAACCGCAGAGATTCTGTGGTCAAAGTCCCCACCCTCACTTTTTGGCACTTCCCTCTCCCTTCCTCCTTAAATAGAAAACCACTTACCTCAGATACCAAGTGTCCCTGGATCCCTGGTCCAGACAGGTTCTTAGGAAAAGTCTTCTGGCTTTCTTCTCTCTGGGCACAGATGACTTAGAAGGCTCAAGAGACATGCCTCCCGGGTACTTGTATGTTAACAGTGGGAAAGGAAAGAGCCTCCAAGACTGGGCTTCAGTTGGAAGGGAAGGCTGGGGTAGGAGCGGGGGTTGGTTCTTACCACCACCCCTTGAAATCTGGCCCAGTACAGGAGAGGATGGAGTAGCCATGAGGACACATGGGCAGTGTGGGCAGCTGGAGTGGGATGGATTTGAATTTACAAAAGAAACATCCTTATTGCCCTCAGTTCTAAGCACATGCTCTAAGTGTTTCAGACAACTTGGAGAAATCTGCATGCTGGGGAGATCGGTAGAGGGGAAGCAAATCTGGAAACTACCCTCCAACAGTAGAACGGATACATAAATGTCGGAATATTTGTAAGCTGAATTAGGGTGCAGCTAAGAGGAGGAAGGAGCCAAAATGCGTACAGGAAACTCCTTTTTAGGGGAAGATCGGAGGCACACACAGTGCACTCGGCAACCGCTGACAGCCGCACTTCACAGCCTCAGGGAACCCGTGGCCATGCTGCAGCCACTACGCTTGCCCACGCCGTGGCCCCTGTGTCTCCCAGCCAGTCTTGGCCCCCTTCCTCCACACCCTAGGAGCCAGATTTAACAGCAAGGGGTTATTTATTCCATCAACATGGACGGAACACCTGCTATGACCCAGGTCTGTGCTACCTGTTTGATATAATGTGACAGCAACCTTCTGAGGCCAGGAACACGACAATTTTACAGGTGGAGAAGCTGAGGCACACAGGGGTCACAGGGCTTATCCAAGGTCACAGCTGGGCACAGTGATGGAGCTGCTGTTCACCCTGAGTTCCATTCCTTGTGAGCAAGTGCAACCTTGATTTCCTACTTATCTAATACTGCATAATCACCAGCCCCCCCCCAAAAAAAATGGCTTAAAACCATCATTTGTTGTGCGCAGAGTCTGGGGGCTAACGGGGCTCGGCCGGGTAGTTCTTGCTCAGAGAGATGCAGTGTTTGCGTTCCTCTCCAAGGACTCCTCCCTGGGAATCTGGGGACCCCTGAGCATTGCTCCCTGGTCTCCCCATGTGGGGTCTCCCACAGGGTGGCAAGACTTCTCCCGCAAGGCTGAGCAGGTACGAGGCCCTGGCAGAAGCCTAGGAAGCCACGCTGGTCACTTCTGCCACATTCTATTCATCGAGGCGGTCACAGGGGCCGCCCGCATTCAAAGCAGGGGGACCTAGACTCCACCCCTCCGTGGGAGGAGCATCAAAGAATTTGTAGGCATGTTTCAAAGCCACCACAGCCTGTCCATCGTAATCATGGACAGTGACAATAATTATTGTCCCAACATGCCACTCTCTTCCCCCACCTCTGACTGCAGGAAACACACTTCCCTACTTCTGGCCTGGGTTTGGCCCTGAGACTCGCTGTGGCCAGTGGGATGTTACCCAGGGATGTGCACACAGGATCGGTCAGGTCTGCTCTCTGTGCCACTGCCACGGGGAAAGCACGCCCGGCTGGACCAGCCCGCTGGTCTGAGGAGAAGGAAGAGGAGAGGAAAGACAGAAGGAGGAGAACCGAGTTCGCCTGGACTATCGGCCCCATGGCCAACCTGCGGGTCTGTGAGAATGAACCGCACCACGTCAAGCCACAGAGCACTGAGGTCACATGATGCAGTTTTTGTGGCTGTAAGTAAATGGTATGCTGCCACGCCAAAAAGACACTGGAGGGACTTCCCTGGCAGTCCAGTGGTTAGCACTCTGTGCTTGCACTGCAGGGGGCATGGGTTTGATTCCCGGTCAGAGAACTAAGATCCTGTAAGCTGCACAGCACGGCCCAAAAATAATTGAAAAAAAAAAAAAGACACATTTTTTTTTCAAAATAATTGAAAAAAAAAAGACACTTTCTGAAGGACCACCTTCACAAAGAATATTTGGAGATGTGAGAAAGCCTTATGAATAATGGAATGCCTAGTCAATTGCCTTGAGCTCTGATACTGGCTATTTCTTTTAAAAAAGAGAAAAGAAAGGAAAGAAAATTTAATTTGTTCTTTATGAAATAAACTTCCCTTAGAAAAAAGAGTGCTTCTGCACTCCTGGTTCACTTACACCACCCCATCCCGCCGGGCCTGCCCCCTTCCAGGACCCCAATTCCCTCCCAAGACACATGGGAACTAGCTCAATGAGACGAGGGTGGAATCAGAGTTAGAGAACTTTCCATCTTGAAGGAATGTGAAAGGACACTTAATCCAACTCATCTGATGCCCCGGGAGAAGAGAGACTGGAGACAGAGAGGGCAAGTGACCTCCTGGTGGTCACATAGTGAGACTGGAAACCAGCCTGAAACAGAGCTCAGGTCTACCTTCAGGAGTTCCCCTGGAAAGCTGGTGAAGCCCAGCGAATCACGGCAACTACGGCCCTGCGTCCTTCAGTTCTTCTCTAGATTTCCTTTTACTCAACTCTGAAAAGCAAACCCTGGATCTGGTGAATTCCAAAGTGCTGTTTAGCTCTTTACACCATTCTGTGGGAGGAGGTCAAGGACACACAGCCCTGTTTTCAAATCCCAGCTCCACCCCGACCTTGTGCCCTGGTGCAAGTCACCTGGTCTCTCACCCCACCCCCTCCCCTGTGACCCACTAGGCAGAGCGGGTCCCTCCCATGGCCACTTGCAGTTCAAAGGCACTCAATGCAATAAGCTTTCCTGAAGACCTCCTGTAAATCCCAGCTCATGTAGGTCAAGACCAAGCTTTCCACAGGGTTCACAAAGGATGGTGGGCTTTCCTTTTACCAGCTGAGAGCAGCCCCCTGGCATGGACAGTAGCTTAAACACAGCTTACAAACCGTTCTATCTCGAGGGCTTTGAAACTGCACAATTCCTGCCCACCTTTAAGTTCTTGGTATTCATTTTACGTTTGGGTCCTAAAGTGAGACTTTGTTATTATTTTTATATTAAACTATTTCAGAATCACATCATTCAAATTCACGTAAAAGTCACCAAAAGTATACATAATACTATTTCAAAGACGTCCAACTAGTCATCATGGAGATAGACCCAGAACTTGGTTGGTCTATTTGCACTTGATTTACAGTTGTACACATTGTTTGTTTTTAGTCACATGCGTTGGAAGTGGCAGGGCAGCACCATCACCTTTTTGAGGGCTGGACCTTGACGGGGCTTCACCCTCCCGAAGCAGGGGGAATCGTTTCAGGACCTCTCCCAGCAGACGTGACAAGGAATGAGGTGATATGTGTTAGGCACGCAATGTAGTACCTGGCACATAGACCGATGTGCCCTAAATGCCACCTCTTACTGTTATCACTGAGCTGACCTCCCCTTTCCCAGTTACCTTCCAAATACCGAGTTTATTTTAGAATTATAAAGATCCAAGGGAAGTGGGGATTGGCTGGGGTCATGCCCGCCATTGTGGGGTTGAAGACAAAGAAGCCCATTGAAGAGGAAAAGATAACGTCACAGAGCTGGTTGGCCGTACAACCAAGATGCCACCAGCATCCTCTGACCCTGCCGCCCACGTCCCACTGCCCCATGGGGCCAGCCTGCCCACTGCCCACCACCGCCTTGCTACATATTCATGACCTTGAGATTCCTGCAGACTCGGAAGATGGCGCCACTGGGACAATGGGGTGGCTTTCCTTCTTCCCTCGGCTGTTTCTCCTGAGTCTATTAGGGACCCATTAGGCCGTGGCCTGGACAGACACTGAAACGAAGCCTTCCATTTCCTGGAGCAGAGTCTTGGGTTTAGGTCTTTTGGTCACTGTCCCTCCAGTGATGTCATAGAGCCACCTCCATCGTGAGGGTCACCATCAGAGCTTGGAGGAGTCTGGAGTCACAGATCTCAAGATAGGGGAAAAAATTAAATCTTTCTGGAAATCCCAGCTTTCCAGTCTTTGGACCCTGTTGGAAAGGGTCATCCCCCAACCCAATCTTCTCTTCCAGAAAAAGATAAGGGCAGCCAGCATGGCATCCAGATCTTAGCAGACATTTCCCAGCCTCAGACCATATGAGGATGACAGCAAAGTCCCGGCCCCAGCCTGAGGGCCATGCTCTGGCTGCCTCCTTCTGTCCAGGCTGCTTCTTTGCCATCCAGCGTCCTGCCACTGTCCATCACTGACTGCTGTGCTCCAGTCCCACTGGTCTGGTCTTCTGTTCCTGGAGCTTATCCTGCACTGCCAGCCACAGGACATTTGCATGTGCTGTTCCTTCTGCCTGGAGTGGTCTCTTCTCTGCCCCACCTCAAGTTACCTCCCATTCACTCCCCTGATCTCATTCCTTGTGAAGCTGCCCTCACCACATCCAGCTTCTCCTTCGGAGCCCTCACCACAGTATGTAGCCAGGCACCACACCAGAAGTTCCCTGTGGACCAGAGATGTCCATTCTGCTCACCATGCATCCTTCATACTGGGTGAAGGGCCAAGTGGTACAGTACGTAGTAGGTGCTCAGTAATTATTGCCGATGAATGAATACATGCTTACAATGGGCTGTCACTTTTCCTCATGTGAAAAGCAGGATTCCAAAGGAAGGGGTAGTCAGGGGAGAGACACTGTCCCTGGACTTCTTCCTAACTCCGGACTTGTCCTTCAAAGTCCCCTAGAATCGCACCCCAACCAGCTCGTGTTTCAGACTCACAGTCTTCAGAGGAGTTCTGAGATCGCAACCCTAATAGGCTCTGATCCTGCTTCGCAAGCCTCTGGGGACTCAAATAAACTTGCTCAGCTGAAAAGCGAGGGGAATCCTTCATCAAAAGAATTTCTTCAGCCGTGCTCTCTATTGGCGAAAAGAAAGAGAGAGCACGCAGCTCCAGTCCTTACTGGCTCAAACCTTGATTAATATATGTAGTTCCCTGGAAACAAGCATGAACGGTTCCAGAAAAAAATCTACCATTAACTGCACTTCGTCTCCTCAGGCTACAAAACAGCCAAGAAAGCCACTTAGGGATGAGGCACTTTCTGATTAGTTCTTTAAGGGAAAACCTCTCCTCAGTAGGAAACGTTCCAGGGGTTGCCAGATGGAAACATGGAACTAAGCACCAAACAACGGCCCAGGGGGCCAGCAGCCCTGCATCACAATCTCTTGCCTGGTTCTTCCCCGGCCCGCATCGCTATAGCCCCTCCAGGCCCCAGCCCCACCGAAAGCCAGGGTCCCCTGAGCAGCCCGCTTCACAGGCGCCTGCAGATACCATCGTGGGCTTGGGGAGCCTCCAGCTGTTCTTGAGAGTTAACTGAACACCCATTTAATTACACTGCGGGGCTATATAAACATTGTGCTCCACAAAATGGCACGAAGCAGATATTTTTAGGAGGTCACAGATGTTTCTTGTGATTATCCAAGTCGCAGGTCTGGAAGAAATTTTTTCCCCAAAGTAAAGGAAGAGAGCAGCTCCAGCATCTGCTGTGGGGACTCTGTGTGGCAGATGAGCACCGGCTCGACTCCCTCCTGCCGACAGAGCTTCCTTCTGGGCTCCAGAAGGTGGGGTCCAGCAGGTGGGGTCCCAGCATATGGAGCAGATCAAACACCAAACGAGCCAGACGCCTGACCCCAACAAGGGCTGCTTCTCCACCCTGGACTTGCCCTGCCTCCCAACTTAGGCTCTGCCAACACTCATGAAGCGCCCGCTGGGTGCAAGACGCCATGTGGTGGCTGTCACTGAAAACTTGGATGAGACGCTAACACACGCTAATGTGTGTGATGGAGGGGGACCTCCGATCACACAGACGTACAAGGAGGCTCACAGCAGCCCTGGTGGAAATTGCCCCCAACAGGAAACAATCTAAATACCACGGACACCGCTCAGCAGTAAAGTGAATGAACCATAACGTACCGCAAACGCGCCCGGAGCTCAGACACAGAAGGAAGAGGAAGATGTTGGGAGGAAGAAGCCATTTACTTAAAATACAAAAGCAGGCACCACCATGACATCAGAAGTCAGAACAGTGGGCAACCTCTAG
>NW_020174038.1:1432488-1439566 GCF_003031525.2 Neophocaena asiaeorientalis asiaeorientalis | reverse complement strand
GGGGGCCACCTGGGGGGGGGAGGGGCAGTGGGGGGGGGGGGGGGGGGGGTCTTGGGGTGCTGTCATGTCCTATTTCTCAAGCCAGGTGCTGATTGCAAGGGTTTGTTCCATATGGGAAAGTTTGTGTGAGCTGCACACTTGGGGCTTGCAGACTTCTCCTGTAACAGGTATATTTTAAAATAAATAAATAACAGCAATGTACCCAAGGTCCCACAACTAGGAAGTGGCCAGAACGAGACCCAGCCCCAGGCACCCTGGCCCCCGAGTCCAGGCTCGCACCCACATGTCCTGCTGCCTGCATGAATCAGAGCCCCCAGTGCTGGGGTGCCTGGGAGTCAGCATCCGCCGAGGTCCCTCTCTGGGTTCCGCTATCACTGTCCCCTGTCTTCTCCAGCTGACCGCAGCTGCCTGAGGGCTTCCTCGGGTGCCTGGAGCCCGCTCTACCTGGGAGTCAACACCCCCGTCCCAGGAGCAGCCCCCCACCAGAGACTGAAGGGGCAGGTTGAGAAGCCCACACTGCCCTGTCCTGGGTGAGAGGCTGCGTCCCCAGCATCTCCCCGGATGCCCCATGGGACTGAGCCCCGGCCATCCACAGTGGTGACCTGTTCAGATACAAACCCTGCAGCTCCTGCCCGGTCTCACGTCCCCACACTCCGACTGGTGTTTCCAGGGACCACCGCCCACATGACTCTTTGTCCGGGGTCTGCTCCCTAAGCGGCAGACTCAGGCAGCCCTGCTCAGAGAGGCGCCCCGGGCCACTCCGTCCCCTCGGCACAGCCCCCGTGTGCTTCTCTTTTCATCATACTCACTTTCTGAGGTCTTGTCTGGTCACTTACTGTTTATTGTTTGTCTCCCCACCGCCCGCATCCGAGAATAAAATCTCCGGGAGAGGAGGCCTCTGGGCTAGCTGGCCACTGTCCTCCAGCACCTGGAACCAGCGGCGACTCCCAGAAGGTTGGATGATGCGTGGGGTGAAGGAGAAACGCACTGGTCCTGACCACTCAGGACCAACCCCAGCCTTGTGAATAATGGTTCACACCCGCTTAACATCGTGAGAGCCCAGCACATGACAGAGGAGCTCTAAGGTCATGAGATGAACAGATAAGTCAGTGAACAAACGCAACCTGGCGGCTCACTGCTGAAACCCCAAACCTGCCCCAACCCAGACTCTCCAGAACGGGAAGCTCGCCTCATTGCTGGTGCTGTCCTGGATCTCGTGTGGATGGCTCCACCCGTGGGAGCTGAGGCTGCCCGGTTCCCATTTGACGGGTGGAGAAATCAGCTGCGAGGCAGTGGGGCCCCCACTACTCCGGAATCTGCATCTGGTCTCCATCCCAGCCTGGGCACTCCAGAGAAACCTCCACAGACCACGAGCCGTTTGCTCCATCCCCTCCTGGCCCCAGGCGTGGCCAAGCCTTCCCTGTGCTGAAGGAGGTGGCGCCCCGGGGAAGCTCTTCTAGCCCAGGGCCTGCCCTAACTCCTTCCACCAGCCTGGCCTTGGCGTGCTTTTCGCCTCTCTGATCCCCTTCCAAGGTAGTGTCGTCTCCTTGAGTTGGAAGAGAGTGTTTCTTCCACTCATCTCAACGCTGAGCACAGAGCCCCCTCAGGGAAGATGCACCGTAAATGTCGGTGACACGAATGAGCCATTCCACCCCTGAAATGGTAAGATTTCAATAAGAGGTTGTACTGAGTTCTGACAGCCTGCAGGCCTCTCCGTGCACCACCTGCCCAATCAGAGAGAGGCAAGTCCCCGGAAAGCTGAAGAGCAGGCTACGAACAGGTGATGAAGAGCCAGCTTCCGAGGATGCCCAGCATCGGAGCCGACACCCACACCTCGGCTGCTCCTGGAGAGAGCCCCTCACTTCCATACCAGCTGTCCACGGTCATCACCTGGCGCTGAAAAACGGAAAAACTCACGAGTGTGGGTTTCCTTACCATCCACATAAAATTGGGTGGGGGCATTCTCCCAGGAAAAAGATTCCTTGCCTCTAACCAAAAAGTGATTTAAAAAACACTTCATCAGGCGGGCTTCCCTGGTGGCGCAGTGGTTGAGAGTCCGCCTGCCGATGCAGGGGACACGGGTTCGTGTCTGGGAGGATCCCACATGCCGCGGAGCGGCTGGGCCCGTGAGCCATGGCCGTTGAGCCTGTGCGTCCGGAGCCTGTGCTCCGCAACGGGAGGGGCCACAACAGTGAGAGGCCCGCGTACCGCAAAAAATCAAAAAATAAAATAAATAAAAAATACTTCATCAGAAGAGATTTTCTGTCTCCTTTCATGCTCAGGCAAATAAATGCAATACTCTTGGCTATGGGGAAAACTGGGATGCCTGTCAGTGGACCTGGGACCCTTCAGAGTCCCTCACTCTCTCCTGCTCCCACGTTTGCCGGCTGCAGAAGTACCTGATTCTGTAGCTGTACCTGGTGATTCCTGCTTTAGAGCCAGGGCTCCCTCTGAGAGCTGAGACAACCCATGTGTGGTCCCAGAGGGACTGGTTACTGATGTCAACTGATCAGGACTGTGGACCCAGAGGGAGGGCCCAGCGCCTGGCAGGGTCTTCGCATCCTCCCCCTGGAGCCCATCACACCAGGCACTCCTGTGAGGCCTCGGGCAGACAGAGCCCAGAAGGACAGAAAGATCAGGAGAAGCCACAGGTACAGGCATCTCCCAGCCTGGCCCACAGCTCCTGAGGGTTGCAGGACTGCTCACACAGCGAAGGGAAGTAAATCCCTCTCCAGGGTAGAGGAGTCCATTTCCCATCCTTCACTTGTAAAGCAGCCCGTTGTGAAATTCTCCCTAAAGGACACAGGCGACTATGAAAAAAGTTTCAGTTGGGTAAGTCAGGTCTCAACTTTGACCCTTCAGGTGGTCATTCTTTGAAAAAGAGATCTATGTGTTACCTTTTGGAATAAGTTAAAATGCACGGTGGAAAGGAACATCTGAGACCAGCTGCCATTCCCGTAGAAACAAAAAGGTGAGAGGTGGAACATGCCCATTGGGGTATGTGCACATCTGGAAGAACACACAAGAAGCTGGTAACTGCAGGGGCCTTTGAGTACAAAAGTAGGAAAAGGGGGTCAGGAGAAGTATGAGAATTGAATTTTCTGTGTGCTCCTTTGTACCATTTGGAATTTTTTCCACATGTGTGTTTTTTTTTTTAATTTTTAGGGAGTTTGTTTATTCATTCAACAAGCAATTTTGGCATGTACAGTGGGTATCAGGCATTAAGAGAATGAGATAAAGTGAAAGCACGCCAGGCCCTGACTGATCCCCGTCCCCAGGGGCATACCGGCACTGGGGGGTGTGCTGTCGAGCCCCGTAACCTGTCATCCAGGCTGAGACCCTCTGACCAAGGCGGTTCCACCAACTGAACATCAAGCAAAGACAGCGGTGTGAAATGAGACTACCCTGGGCCACCAAGATATCTGGTTGACCCAGACAGGATAATGCCCACCCATAGCCAGAACCCAGGGCTGGTAAAAAGGGGGGACATAAGAACGGTGGGAAGATGACAGCTGGATCAGGGCAGCTTCCTGGAGGAGGATCTGAAGGGTGGAGAGAACTTAGATGGTAGGTTCAAGGGGGAGACAGGCAGAATTCGGCCCCCAGGAAGATGTTACACCCCAGTCCCCCAGACTGTGGATATGATGGTACATCATACCCATGAACACACTACTGCCTGTCTCACGGTGGCTGCTGCAACAAAACCCTGTGCACAGGGTGTCCTAAACGACGGGCATTTATTTCTCCAGTTCTGGAGGCTGGAAGTCTGAAGTCAGGTGCCACGGGGTCAGGTTCTGCTGAGGGCTCTCTTCCCGGTTTGCAGGTGGCACCTTCCTGCTGTGTCCTCACATGGTGGAGAAAGGGAGCGCTCTTGTGAATTTGGGCAGAAGGGGGGCGTAATCGTTTGGTCCACATAGCATTACCTTACACGGCAAAAGGAACTCTGCAGGTGTAATTAAGGTTACTGATCAGTTGACATTAAGAGAGAAGATTATCCTGGCTTACCTGGGTGGCCCAGTGTTATCACCCACATCCTTTAACCCAGAGGCAGAAGAGTTCAGAGAGATTTGAAGCCTGAGATGGACTCCTCGTGCCACTGCTGGCTTTGCAGATGGAGGGGCCCTGTGACCAGGAACGTGGGTGGCTTTCAGGAGCTGAGAGAACATCCCTGGCTGACAACCACGAGGAATTGAATGAGGCCACAACCCAGAGGAGCTGGATCAGATCCTTCCCCCAGGCCCCAGATGAGCGCCTAGCCTCACCAACACCTTCTTTTCAGGCCTGCGAGATGAGACGGAAGCAGAGAAGCCAGCGCCCCCGTGCAGACACTGCGAGAGCCTCAACAGTGCTGATTGCAGCTGCAGAGCTGGTGGTGATTTGTAGGAGGGCACTAGGCAGTAACACGGGGTCGCTCCGTCAGGGTGAGAGTGAGGCCCATACCGCGGGAGCTGAGGTCACGTAGGCAGGTACCCATGGCACCCCGGCAAAGCAGGCCCCGCTGGAGAAAACAACAGCATAGTCTCGATGGCAGGGGGGCTGCCAACACAGCCTGGGAGGCAAGGAGGCAGAGCACAGGGCAGGGCCTGGCCCGGCTGGAGGGCCCATCCCGGCCCCCGGACACCAAACTTGGCAGGAATAGGGCCCAGTGTGACCAAATAACCCAACTCCTCAAGAGAATCCAGAAATCCGATTTTTGTATAAAATAGTCTCATTCAAACTTTAAAAACACTGCGCTGGCCAACCTTGTGCAGAACAAGAAACACAGAGACGTGTGTCTTGAACCAGATGTGACCTTCTGTGTAAGAGAAAAGGCAGAAGGGCCCCGAGCATGGGCCTTTTCAGGAGGCAATAGGGACCCCCCTCCCCTCACTCAGAAGAGAAGGGGAGTCCACACACGTGGAAGACCCGCCTCTCCCAGTGACCGTGAGGGGGACCCACTCCCAGCCCCCCAACAACCTGACGTTTTCAGGGCTATGGGCCCATTTCCAGATGAGGCCACTGAGGCCAGAGTGGTTCATTAATCCCCTGTGATTACATGGATGTGAGGTGGTGACTGGCTTGAAACTACGCTTCTGATTCCAGAATCTGGGTCCGTCTGGCTGCTCCACGTGGCATCCTGGCAACACGGGATTTTTCTCTTTTGATTGCACAGGGGTTTGCTGTGCATTTCCCGAGGCCTGGACTCTCCTCCCCTCACTAGGAAACCAGCCCCCTCCTCATTCAAGGCTTGGCCCTCCTGTCCAGCTCCTACCACGGCAGGCGCCCCTCCTACATCCCAGTCTTTCGGGTTCTGTCCCCACGGCCCGCTTGTAGCTCAATCTCTCAGCTTCCCAGCTCTGAATTCCTGAGGAAGGAACCTAACTGGTTTGAGTCATGTTTCTGTCCCAAGTGATGATGGGTCACAGGTCCCTTCCAGCCTGTGGTCAGATGCCAGTTCAGGAACGACCCTCTGTCACCCCTCCCATCCTGACTCCCCTCCCCACCCCCTCCCCAGCTCCAAGCAACCCCGTCTCAGGACCAATCCCCAGAGGTACGAGCAGGACCGCTCAGGGAACAGGCTCGGGCGAGCCATGTCCCTAAAAGCAGCCCCCAGACGCCTGCACAGCTGTGCCTGATGCTTCTAATACAGCTTGAACGGCGGGGCCTGGAGCAGGTAAGGTAAGCGTGGATATCAACGGTATCTGATATCATCTGAAGCCTCTGAGATGCCCACCACGGCCCTGGGTGGGGGCGCCGGCAGCAACGTTATACTGCTCACCCCTCCTCACCTGCCGAGTGACCCAGGTGAGCCAAGAAACTTGGGGGTGTTCCACGTCCCACACCCAAACCGTCAGCGACTCCTGGCCACAGCGCTAAGCGTCAACTCAACAAATGGACTCTTCGCATCCCTCTGAGAGGATGAGATTTTGTCAGCAGTGAGCGCTCGCTCTGCCTCGTTCCGACATGGAGAACTTAGGGAGCCTGTGTGGGGGCATCAGGTCAGTGAAAGTGGAAGACAGACACACGATGAGGTCAGATGACTCATACCCAGAGAAGCATTAAGTCTTAAATTCTCTTACAACAACTTCATTTTGAATGAAGGCAGGAGGCTTTTAAAACAGTGTTATTGAGTTATACTGATACGTAATAAGCTGCCTATGTGTATATAAAGTGCACAATTTGATGTTTGACCTACATATACACCTGTGAAAACATCACCACAATCAGGACATGTATCCATCACCCCCCAGTTTCCTCATAGCCATTTATAATACCCCCCAGCCCTACCCACTCCCCATCCATCCCTGTCTCCTGGCAACCACTGATCTTTCTGCCACTACAGCCGGCATTTTCTACCATGTTATGTAAACAGAATCATATGGTACATACTTGGTTTTCTCTGGCTTCGTTCACTCAGCACATCCATTGTGTGGATGTTCTGACATCCATTGTGTACTCGTGCCCCCTTCAAAAACTCATCCCGTTTCATTGCTGAGTACTATTCCAGCATACGACAGACCATGATTTGTCCATCCATTGATGGACATTTGGTTTATTTACAGTTTGGGACAATCACAAATACAGCTGCTGTGAACATTCACGTACAAATGTTTGTACTTGGGAAAATGCCTAGGAATGGAATAGCTGGATCGTTTGGTAGGCATGTGTTTGATCATGGCCATTTTCATGGAGCTCCCATGCAGGTTTCAGAGGCTCCACACTGTGTGTATTTAACCTACAAGATAAGGTACACACTGGTCACATGGGAACAAATGATCCACACACTCACAAGGAGGCCACATCAGGCTGCAGCCGCTTCATTCCAGTCCTCCCAGTGTACGGAGAGGGTTCCCAGCAGGGAAAGTCTCCCAGCATGACCTCTGATTTTGTAAGATGCTCTGAGCGGGGCTTCCCTGGTGGCGCAGTGGTTGAGAGTCCGCCTGCTGATGCAGGGAACACGGGTTCATGCCCCGGTCCGGGAGGAGCCCACATGCCACGGAGCAGCTGGGCCCGTGAGCCATGGCCGCTGAGCCTGCACGTCCAGAGCCTGTGCTCCTCAACGGGAGAGGCCACAACAGTGAGAGGCCCGCGTAGCGCA
>NW_020174038.1:1379174-1432455 GCF_003031525.2 Neophocaena asiaeorientalis asiaeorientalis | reverse complement strand
CAAAAAAAAAAAAAAAAAAAAAAAAAAAAAATGCTGTGCACACAAGCTCCTGACACTCCGGAAATGGCCCACAGGTGGGCTGTGTAATCTGCCTGCGGCAGATCTTTATATGATGGCAGTACCGTGCGGGTCTAGAGTAGAATAGTTATGATCGATACTGAGAGCTATGCATGAACGGCAGGAGGGGTTCTGCAAGGGTGGTCCCACCAGCATCACCTGGGGATGCACATCTCCCCAGTCCAGACCTACAGAGTTGAAACTCTGAGGGGGGGTCCAGCAATCTGGGCTTCCAGGCAATCTGATGCATGTTCTGGTTTAAACACAAATAGCCTAGAACATCGTTCAAGCCCTTTGACTCTCCTGGAATTAAATCAATCAGAAGTCACTCTACGCCAAGAGTGCATCTTCTCGATGGCCTCGCTCCATCCACACAGCTCTGGAACCCACCCTCTTAGAACGCTGCCACCCGCGTTAAGGTCTCCTCGAAGAACCAAGCTACCGACTGGAATGCAGACCTGCACAGTGGTGGTTACCGCTTCTTTCCCAAAGCACCAGACTCAAAACAAAACAAAAGTCCCAGGAACTCAATCACTGGACCATTTAAATCCAACCGTCAAAACCACCCATTTCTCTACCTGGGGCTTTCACCCTAGCATATTATGACATAAATGAACCTAAGAAAAGAAAAAGACAAAGATTTTAGATGATACACTCCAACACTCTTTACTGCTCTAGAACCCTCGCTCCAAATTTACACATCAGCAGAAAAATTAATTAAACTTGAATAGGAAGAATTGGAGAAAAAATATTGAATACTTTTTGTTTTAATCTTCAGCTGAAGCGTGATTTCCGCTCAACATTATAATCGGAGGGAAGTGCTGGTCATTTCCTTGGAATTTTTGCAGGCTCAGTACTTAGCCCAGTCTTTGAAAACCCTCTCCAGCTTCTGGCCAAGCAGAACTTTGCCGCTCACTTTGAACTTGCCAGCAAGGAAAGCCTTCTGAGGGTTCATTTTGCCCAAAACCAGCGCCATAAAGACAGGCTCTGGGATTGTGAAGACAGTGTCCGCTGGGAGCCTGGCGGGTCCCGGATACATGCTCCCAGAGCCATTCTTCAGATCAATGGTCCACTGCAGAATGGTCTTCCCATCCTTGGTGATGTCCAGCTGAAAGATGGCATTGACTTTCTTTACCAGCTGGGCCCCCACTTCTTTGATGTGATGACTGATGTCCTCAAACACAGGGAAGCTCTGGAATTCTGACAGCGCTACAGGGTGTGGCACAGTGAGTTCCTGAGCTGGACCCAATTCCTTGAGCTGGCTTGCCTGAGGCCCATCCCCTGCTTTGATCTTGAGTTGACGGTCGATTCTCTTCCACATCTTACTGTGCTGGTCCTCTTGACCTTGCCAACTGGTTTGTGAGCAGCTGTAGCCAGATTAATATCCACAAGTTCATATTGTGACATAAAAGGAGAGGCCAAGTGGGGAATAAGACTGGTTTGTGTGCCGCAGTCTTATTGGCCAAACAGATGCTAAAATGTGACATGGGGTGAGGGCTCAGACAGGTCATTGTGAGGCAGATCCACACCACCACCCCCCAAACCACAAGGTCCCACAAGCCCAGCCCAGAGAGGTCTGGACCCCATGTTGGGAATAAGAGAAACTGGCCCCAGAAGGTTCTTTGGTGACATGAGCTCTGTCTTTTCAACTCTTTTTTTTTATTTAATAAATTTATTTTATTTATTTATTTATTATTTATTTATTTTTGGCTGCATTGGGTCTTCGTTGCTGCCCACAGGCTTCTACTCTTTGTTGCAGTGCGTGGGCTTCTCACTGCGGTGGCTTCTCTTGTTGCGGAGCATGGGCTCTAAGCGCACGGGCTTCAGTAGTTGTGGCACGCGAGCTCAGCAGTTGTGGCTCGCAGGCTCAGTAGTTGTGGTGCACGGGCTTAGTCGCTCTGTGGCATGTGGAATCTTCCTGGACCAGGGCTCAAACCCGTGTCCCCTGCATTGGCAGGCGGATTCATAACCACTGCACCACCAGGGAAGTCCTCACCTCTGTCTTTTCTCTCAACTGAGAGAGCAGTTATTCTGATTCCTTCAAAAGTAGATGATCCTTAAGGCACGCTTCGCCTACCCAGGGGTGGAGTGGGAAATGCTGTTAGAACAAAACAGCTGTTTGGAGGAGGAATCAGCACCAGGGTCTGCATCAGGAAGCTTCCAGAAGCACAGTGAAAAGGAAAAAAAAAGAAACAAATATCCCTAAGATGAGCAGGAGAAGCTGCTGGTCTCACATGGTGACTGCACACACTAACACAGCCCTCACTGAGCTGGCGCTGTTCTAAGCACTGTACATGTATTAACACACTTAATCCTCCTTATAATCCTCTGAGGTGGGTACTAAGTTTAATCCGCCTTTTACAGATGAGGAAACGGAGGCAAGGAGAAATAAGTGACTTTCCAAAGTCACACAACTAGTCAGTAGGGCACCCAGGTTTAAACAGAAGTAGAATGACTCCAGAACCCACTTTTTGTCTGCCTGATGTTTTCCAATGATTAGGTTGAGGAGTGTGGGCAGGAATACCACAGAAGTGATCTTGTGCCTTCTCAGTGCATCATATCAGGGGGTACATGGTGCCAATGTGTCCCGCCTCTGGTGATGCTGATGACGCTGACCTTGATCCCTTGGTTAAGGTGGTGTCCACTGGGTCTCTCTCTGCAGAGTTACTGCTTCTCCCTTTGTAATGAATAAGTATTTTGCAGGAAGATACTTTGAGACTTTGCACATATCCTGTTTCATATCATACTCCAGCCTACTTCTGCTTGCATCCATCTGTGGCCCATCAGTGTGATGTGTGCTAAATGGTCATTTTCTATGCCCATCACTCCCTTTATTTTTTTTTTAATTTATTTTTTTGGCTGCATTGGGTCTTCGTGGCTGCAGGCGGGCTTTCTCTAGTTGCAGCGAGCAGGGGCTACTCTTTGTTGAGGTGCGCGGGCTTCTCACCGCGGTGGCTTCTCTTGCTATGAAGCACGGGCTCTAGGCGCGTGGGCTTCAGTAGTTGTGGCAAGTGGGCTCAGTAGTTGTGGCTCGCGGGCTTAGTTGCTCCGTAGCATGTGGGATCTTCCCAGCCCAGGGATCGAACCCGTGTCCCCTGCATTGGCAGGCGGATTCTTAACCACTGCACCACCAGGGAAGTGCTGTTAGGGTTTTTAAAACTCAAACTGGTCCTCTCCGCTGCCCTCTCTCCCTCGCAAGCCTCACTCTGCCTGGCAGAAGGGGTGCTCCCTCTGTCAGTATACATAAACAAATAAAGACTCCACTTTAATGCTTAGCTTTGTGACCTGTAACAAAGAGAATATTTAACATTGCAGGTGTCAAAACAGACTAGCTTGAGTTGATAACCTAGACAATAATAACTCATTTTTTCCCAGAGGGTACAGAGTGAGAGGCTGTCAGAATCAAATAATCCGTAGAAACTAGAAGTTTAGACCAAAGAGATTCTGTAAATAAGAAAGTTGAACACAAGCGTTGAGACCAGCACCGCCTGACAGAATTTTCTGAGATAATGAAAATGTTCAGGGTCTGGGTTGTTCAAAGCGGTAGCTGTTGAGACTCACACATGGCTAGTACGACTGAGGAGCTGAGTTAAGTTTACTTAGCTCTAATTAATTTAAATTTAGGTAGTCACATGCGATTACCCATCAGCATCCTGGGAAGCAACCCCAGCATCATCCTAACCGTTGTAAAGAAGGTACATGGTCATCTAGGGGACGCTGCTCCATCTTTAACCACTGAATTACACCAAACTCATACGAAAATCTCTTCCCAAAACCCCCAATAACTCACTTGAGACTGTTACCTGTATGGAACAGAGACCAGCTCCCATTGGTGGGATCTGGTTCAGGTGGGCACCCCATTTTTGGACAAGGCTAAAGGCCTAAAGACGCACATACGTACTTAAAATGGTCCAGTAACATTTATCTTTAAATAGGACACAAGCATGCCGAAGTGGGTGATTATTGGGTAACTTCTGAGTGAAAGTGTATAAGGTATGACTGCCTGTAAAGCCAACATATGTAACTCCTTCCGACGGCCCATTCAGCTGTCCCTGATGGATAAAAGGTGTCTTCGTTATCAATTGCTGTGATAACGCTGCAGAACCACCCCCAAACTCAATGGCTTAAAACGATAAGCGTTTATTGAGCTCATGATTTAATGGACCAGCAATTTAGGATGGGTTCAGAGCTGTAGAGAAAGCCTCAACTTTCTCTGAGACTACCTAAATAATCGTGAACAGAATGTTGGTGGAAATATGGGCGGTAAAGGCCATTCTAATGAGGTCTCAGACAGAAATGAGGAACACATTATTGGAAACCAGAGGAAGGACCATCCTTGTTATAAAATGGCAAAGAACTTGGCCGAACTGTGGCCATGTTCTAGTGTTCTATGGAAGGTAGAACTTGCCAGTAATGATATTGGATATTTAGCTGGCGTGATCTCTAAGCACAGTGTGGAAGGTGAGGCTTGGCTCCTCCTGACTGACTGTAGCAAAATGTGAGAAGGCAGGAATGACTTCAAGACAGAATTCATAAGCAAAAAGGAAGCAGAGCTTAAAGATTTGGCTAAGAAAAGCAAGGGAAGGGTGATCCTAAAGGCAATTCAGAGACCAAGGCTGCCTCCTTGGTTTCAAAAAGGGGGTGAATGCCTTGTTTTCAACAGGCCAGATGGCATCTGCCCAAAGTAGTGGGAGTGGGATCATCTAGCACAGCCCTGGGGGTGAGACACCTGCCTCTGAGAGCTATGGAGACAGCACCTCTGCCCCAGCGGATCTGGGACTATTACCCAGTCAACCTGAAGGGCAGAGCATGGAGCCAAAGAGAGCATTGTACTCCAGACTTAAGATCCCATAGTTTGCCTTGCCAGGTTTTGGATTTGCTTGGGACCCATACCCCCTTCCTTCTTCCCCCTATTTCTCACTTTTGCAATGAAAGTGTCTATCCTATGCCAGTTCCATTGTTGTATTTTGGAAACACATAACTTGTTTGGCTTGAAAGGTTCACAGCTGGTGAGGGATTCTGCCTCAGAATGAACCATATCTTGAGCATCACTCATATCTGATTTAGATGATATTTAGATATAATTTCGACTTTAGAGTTGATGCTGGAACAAGTTAAGATTTGGAGGGGTCGGAGAATGGAATGAATGTATTTTACATGCAAAAAGAACATGAATTTTGGGGGATCAGGGGCAGAATGTTATGGGTTAAATATTTGTACAACCCCCAAATTCACATGCTAAAACCCTAACCTCACCATGTGATGGTCCTAGGAAGTGGGAGGTAATTAGGATTGGATGAGGTCATGAGGGTGGGGCCCTCATGAGTGTGATTAGTGCCCTGAGTCACAGGAGACCTTGCTTCCCCTCTCTGCTCTCTATCATGAGGATACAATGAGACATCCACAGCCTGCAACATGTAATGGGGCTCTCCCAAGAGGCTGGCACCCTGATCTGGGACTTCCAGCCCCCAGAACTGTGAGAAGTAAGTTTCTGTTGTTTATAAGCTATCCAGTCCATGGTATTTTTATTATAGCAGCCCAAGCTAAGACAGGTGTAGACAGAGGAAAGGGCAAAGATCAATAATGATATTAATAAACTACACCCACAGGAAGACAGTGCCAAGCCCTGGAAGCCTTTCCTTCTGGAAAAAAGTCACTGAACTACATCAAACTCATGCACAAATATATTTTTAAAGTCCCAGTAACTTAGACTTTAAAATATATAGAACAGAGATCACCCCTTTCTTACACTCCCAAAAGGCATCACTGGCCAATGTAAGGGCTTCTTATTTTAAGAAACAGCTAAAGGCCCAAAGACAGGCAAATACTTAAAATAAAACAGTTATACTTATCTTTCCATATGCCATATGTATGTCCAAGTGGTAACTTTTTTTTTAATTAGATAAAATGTGTAAGTTATGCCTGCCCATAAATTAATAAAACTGATTTGAACAAACAAAAACACAAAGTTTCTACGAAAAGCAGTGCACTTTTCCAATGATGTTGACATTATTCAGAACATTTTTCAGAATACAATACCTCTTTTATAAACACTGTCAGAAACAAAAGGCGTGTTCTTTTACTGTCCTACACCGTCTAGAATGCTTTCAGCTACAAGCACCAAAAACAGCCACAACTCAACGGGCTTCAACAGTAAAGGGAATTATCTCCCATTAAAGAAGTCCTAAGGCAGGGCTAGAGGGACGGACCACCAGGCAGGCTCAGGACCGGGGTTTCCCAGGACACAGGACCTTCAGTGCTAAATCCGGCAAGTCCCAGGCAAGCGGGAGGCGTTGGCTACTCCAGGGTTGGTTCCTTGAGCAGCTCAATGAGTCTTCAAGGACCCGGGGTCCTTCCTTCCATCATCCTGCTGCACGTTCTTCTAAGGCCAGTGACCCTTGTGGCCGCAACACTTTGGGGCTACATTCAGTAGAACAACAAAGAGAGCCATTTTCTCCTACACTTCTCTCTTTACCGGAAGGGCGTATTCTCCCCAAGTCCTTTGGCGACTTTGCCCCCATCTCACTGGCTAGGACGGTGTTCCTTACACTTACTAGGATCAGCTTAGGTCTGTGGCTAGAAAATGTCACCTGCCAGATCAGTAAACCAAGGATGTCGTGGCCATCAAGCCCTCAGCCACTACAGCCAACTCTGACGGTGCACCCTGAAGGGATTCAGGATGGAGAAAAGCAGGATAACCACCCTAGAGAGCTGAGGTACATATCAAAGGAATGATCTCAGGATCTTCCCATACAAAGGAAAGCAACTAAATTCCTTAACTTGAGGTGTCAGGTTTTCTTTAATGAACAGTAACCTTTTGATGTTACACTACCTGGTTTTATTGGGTTTGTTTGTTGTTGTTGCAAAACTCCTATATATGCTGGCTGCTCCCTCACCTCTTCAGAACAGTCCCCAGAGCCATCTGAGAGGCTATCTCCCAGGCTTAAGTCCTCAGTTTTGTCCACCAGATAAAACATAATCCTCGCTTTTAGGTTGTGCATTTTTTTTCAGTGGACAGGTTCACCAAGTCACCTTTGAGGCAGGACTCAATCAGCTTTCCCTAACCTCCTGGCTGCGTGGAGGAGCGTGGAACCCAATCGGCGTGTTGGGAAGGAAAAGGGAGAACCAAGAGTGAACACTGCGCATCCTCTGAGGAGGGTGTCTCCACTCAGGAGACCACCGAGGGGCAGGGGTAAGAATGGCACAGATCACGGACCTGTTAGAGGGACTTCCCCACGTTGGGTAGGGAGCTGGCTACACAGGCGCCGAGGCTGAGAGCAGCGCGGCGGCAGCCCATCCCAGACACTGGGGAAGTGGTCAGCGGCAGAGGAAGCCCTTGCCCACAAGCCAGCCGGACCCGGGATGCTCTCTCGAGCTCAACGGCACCTGAGCATCCGCGCCCACCTTTTTCCAGTAGAAAGACACACATGTTGCATCACTTTTGTCTCCCAAGGCTCCCACGAGGTCCGTGCCCACGCTAACCCCAGAAGTCTGCAGGGAGGGGAATTCTGGGAAATGTAGTTCCAGCTGCGCTAATTTGTCCAAGAGCAAAGCCGGAACCATGCAGTGTGCTTTGAGTTTTAGAAACAGCCTAGTTAAAATCTCAAGCTAAGTCTAAGGGATAAAGTGGTCCAATAAGCCGAGCACTGGCATTTAGTTATTGTGGAGGAAATGCCGCTTTATTCTTATTTTCTTTCCTTTTTCCCCACTCACTGTTATGGATTGTGGTTACCCCACCAGAGCAGAGGAAAGTAAAAAGACAACTCCCACTAATGCACAGCTTGGACTGGATGTGAGACCTGTGAAGGATAAACTGCTGACGACCCCCTGGAAAAAAGTCAGATGCAATTAATCGTAAGAGCTGGGTCGGCCCCTAAGTTTTCCTGAACTCAGTAAGTCAAAAACACTGTGCCTATGGGACAAATCTTCGTAAATTCTCTCGGCAGTTTTGAAAGATTTATCAATGCTAAACTGGGAGGGGGTGGGGGTGAAAACCAAAGAACAAGATCTCTGACAGACAAGCATGAGTGATGCCTGTTTTGGAAGGATGTTTTGTACAAGTCTTTAACAGTGGTTACCACAACTGTATACACATAACAGAAGCCCAAATGTAAAGAGAGTCTGCAAAGGTCTTGTAATTATTCATTTAAAAATGAGGACCTGTTTGGGACATCCCTGGTGGTCCAATGGTTAGGAATCCGCCTTCCAATGCAAGAGACATGGGTTTGATCCCTTGTCAGGGAAATAAGATCCCACATGCCATGGGGCAACTAAGCCTGCACGCTGCAACTACTGAGCGCATACACTCTGGAGTCCACACCACAACTAGAGAGAAGCCTGTGCAACACAACGAAGATCCCACATGCCACAACTAAGACATGACACAGCCAAAAACTAAAATAAATAAATATTTTTAAAAAACAAATGAGGACCTGGGACTTCCTTGGTGGTCCAGTGGGTAAGACTCCACACTTCCAATGCAGGGGTCCAGATTCGATCCCTGCTCAGGGAACTAGATCCCACATGCATGCTGCAACTAAGAGTTCACGTGCTGCAACTAAGAGTCCACATGCTGCAACTAAGAAGTCCACATGCAGCAGCTAAAAACTAACAGTCCTCAGGCCACAACTAAAGATCCCACACATGGCAAGGAAGATCTCATGTGCTCAACTAAGACCCGGAGCAGCCTAAATAAATAAATTTTTTTTTTTAAAAAATGAGGACTTTTACTGATAGACACAACAGGAATGAATATCAAAGATGTTATGCCAGTACCTCCCATCAGGAAGCTTGCACAAACCCCTTAGATAGCCTCATCCACCAGAGGGCAGACAGCAGAAGCAAGAAGAACTACAATCCTGCAGCCTGTGGAACAAAAACCACATTCACAGAAAGATAGACAAAATGAAAAGGCAGAGGACTATGTACCAGATGAAGGAACAAGACAAACCCCCAGAAAAACAACTAAATGGAGATAGGCAACCTTCCAGAAAAAGAATTCAGAATACTGATAGTGAGGATGATCTAGGACCTCAGGAAAAAGAATTGAGGCAAAGATTGAGAAGATGCAAGAAATGTCTAACAAAGACCTAGAAGAATTAAAGAACAAACACCTAGGAGAATTAAAGAACCAACAAACATAGATGAACAATACAATAACTGAAATGAAAAATACACTAGAAGGAATCAATAGCAGAATAACTGAGGCAGAAGAACGGATAAGTGACCTAGAAGACAGAATGGTGCAATTCACTGCTGGGGAACAGAATAAAGAAAAAAGAATGAACAGAAATGAAGACAGCCTAAGAGACCTCTGGGACAACATTAAACGCAACAACATTTGCATTATAGGGGTCCCAGAAGGAGAAGAGAGAGAGAAAGGACCCGAGAAAATATTTGAAGAGATTATAGTCGAAAACTTCCCTAACATGGGAAAGGAACTAGCCACCCAAGTCCAGGAAGTGCAGGGAGTCTCAGGCAGGATAAACCCAAAAAGAAACACGCCAAGACACATAGTAATCCAGTTGACAAAAATTAAAGAAAAATTATTAAAAACAACAGGGGAAAAATGAAAAATAACATACAAGGGAACTCCAATAAGGTTAACAACTGATTTCTCAGCAGAAACTCTACAAGCCAGAAGGGAGTGGCACAATATACCTAAAATGATGAAAGGGAGGAACCTACAACCAAGTTTACTCTACCTGTCCAGGATAGATCACATCTTGGGTCACAAATCAAGCCTCAGTAAATTTAAGAAAACTGAAATCATATCAAGCTTCTTTTCTGACCACATGTTATGAGATTAGAAATAAATTATATGGAAAAAAACACACAAAACACAAACACATGGAGCCTCCAAGACTGAACCAGGAAGAAACAGAAAATATAAACAAACCTATCACAAGTAATGAAATTGAAACTGTGATTAAAAATCTTCCAGCAAATGAAAGTCCAGGACCAGATGGCTTCACAGGTGAATTCTATCAAACATTCGGAAAAAAGCTAACACCCATCCTTCTCAAACTCTTCCCAAAAACTGCAGAGGAAGGAACACTCCCAAACTCATTCTACGAGGTCACCATCACCCTGATACCAAAACCAGACACAGATACTACAAAAAAAGAAAATTATGGGCCAATATCATTGATGAATATAGATGCAAAAATCCTCAAAAAAAAAGTTATGCCAAAAGGCTACATAGTATATATAATTCCATTTATATGAAGTTCTAAAACTGGCAAAACTAATCTATAATGGAAAAAAATCAAAATAGTCTTTCCTCTGAGGCGTGAGTATGAGATTAACTAGAAAGGGGCATGAAGAGCCTTTCAGGGATGACAGGTATATACATCTGTCAAAATTCTCTATGGAGTAAAGTGTACTGATACCTGCAACTTGTTTTGAAATGCATTAAAAAATAAGATGGACTGATGGATGGATAGATAGACATGTAACAAAACAAATACAGCAAAATGTTAATTGTGGAATCTAGGTGGTGGGTATATGAGTGTTCATGATTCAGCCCAGTATTGAATTGTAGATAGATGCTAACATACTGACCCGTGAAGAAATGGGAAAAAAACTGTTAGAAAAGGATTCATAAAAGTTACGGTCAAGGGCTTCCCTGGTGGCGCAGTGGTTGAGAGTCCGCCTGCCGATGCAGGGGACGTGGGTTCGTGCCCCGGTCCGGGAAGATCCCACATGCCGCAGAGCGGCTGGGCCCATGAACCATGGCCGCTGAGCCTGCGCGTCTGGAGCCTGTGCTCTGCAACGGGAGAGGCCACAACAGCGAGAGGCCCGCATCCAAAAAAAAAAAAAAAAAAAAAAAAGTTACGGTCAATTAAAAAGAAGATATCCACAGGCAGGCCAGACATTCAGAACACACAGTGTGGTTCACACTATTGCTTTTTAAATATATGAAATACAATCACCCTGTTGAATTCAGTTCGCCTCACAGTTAGTAGGTGCTTGTTATGTGATGAGTCCAAGCTGAACACTGGCAAATTTTGTCCACAGCACACAAAGAATCTCTACCTATTCTCCATTCATCAGCCCTGTATCAGTCAGCTCTAACATAATGTGCTGCATAACAAACACCACAGAGCTCAGAGGCTCACAGCAATAAGCAATTATTTCTTGCTTACATGGTTGCAGAGAGGCTAGGGATTGGCCAATGTAGGTGGGGTGCTCCACTGGGCTAGGCTGCAGGCCCTGAGTGTCTCTCACTCTTCCTGACCAGCAGGCTCCTGGGGGCAGGTTCTTCTCATGAGGAAGACCACAACACAAGAAGGCAAGACCTCCTGCACAAGTACACGCCAAGACTTTGCTCACATTTCTGCTAAAATTCCATTAGCCAGAGCAAGTAACACAACCAATCCAAATAATCACAGGCACCCCATTCACCCAGATCTGGAAATGGAGGATTCACCTCCAGCTCTTTATTTATCACTGCAAGGGATTCTGGGGCTGCTTCGGTGCCAGTGTCTCTGTCTGCTTCAGTGGCCTCTCCACGTCTTCCACTGTGAAGGAAAAACAAATCTCGAGTGTGTAACTACACCAGTTCAAGTGAACTGTTCTATTTTGCCTCCAGCTTCCCTCAACGTAGAACCCCAAGGGGACAATTACAAACATTGGGCCAAGAGAAGGAATACAGGGCACTTGTTTTTCTGCTGTAGGAGAAGTCAATTAGAGTTTCCAATTTCCACTGTTAAATGTCACCCTTTTACAACATCCTGGAGGAGAGCTGGCAGTCCTGTCATTAGGGAGAAAGAACTCTTTCAAGGAAAGGCTTATTGTCTAAAGAGACACAGAAGGGTCCAGAGATTAAAGGACCCTCTCAGGCTGTCTGAATTTCCCAGGGCTCTCGGTTTCTATTTTGAGCTGAACATTTGGCTACCCTGTAGCCTCCAGTGAGCCTTTTTAGCCTCCCTGCACCACTTTTGTACTGTTTGCAAAAAGAGATAATAAACCTTCCTGCCAGGTAATGCATATAAAGTGCCCCGAGGAGCTCGGAGGGCAGGTAGGCTTCTCGAAGGGAAAGCTGTCAGCATGTTCTCTCCTGATGTCCGGATATTTTCAGTGTCTGGTACCCCTCATTAGAGCATCTGGTCCTTCCTCTGAGAAGTCAGACAAAAGCCAGAATAAATGGAGCAGAGAGGCTTCCTTCTCTCGCCTCTGCTGCAAAGGAGATGCATCAGATTGAATGATGAACAATCACTCTTCTTCACTGGCTAACACTCTGTGCCCTGTTTTCAAATTAAGGAGCATGTTGTTGGCATGCCTGAAAGGTTAAACGCTCCCACTTCGTTGCTGCAGCCACTAATTGGTGCTTTATCACAATTTCTGTGCAGGGAACTTCCTGTCCTCAAAACCCTTCCTCCAAAGAGCTGGGTGAGACTTTGAGAGCATCTCGCATTTCTAACGTTAGATTATAAATCACTCTTCTGCTTGCAGGGTGGTGTTGCCCCTAAAAAGACCCCATCTGTTAATTGTCTGCAACTTATTCTGAAAGGCATCAAAAAATAAGAAGGGTTGGTACATTTTTAATTTTTAAAAAATTATTTTAAAAAAAATTTTCCCCTTTTCAATTATAGGGGGATTCATTTTCTCCCTCTCTTGGTATTTAACCCTTATTTATAGAACAGGAACTTTGGACTTTTCCAAAGTATTAGGAGGCAAGGAGGTGGCAGCTGGAACTCTCATAATGCCACCAGCGGCAGCGCCAAACGGTTCCACTCTGGAAAAGAGGTTTCAGTATCTAAAATGGTTAGGTATTTTTGTTGGATGTATCTGTACAAGTGGAATTGCTGGGCCCCAGATGATATTTCTAGGGATATAGCAACCAGAAATACCTGCACTTTGTTTTCAAAAAAGACACATATTACAATGTGTTGCCAAATCTGGCAACCACCCATACGCTCATCAACAGAAGAATGGATAAATAAATTACAGGGTATCCACAAAGTAGGATACTAAACAGCAATGGGAATTAACAGTCTACATCTATACACAACATAGTGAAACTCGCAATCATAATTTTGAACAAAAGAAGCCAGACTTCCCCCCTGCCAAAAAGGAGTTCATACAGCTTCCAGAGGGCTGGTAATTTTCTAATTCTTGATCTGGACGTTTTACATGGGTGTCTTTCATTTGGGAAAACGTACTGAGCCATACATTTATGATGTGTGCTCTCCTCTACAGGTATATTATGCTTCGATGAGACGTTTTAAATATTTATGCACACAGAAAAATTGCCCGAAAATCAGAACAGAAAGTATTGGAGGGAAGTGTCCACCTAATCTGCCACTCTCCCTCCCCACTCCTACCTGTGGGAAAAGCAGGGCCACGGCTGACTGGCGGTGAGGAGGGAGCAGGAACCAGAGCTACACAGATCCTGGGTGGCCCATTTTCCCCAGGATCCCAAGCGCCGCTCTGATCCCTCTGTCTTGACTGCCGTGACTTGAAACGTGAGAGGCAACAATTCTTTTGCCTGGCCAAACCAGTGGACCTGCTCTGCAGACCCAGGTACCACTGCTCATGGGCAACCCAAGTCCAGAAGGGAAGAAGCAGGAAGCCCTGTCTGGCTGTCGCCCAAACCACATTCTCTGGTCCAGGGCTGCCAGCGACAGAGGTGCTACTTTGACCTCCAATTCCCATTGCTTGCATCAATTTCTCAACTGATTCCAAAGATGGAAGGGGAAGACGCATGATTTATTATCACCCCCTAAACTCAACAACATTTTTCTCAGTAGTTAAGAAATGAAGACAAGAATTAATGTATTGTTCTTCTTTTATGGAGCATTAAGACCAGAGGCTGTAAGTTCCTAATGGATCCGAGGAGATGATGCCTACCCCTTTGAAACAAAACCAACTGGGTAATTAGAAAAGAAGAATGAGATTATCTAATCTCCTTCCTGTAACATTTCCCTGTATTAACAAGAAACTAACTGCTTCTCTGGGTGACTCCTGAGATGGAGATTTAGAGGTTTCAAATGTAGTGTCAGAGGTCATCCCATTGCTGAGTTAGATGTCCCAGGCACCAACTGCCATAGATGGAGGAAACGGGGCCACAGTAGTTTTCAGCTCCTCCCATCAAGAAGTGAAGTCCATCTCTCCATCCCTGCGGTCTGGGTCTGGCCAAGTGACTTGCTTTAGACAGTGGGATGTAGCGACTGTAAGACAAACAGGAGCTTGAAAAGTGCCGCACGATTGGGCGTGCCCTCTTGTTACTAGAACCATTCCACCACCATGTGAGGAAGCCTGGGCTAGCCTGCCCGAGGATAGGAGACTGCATGGATTGAGGCCCCAGCCATGGTGGCCAAGGCCCCAGAAATACACATGAGATGCCTAGACCACCCAGCCCCAGCTGAGCAGCCCACGTGAGAAGAGCCACCTAGACAACCCACAGAACCATGAGAAATGACCAATATGTGTTACCACTCCACACCTATTGGAATAGCCAAAATCCATAACGCTGACAACACCGAGTGCTAGCAAGGATGTGGAGAAACAGAGAGGCACTCTCATTCATCACTGGTGAGAACGTGAAATGATACAGCTACTTTGGAAGACAGTTTGGTAGTTTCTCACAAAACTAAACATACTCTTACTGTATGATCCAGCTATTGTTGGTATTTACTCAAATGAGCAGAAAACCACGTCCACACAAAAACCTGCACTTGGATATTTATAGCAGCTTTATTCATGATTGCCAAAACTTGTAGCAACCAAGATGTCCTTCAGTAGGTTAAAAAATAGACTGTGGTACATCCAGACAATGGAATATTACTCAGCACTAAAAAGAAATGATCTGTCAAGCCATGGAAAGACATGGAGGAATCTTAAATGCATATTACTAAGTGAAAGAAGCCAATCTGAAAAGGCCACATACTTTATAATTCCAGCTATATGACATTCTAGAAAAGGCAAAACAATGGAGACAGTGAAAAAGATCAGTAGTTGTCAGGTCTCGGGCGTAGTGGGGACTGAACAGCTGGAGCACAGAGGATTTTAGGGCAGTGAAACTGTTCTGTATGATACTATAATAGTGGATACATGTCATCAATTTGTCAGAACCCATTGGATGTACAACACCAAGAGTGAACCCTAATGTAAACTGTAGACTTTGGGTGACAAGGATGTCTCAATGCAGGTTCACTGATTTTAACAAATGTACCATCTTGGTGGGGAGTATTGATGCTGGGGGAGGCTATGCAGGTGTTGGAGCAGGAGTATATGGGAACTCTCTGCACTTTCTACTCAATTTTGCTCTGAACCCAAAACTGCTCTAAAAAATAAAGTCAATTAGGCTTCCCTGGTGGCGCAGTGGTTGAGAGTCCACCTGCCGATGCAGGGGACACGGATTCGTGCCCTGGTCCAGGAAGATCCCATATGCCGCGGAGCGGCTGGGCCCGTGGGCCATGGCTGCTGAGCCTGTGCATCCGGAGCCTGTGCTCTGCAACGGGAGAGGCCACCAGCAGTGAGAGGCCCACGTACCGCAAAAAAATAAAGTCAATTAAAAATAACATGTGTTATTCTAAGCCACTAAGTTTTGAGGTGGCTTGTTACACAGCAAAAGCTAACTGATACTCTGGGTCAAACACTGAGTGGGGAGGAGAATCAAGGGGAATCAAATCTGTCACCTCAGAATCACAAACACAAATGATGCAAAAACACAGGAATAAACAGCCATCGTGGAGTTCAGGAGGGAGTATAGCTGTGCCTGTAGTTGGGCAAGTTAGTTAAAACCAGATGACAGGCTGGGTCTGACATTTTACAAGAAGGACACACTTTACAGGCCCCATTGTGTGCTGTTTTAGTCTTTTCCTTACTGTTAGGGGAACGGACTCCCTCCACTGAGGCCTGACAGTAAAATTCCTTTTTCTGGAAGTCTCAAAGGTGAAGCACAAGGTAATGAATGCAATTCCTATGTCTACTTTTAAAGAGGCAGAGTATGGGCTGCTCGGACCTGAGCGGTTCAGCGCGTGCCTGTCCTCCAGTCACCGGATCCCAAAGGGTCTGGTTGTCAGCACCAAGGAGGGAAGAAAAGGTAACAGGAAATATTGACACGATGGACTACCCAGAAGTAATTTATTTGATCCTTTGGAATGAGTGACATCACCACCCCTCTGCCTCCTTTGTCACCCACCTTGCCTTCTATTTCCCCCATCCCTGCCACACACACGCACACACACCAGCAAACACAACACTGCACTGGGTCCTAATCCCTTTGTAAAAAACCCTGACACCAATAACCAAGGATTTCTTTGGGCATCAGGGATCATGTACTGAGAATGTTGCCTTGGATGGTGATACAAGAAAATTCCCTGTGGATGAAAAGCTGAAGCCAGGCAGCTGAGGTCAGACGCCAGCCCCAGCAGCTGGGAACCCTCATCCAGTTCTGCAACAGACTCTGGGAGTCAGGGGGGACACTGCGGGGCAGCGTAGAGGGAAGGAGCGCAGCTCATTAACCGAGGGAGCTGGCAATGGTTTCAAATTAGCACCGTCTCCTGAACTGATAAGAATTCCACCAAGGCCGTTAATTAGCTGCTAACCATATGCCTCTCTTCTCTGAATGTGCTTCCTGATTCAACATGAAAATGATGACTAAATTCCAGACTGGTCGTGGGCTTGAACTTTCATACCTGAGCTGCTTTATTCATAGTCTCCTCCCACATTCATAGGACAATCCAGGATGTGAAGAAAACTGTCCTGGACAGTGATGAGACAACCCTTCTTCTTCAAGGAGAAGACAGGAACAATTAGGGAAGTTATGTCCACAGATTTGGAGAGGTTTTCTAGTTTAAATCAAACAATACCTTGAAGACTTCCCTAAATTCTTCATCTGTGACCATATAGATCAAAAAATGAGGCACTGGGGAGGGATGAATTGGGAGGTTGGGAGTGACATATACACACTACTATATATAAAATAGAGAACTAATAAGGACCTACTGTATAGCACAGGGAACTCTACTCAATACTCTGTAATGGCCTATATGGGAAAAGAATCTAAAAAAAGAGAGGATGTATCTATATGTATAAATGATTCACTTTGCTGTACACCTGAAACTAACACAACAGTGTAAGTCAACTATACCCCAATAAAAATTTTTAAAAAAATGAGCTGGACACAAAAGACCTAAGAAACATGCTTTTTTTTTTAAAACTGCATTTCAAGCTTTATAAAAATGTGTGTGTGTGTGTGTGTGTGTTAATGTCTTGTCCCCATCCAAAGTCACATTATGATATTGGATCATTTTTAAAAATTATATTCCTTCTTTTACCAGCGTCAATAAAGTGCTGACAAAACCAGGTGTCGGCAAGAAGACAAAGCAGTTGGAATTCTCATACACTGCTGATGGAGGCACAAACGATACAGGGCTTTTCACTTTCTTTTGCTTTCAGTGGGGGACAAAGAGTCTGCTGTTCAACATTTACACCACAGCACTGGGGAGCTAGTGAGAGTTTATATCGGGCAGCGTTCTTAGTTGCAGACAACAAAATCCACTCAGCCTGCCCCACGTGCATCTATTTGGATGGGCTCCTCCAACCTCCAGATGAGAAAATGCTACGTTTAAGTTTCTGTCACTTTCTACCAGAAACTACTTCTACCAGGAAACTGCTCCCCCATTTGCAAGTATGGCAGTTTTAAAACATGACCCTAAAATTATTTGATGCTCCCTTCAGGGAGAGAGTGGGGACTGTTTTCCCTTCCTATGCATCTGGGTGGGATTATGACTGCTTGGAGCAATAGACAATGTCAGAAATAAAGCTGTTTGACTTCCAAGGCTGGATCAAAAAAGGCATGCGGCTTCACTTTGTGCACTGGACACCAGAACTTGGAGCCTGAGCTGGCCCATAGGAAGGTCAACATGTGGAAGCCGCCATGTTATGAGGAAGCCCAACCACGTGGGGAAGCAGAGGGGGAGTGTCAGCTCTCTCAGTCTTCAAGTCTTCCTGCTTCAGGCACTAGACATGAGAGCAAAGGAGCCTTGGGATGATTCCAGCCCCCAAGTGTGGAGTCACCCCTGCCCCAGCACTGAAGTCTTCCCAGGGAAGGCCTTAGAAATCAAGGAGCAGAGACAAGTTATCCCTGGCATGCCCTGCCTAACTTCCTGACCCACTGAATCTGTTAAGCATAATAAGATGGTTGTCTTAAGCAGCTAAGTTCTCTGGTAATTTGTAAATAGCAATAGTAACTGGAACGGCAAGCAAGCCCGTGTACAGCAGGGCGGTTACGCTGAAGCTGCTTGCACCGCAGGCAGAGTCCTCGGGAGCCGCCCGGGGGAAGGCATCTGTGGCCCCTTTTTTGAAACATCTGAACCGTGGCAGGGGCTGGACCGGGGTCTCAGCAAAAGAAGGAATGTGACAGTCCTGCTCTGGCACGTTAAGACCATCAATACACCCAAAGTAACAGCACAGCCGTGTGTGCACATCACCAGGTGAGACCACCTGGAGTGCTGAGCCCTGAGCCAAAGACTCTTGAGGGTGGGGGGCAGTGGGAGAAGATCCTGTCTGGTTCTGTTTTTCAAGGGCTCTTTTGCTCTGACCCAATAAACATAAAATTGGGAAATCTCTAGAGAAGAGACTCCTTTGTACTTTGGAGAGAGTTTGAACATTCTGGGCTTCCCTGGGGGTGAAAAATGCTACAAAAGGTCCGTTTCTCTTTTCATTATAGATAGTACTCATGATTTTAAAGTCTGTTAAAAATGACAACTAAAACATGGTTTGGGCATTTGCAATTAGATGGAAAAAAGTGTTTATTCATGCGAAATCAATTAAAGAGGCAGTAATGGTGCAGACAGATGAGGCCACAAGCTACTCTGCACAATTCCTCAGATGGTAGACTTGCAGCAAGAGAGATTCCAGAGGCTACCTCCTCTGGGTAGTTGCTCCAGCACCCAATTTTGCCCTGACACAGCTCGTTCAAACTGGATCTTCATTCTTAGGTAGCTCGAACCATAATTATTCATTGATCCTAATGCATCGGTGGGGTTCAGGGCACCAGTGGGCTCCAGCAGCGCTTCCTCCCTTCTCCCCACAGGCCTGCAGGAGGCAAGGGCCTCTGGCTGCCTCAATGTCCTGTGTTTGCTCTCCTGACCTTTCATTAAAGGTCCTTTCATTAAAGTCTCTTGAAGAAGTCCTTTCATTAAAGTCTCTTGAAGAAGTCCTTTCATTAAAGTCTCTTGAAGCAGCTAAGATGGACTCTGTTTCCTCACTAATGCTGTAGATGAACAAAATCTTCGGTCAGTGCAGAGTTTAGAAAGCCAGGTAGTCTTTCTGACAAGATTCTTCACGAGCTTCCCCATCACTGAGTCACCTGGTTTTTCAAGAGAAAATGCCCTGTGGATTGGACCACTCATCACTTAGGTATTGTGTTCAGCTGCAAGTAAGGTGGAGCAAGCAATGGCTTAATAAAAAAGAATGAAATAATGCCATTTGCGGCAACATGGATGGACCTAGAAATGATCATACTAAGCAAAGTAAGTCAGAAAGAGAAAGACAAATACCATATGATGTCACTTATATGTGGAATCTAAAAAAAAAAAAAAGATACAGGTGAACTTATCTACAAAACAGAAACAGACACATAGAGAACGGACTTGTGGTTGCTGAGGGTGGGGGAGGGATGGATTGGGAGTTTGGGATTAGCAGATGCAAACTATTATATATGGATGAACAACAAGGTCCTACTGTACAGCACAGGGAACTATATTCAATATCCTGTGATAAACCATAATGGAAAAGAGTATGAAAAAGTATATATACATAAACCGAATCACTCTGCTGCACAGTAAAAATTAATACAACATTATAAATCAACTATACTTCAATAAAGTTTTTTCAAAAAAGCAATGGCTCAGATAAAGGCTTGGCAAACTTTCTCTCCAAGGGCCAGATAAGATAGTAAATATCTTAGGCTGCAGGCCACTCAGTCTCCGTCACAAATACTCATCTCTGCCACTGTGGAGTGGAAGCAGCCACAGACAGCACACAAACGAATGTGGCTGCGTTCCAATAAAACTTTATTTACAAAACACAGGCAGCCAGGCCATGGGTTAGAGTTTAGATCAGTGGTTTGTTTCTCTCATCATCTGAAGGCTCCACTGGGCAGGAAGATCCGTTTCCAAGGTGGTTCATTCACGAGTGGCAGGTTGGTGCTATAGCTGGTTCCTTTCCTTGCGGGGACCAAGCATGGGCACTGCATGTTTGAGTGTCCTCATACCATGAGGCTTGGCTTCCCTAAGAAAACAAGGTTGAAGTGCAATGCTTTTCTGACTTACCCCCGAAGTCCTACATCATTAGTTTTGCTTTGTTCTACTGATCACACAGGTCAGTGAAAGAAGGACACACAAGGGCCTGAATACCAGGAGGTGAGTCTTCAGGGTCCATCATAGAGGCTACGTACCACACCACCCGGGAAGGCTGCATGGCTACAGTACACATCTCACACCTGGACAGCAAGCGAAGGAGAGGCAGGAAGAGACCCAGCACCTCTGGGGAGGAGGCTCTCCTTTCAGGTACAAATTTGCCTTTTTTTGTGTCAGCTACCTCCGAGACACTTTTCTAACCACCACTGTCATCCCCACGGCATCTCTAATGAAAGCTGGGAAAGCCCAGAACTGAGGAAGCCTCCTCTAGCATATGGAGTTGACCAAGGTTAAGGGCTCTTTGAAGAACCAAGACTAAAGTGAAGTAACAGCTTTCGGACGTATCTTTGGACAGAGATTGGCCTCGGGTCCCTACTGTGAACCAGGCTGGCCCTGGATGGCCCAGTTCCTCGCACTCTCTCCACTTTGATGTTCAGAACCGCCTTGACTTCACTTCTGGGGCAGCCGCCTGTGCGACTGGTGGTTCTCAATCCCACTGCACGAGCTTCTAAGCATTCTCGGTCCCTCATCTCAACCCAGACTCACTGAGTCAGCATCTCTGGGGGCAGGACTCAGGTGTTTCAGTCCTTTCACTCTGATGCGGGGTCGAGCTTGAGTGCCGCTAGCACAAACGCAAGATCCCGTTCAGTGAGGCTGGAGACAGAACCAGATGTTTGGCAGCTACATCATACTTGCAACTCATCTGTCGCTTGTGGTTTGCTAAACCCCAAGTTCATTGTTGCAGAAACTCCTCTTCACCTAGATCCTGCCTGGCCTGTATTTTGCAAGTTTTATTTCACTCAAATAAACTTGTTTAACTGTATTGCATTGAAAGTGGGCTCTAGGTTCTGGCATCACTCAAGGCTCTCCTTTCAGGTACAAATTTGCCTTTTTTTTTTTTTTTTTTTTTGCGTTACGCGGGCCTCTCACTGTTGTGGCCTCTCGCGTTGCGGAGCACAGGCTCTGGACGCGCAGGCTCAGCAGCCATGTCTCACAGGCGCAGTCGCTCCACGGCATGTGGGATCTTCCCGGACCGGGGCATGAACCCCTGTCCCCTCCAACGGCAGGCGGACTCTCAACCACTGCGCCACCAGGGAAGCCCCAAATTTGCCTTCTTGATGAACTTGACTTTGTCTCCTTTGTTGGCAAATGTCCTGTCAGGAGCGCAGCATGTAGCACTCCCCCAGCAAATTTCTGCTGAGAACTTACCTGCCACAAACCTCCTGGCAGCTCTCCTATCCTGTGTGATTTCTCAAACATTAGTAACAACTTCCCTAGGGTCGTAAGAGCAACTGCCTTTCTTGCACAGCCTGTGATGGCATCTTCGGCCCCACCTTCTACCCTTTACATCTTCCTAATCTACTTACGTTGTTCTAGAAGACCAGTCATTGTTCTTCTGGACAGGACGCAGAACAGGAACCTAGTGGTTCTGCCTCTTCTGGAGCCAGATGGCCTCATTCAAATACTAGCTCCTGTCCTGAGTAGCCGTGTGTCCTTGGACAAGTGACATAATGGCTCTGTGCCTCAGTGTCCTACCTGTAAAACGGGGGTTCTACTAGTATTTCCCCCAGAGGGTTACTGTAAGTTTTAAATGTGTGAGCACATGAGATCTGCTTAGAGCAGTGCTGGTATCTAAACAGATCTATGGAACTATCACCCATCATCACCATCATCATTACCACCACCATCGTTAATGTCATTATTACGATTACTATCACAATTATTTCTCCAAGCAGTGGAGCTACTTCTTTCTTACATCTTTTTTTCAGGGTTGGGGGATGGACTGAATATATTTTTAATTTCTCTTCTTCTACTTGCCTTAAATTTAAGTTACTCTTCCTTCTTTAGTTTCCTAAGATGAAAGCTTAGGTTATTAATTTTAGTTCCTTCTTCTGTTCTAATATATATGCATTTATGCTATAAATTTCCCTCTAAGCACTGCTTTTGCTTCCTCCTACAAATTTTAATAAGCTGTATGTTCATTTTCATTTAGTTCAAAATACTTTTAAATTTCTGTCAAGACTTCTTCCTTGACCCATGAATTATTTAGAAGTATGTTGTTTAATCTTCAAATATTTGGGGAGTTTCTACATTTTTTTGTTGTTGTTATTGATTCCTAGTTTAATTCATTGTGGTCTGAGAACTTTGTACGATTGCTGGTCTTTTAGATTTAAGATGTGTTTCATGACCCAGAATGTGATCTGTCTTGATGAATGTCCTATGCGAACACGAGAAGAATGTGGATTCTGCTGGTGGTGGATGGAGTATTCTGTGAACGCCAATTAGATGAAGTTGATTGATAGTCTGTTCAGGGCATCTCCATCCTCATTGATTTTCTGCTGGCCTGACCTGTCAGTTTCTGACAGGGGGATGCTGAAGTCTCCATCTCTAATGGTGGTCTGTCTATTTCTGATTTTAGGTCTATCAATTTCTGCCTCACATATTTTCACCATCTGGTGTCAGGCACATACATTGTAATGTCTTCTTGGGGAAATGACCCACTTACCACTAAGTAGCACCCTTCTTCACCCATAATAACTTTCCTCATTCTGAAGAAATTAACACAGCCACTCCAGCTTCCTTCTGGTTAGTGTTAGCATGGTATATCTTATTCCATCCCTTTACTTTTAACCTATCAGAGTCTTTATATTTAAAATGGGCTTCTTACAGAAAACATGTAATAGTTTCTCCAGAGTTTAAAATATACATTTGAAACTAATCTAGGTCCACCTTCAATTAACACTACACCACTCCACATGTAGTGCAGGTACCTTATAACAGGATTCCCAAATCCTCCCTCCCATGCCTGGTGACACTGTCATTCATGTCACTTATCCATATGTTATAATCACCAAATGCATCGTTACTATTATTACTTTAAACCATTAACCTTTGAGATCTCTTAGAGACCAGGACAGAGTCTTTAGGTTTGCTTCCAATGCCAGCAGTCCAGTTTTAGAGAGGGAAATGAGACGTAAGCTCCCTCAAATACAAGGCTACTCCCAACCCTCTAGAAAGCAGGACTTCAATTAAATATCTAAAGGCCATCAGGTATCACAGAACTCGGATGTCAGCTACTCAGGCCCCCGCATCTTACAGATGAGGAAACTACGGCCCACAGCGGGGAAGTGATCTGCTCCTGGGCTAGTCTGGAGGAAAAAGAAGCTACAGAAAGGCAGCCTGATCCTAGACTGAATCCCGAGTTAAAGTGTAGCAATAAAGGACATTACCGGGTGTCATACTGTGGTTTATAATAAGAAGTATATATTTGGTCTTCAGCACAGAGCTCCTAAAACCGCTGGAATTTCTTAAGTGATAAGAGCAACAAAGGTCTCTTTATTATGTTAGTGAGGTGACTTTTGGACCTCACTTAAGGATCTTGGGGAGGGGAGAGGGGCTGCAGGTTGAACCAATCGCCAGTGGCCAGTGATTCAATCAACTGAGCCTAAGTAATGAAGCCTCCATAAACCCCAAAACGACAGGGTCTGGAGAGCCTCAGGGAGGTTTGGGGAGAGTGGCGAGCTCGGAGAGAGCACGGAAGCTCTGAGCCTTTCCCCACCCCTTGCCCTGTGCATCCCTGTTCCTGAGTTACATCCTTTCATAATAAACTGGTAATGCAGTAAGTTAAATATTTCTCTGAGTTCTGTGAGCCACTCTAGCAAGTTAATTGAACCCAAGGGGTGGTGATTGGGACCTCTGCTCTACAGCCCATCCATCAGCAGCACACGTGACACCTGGACTTGCACATATACAAAGGGGGCAGGGAGGAGTGATAATGTAAATGGGGCAAAATGTCAGCAATAGGCAAATCTGGATAAAGGGTATAAGGGTATTTTTTTGCACTATTCTTACATTTCTGTAAGTTTGAAATTATTTCCATAAAAACGGTTTAAAATGTAATCCTTTAAACCATTTATTATGACAGGTTATAATCCCAGGGAAACCCAGGGATCTTTCTCTATGTTTCTAGTTTCTTCATATCACTGGCCCCAAAATGCCAAAACATAGTTTATTTTTTGTTAATATAGACTGCTTTTCTGAGAGGTGGGTTTACTGAAAGGGGTTATCATCCATCTTGGGGAGGGGCGTCCGGAATATCGTGTGTGAGGGGAAACAATCCCTCTCTGTTCAGAGCCGAAGCCTTCTGGGGTTGGGAGGATTGTAATTATGCCTGAGACCTTGCTCTCAACCAAAGCACAGCTTGGTCTGTCCTTCTCTGGGACTCACCCACCACCCCCGGGCAGGGAGGGCCTCCTCTTTCCCTGCCCTTACTTAGAAGTGCCCCATCTGCAGGAAGTACTGAGAAACGCCAGGAGCACATTCTTTGCTGTCAGTTGTCCACGTCGTATTTATGTTTCTTCCAGCAGCAGTAGTTGCATCCACGTGCATCAGAAGGAAACCCGGAACCTGAAGCCCCCGGCAGGCCTCTCGTGGCCCCCTCGGAGCCCAGTCCCCGACCCCCACTCCCAGCCCCTCCTCCCCTCGCTGCAGACACAGCCCTGGCTGAGCAGCTGCCGTCCTGCTGCACGGGGTCCTGGGCATCATCGCCCTGAACCTCACAGCAATGCCAGGCGGGAGGCACAGCTGCCACACAGACAAGAAAGAGGCTCCGCGGTCCAATGGCCTGACCACGGCACAACCGCTAAGAACTTCTATGACATGGGAAGCCAGACCTGGGGCTTCTGCCCAGATGCTTACAGCCCCTCTGCTCCACCTTCTACAAATGCTGAACTCTGGGACACCACTGGCTTTTGTCACCTCCTGCCCAGGACCCCCCAGGAGGGCATCCCCTCATTATGCCACAAAGAAGGCAAAGCCTCCTCTGTGGTTGGCCCAGATGACAGAGACAAGACCCTGATACCAAAGCCCATTTCCTCTGAATCCCACCAAAAACGGTCCAGAACCTGGACTGGTATGGCCCTCAAGATACTGCCCCGATTTTATTGAATAACCTGCTCATGCATCACAGGAAGACTCAGATGGGAAAGACTTGCAAGGTCTTGGATGATGGCGTCTGTCCAGAGAGTAAATCTCCCTGAGGTTCCCAGGGTGCTCCGTGTTTCTCCAGGTTCGTGCTCCAGATGCACCTTTGTATAAGCTGTCCGCTGATGCCTGAGCAGCGCCTGCACATCCCCGACCACCAAGCCAGCTGCCCGGCAAATGCCCCTCGGAGGTCACTTCCCCCGAAAGCTCTGGAAAGCTTGCTCAGCCTCCTCCAGACCCTGGACTGAAGCACTCGCCACTCTGCTCTGCACACCTGTCTGTCTGTCTGCCCGTCTTCTCAGCAGACAGGGCATCCTGGGATCAGGGCTCAGTTACATCATCTTTGTGTGCCTGGAAACTAGTACAGTAGCTGACATAGACGGCTGAACGCATGAATAAACAAAGCCTTGGGCTCAAGCCATGGACAGTCGCTATTTCTTTGATCTAGAGCAAGTCAGTTTCCTTCTTGATCCGTCTCCGGCTGTAGCACAAGGTTGTTCCAGCTCAGGGGTCACGTCTGCAAAGGCATTTTTAAACGTAAGATACTATCGCCCGTGCATTATCTTTATAGTTTAAGGGAAGGAGGGTGTGGTTAAGGAGCTTTGTAAGCAGAAAGTGCACTGCAAGGTCTACTACCCCACTGGTTCTCAGCCTCGCCGCTCACCGGAGTCGCCTGGGGAACGTCATGGGCTTGGGACACAGCTTGGGTACTGGGATTGTTAAAAACTCCTCAGTTGACTGTTCTAGAAAGCTAAGGCCAAGAGCCCCTGGTAGACCCAGAGATGCTTGTTACCCTGGTGCGTACCTCCTGGGCCTCCTACCTGGACAGGTGAGGGCAGTGGTACTCAACGCTTAGCTGCATCAGCACCAGCTGGAGGCTGGTTACAACATAGGCTGCCAGGCCACACCCTCGGTGTCCAATTCGGCAGGTCAGGGGTGGAGCCCGAGAATCTGCACTTCCGGGAAGTTCCCAGGGGGTCCTGATTCTGCTAGTCTGGGGACCCCACTTTGAGAACCATTTGGTTAGAGAAGTAGTTCCCAAATCAGAAACACACCACGTGCCAGCTCAGGTGCTGAACTGCCCTCGCCGGAATCTGTTTTTATAACCAACTCAACAAGTGACCGTGACCAGCAGGTGGATCTGAGAACCTCTCCACTGCCTGATTCTAGCCTGTGCTGCTCCGGGGCTGCAGGGAACATTGTCCTGGTCCACAGAAAGCAGAGGCTGAGAAGACAGACTTGTCTGTTCAATTTTAAAAAGGGCAGCCCTGAAGCCTCATATGGAAGACCACTGACTGTACGTTCACTCCGAGTAATGTACAGGTGACCCTTGAACAACCAGGGGATAGGGGTGTCAACCTCCGCACAGTCGAATATCCGTGTGTAACTACAGCCAGCCCTCGGTATCCGTGGTTCTGCATTCGCAGATTCTGCAACCACAGATCATATTTACTATTTTATATATATATATAGTATTTACTATTGAAAGACATCCCTGTGGAAGTGGACCCGTGCAGTTCAAACCGGCGTTCTTCCAGAGCCACCTGAATCTGGGGTGCCGGCACCTGCCAGGAGGCTGTCTGAGCCCATGGCAGGGGGTAGACATGGCACTCGACCCAGGCTCCTGGCATGTGACCTTGGAAACCGGTCACCTTCGTGCCCCCCACGTGACAGAGCAAAGATCCGGTTGGATCCTTTTGTCACTAAAATATGCTATTATCCTCCTCCCCTCCTAGTAGGAAACTAAGAGTTAACTGGAAGGTCGATGGAGCAAATATTGATAGAAACATCTACACAAATCATCCGCAGATCTGGGGAAATCCTAATGGAATGAGGATCACGATAAAAAACTTTCATTTTTTAAAAAAATTGTTCAAGCAATAGAAAATCACCTGTTTCTCTGTGAGAAGACTAAAAATACTAGTTAAGATGGAAACTGACTTCCCGAACAGGTGACCATCTCCACGTACATTTACTCATTTACTCCACAGAGTCATGGCCCTCGCCCAGGGCTGGGGCTTCCCGGTGAACAAGACAGATGGATCCGCCCTTGAGGAGCCTGCAGTTCAGTGCAAGAGCCTGACAGCAACCAGGCCACACACGAGGGAGTGGACTGTCCAGCTTCACTAAGCACCAGAAGGAAAAGAACAGAGTGCTGCTCTTAGAGCACTGGTGGGAAGGATGGGGATCCTCCTGAACACTGGTGCTCACAGATGCCTCTTGGAACTATTACAACTGAGCATGGGCCTGAAGCTTTAGAGAACCCAGCTGGAGACAGAGTAGAATTCCAGCAGGGAAACAGCATGTGCAAAGGCCCTGAGGTAGGAGGGAGCTTGGCTCAAACGCAGAAAACAAAGGTCAAAGACGTTAACAGCAAAAAGAACAAAGGGGAGGAGTGGGAGGCGAGGTCTGAGAGCAGAGGGAGTTGATTTAGGGTGACCAACCATCCCTATTTCCTGGGATGTCAGACTTTCAGTGCTAAGACCAGGAAAAACCTGGACTAACTAGAACACACTGGTGATGCTGGAGGTGAGGTCAGAGAGGGTGAATGGAGGGGGGGTGGGGGGCAGAAAGCCAGGTGGGCACAAGGCACTGGGAACTTTACAGACCTCGATAAGGAGGCTGGAGCTGAAGCCAAGGAAGCTTTTAAGTTGGGAAGTGGCTTGTTTCACATCATTCAGTGCATAGACAACAGACTGGAGGGAGTGGGCAGGGAAAGCAGGAAGCCTGTCAAAAGTGGTCATGGTCGTCCGGGTGGGAGCAACGTGGACCAGCGTGACAGTGAAGATGGACAGGGGGCAGCGAACAGGGCAGAGGCAAAGCTGCAGGGCCAACTGGGCAACTGCTAAAGGCCCCAGGAAGCAGAGAGCCCACAGACAAGAAGAAACAGCCTTGTTGCTGATGTGGAGAAAGTTTTGTGGGCTGGACAGAAGACCAAACCAGCCACAATATTCCCTTAAGCCAAAGCCTCATCCGAGCAAAGCCCTAACTCTCTTCGTTTTATGAGGGCTGGGTGAGGTGAGGAAGCTGCAGAAGAAATGAAGAAACGAAGAAACGTTTGAGGCTGGCAGAGATTTCATGAGATTTAAGGAAAGATGCTGTCTCCGTGACATAAAACTGCAAGCTGAAGCAGCAAGTTCTGAGCTAGAAGCTGCAGCAAGGTCTCCAGAAGATCCAGCTGAGATCATTAATGAAGGTGGTTACACTAAACAGACTTTCAATGAGATGAAACAGCCTTATATCAGAAGATGCCTTCCAGGACTTTAGTATCTAGAGAGGAGACGTTTACTGGATATTTTAAGCTCACTGTTGAGATCCTCTGCTCAGAAAAAAAGATTCCTTTCAAAATATTACTGCTCATTGACAATGCACCTGGTTACCCAAGAGCTCTAATGGAGATGCACAATGAGATGAATGTTGTTTTCATGCCTGCTAACACTATATCCATCTGTAGCCCATGGATGAAGGAGTCATTTCTACTTTCAAGTGTTAGTATTTAAGAAATACATTCCAAAAAAAAGAAGAAGAAGAAAGACATTCCATAAGGCTTTCGCTGGCATAGTGATTCCTCTGATGGATCTGGTCAAAGTAAATTGAAAACCTTCTGGAAAGGATTCACCACTCAAGATCCATTAAGAAATTCATGATTCATGGGAAGAGGTCAAAAAATCAACATTAACAGGAGTGTGGAAGAAGCTGATTCCAACCATCATGGATGACTGAGGGGTTCAAGACTTCAGTGGAGGAAGTAACTTCAGATGTTACAGAACATCTGAGAACAGGAGAACTAGAATTAAAAGTGGAGCCTGAAGATGGGACTGAATTTTCACAATCTCAGGATAAAACTTTCACAAATGAGGAGTTGCTTCTCATGGACGAGCAAAGAAAGTATTTTCTTGAGATGACGTCTACTCCTGGTGACGATGCGGTGAAGATTGTTGAAATGACGACGAAGGATTTAAAATATGACACGAACTTAGCTGATAAAGCAGCTGCAGGGTCTGAGAGGCCTGACTCCAATTCTGAAAGAAGTTCTACTGTGGTTAAAATGCTATCAACTAGCACTGCATGCTACAGAGAAACTGTTCGTGACAGGGTCAACTGATGCAGCAAACTTCACTGTTGTCTTATTTTAAGAAAATAACTACGGCACCCCAGTCTTCAGCAACCACCACCCTGGTCAGTCAGCAGCCATCAGCATGGAGGCAGGACCCTCCATGAGCAAAAAGATTACAACTTGCTGAAGACTCAGATGACGGTTAGCATTTTTTTAGCAATAAACTATTTTTTAGCTAAGGAATGTACTTTTTTAGACATAATGATATTACACACTTAATACACTACAGTATAGTGTAAACATAACTTTCATATGCACTGGGAAACCAAAAATTCATGTGACTAGCTTTCTTGTGATGCTCACTTTCTTGCAGTCAATTTATTATCAAGAGGCTATAACGATTGTAAATATATACGCACCCAACACTGGAGGACCTAAATATATTAAGAAAATACTAATTGATCAAAGGGAGAAATAGACAACACAGTAAGAGCAGGGGTCTTCAATACTCCCACCTTCAACAATGACAGATCATCCAGACAGAAAATCAATATGGAAACACTGGACTTAAACTACACTTTAGATAGTAATGAACCTAACAGACATACACAGAACGTTCCATCCAACGGCAGCAAACTACACATTCTTCCCAAGCACGCAAAAACATTCTCCAGGATAGATCATATGTTAGGTCATAAAACAAGTCTTAACAAATTTAAGAAGACTGAAATCATATCAGGGATATTTTCCAACCATAATGATATGAACCTTGTAATAAATAACAGGAGGAAAATTAGAAAATTCACAAATATGTGGAAATGAAATAACACACTTCTAAAAAGCTCATGGGTCAAAGAAGAAACCAAAAGGAAAATTTTTTAAATCTCAGAACAAATGAAAGTGAAACACAACATACCAAAACCTATGGGATTCAGCAAAAGCAGTTCTAAGAGGGAAGTTCATAGCAATAAATACCTACTTAAGAAAAAAGAAGGACCTCAAATCAACAACGCAACTTTATACCTCAAGGAAACAGGGGGAAAAATAAACCCAAAGTTAGCAGAAGGAAGGAAATAACAAAGATCAGAGCAGAAATAAATGAAATAAAGACAAGAAAATCAACAGAAAATATCAATAAAAGTCAGAGCTGTTTTTTTGAAAAGGCAAAACTGACAAACATTTAGCTAGACAAAAGAAAAAAGAAAGAAAACTCAAATAAAACCAGAAATGAAAGGGGAGACTTTAATACTTTTGTATACCACAGAAATACAAAGGATCATAAGAGACTATGATCAACAATTATATACCAGCAAAACCCTAAAGACTCCACCAAAAAACTGTTAGGACTAATAAAGAAATTCAGTAAAGTTGCAAAACAAAAAGTCAATATACATAAATCAGTTGTCTTTCTACACACAACAAACTATTGGAAAGAAAAATTAAGAAAACAATCCCATTTATAATGGCATCAAAATAATAAAATACTTAGGAATAAATTTAACCAAGGTAGGTAAAAGGACTATACATTGAAAACTATAAGAGACTGATGGAAGAAATTAAGAGAGACAAATAATTGTATAAATATCACGTTAATGGATTGGAAAAATTAATATTCTTAAAATGTCCAACTACCCAAAGCCATCTATACATTCAATGCAAAATTCCATTGGCATTTCTCACAGAAATAGAAAAAAACAATCCTAAAATTCATATGGAACCACAAAAGACCCCAAACAGTCATAGCAATCTTGAGAAAGAACAAAGTTGGAAGCATCTTTCTTCCTGATTTCAAACTATATTAAAAAGTAATCAGAATGGTATGATACTAGCATAAAAACAGACACATAGACCAATGGAAGAGAACTGAGAACCCAGAAATAAACCTAATTTATATATATGCTTATAAAATATGTTCAATTAATATTTGACATGGGGGCTTCCCTGGTGGCGCAGTGGTTGGGAGTCCGCCTGCCGATGCAGGGGACAAGGGTTCGTGCCCCGGTCCGGGAAGATCCCACATGCCGCGGAGCGGCTGGGCCCGTGAGCCATGGCCGCTGAGCCTGCGCGTCTGGAGCCTGTGCTCCACAACCGGAGAGGCCACAACAGTGAGAGGCCCGCGTACTGCAAAAAAAAAAAAAAAATTGACATGGGAGCCAAGAATATTCAATGGGGAAAAGAGTCTCTTCAACAAATGGTGCTGATAACACTGGATAACCACATGTAGAGAAAAGAAATTGGACCCCTATTTTACACCACTCACAAAAATTAACTCAAAATGGATTAAAGACTTAAATACAAAAGCTGATACCATAAAATTCCTGGATGAAAATATAGGTAAGAAACTCCATGGTATTGTTCTTTGCAATGATTTCTTGGCTATGACACCAAAAGCACAGGCAAAAAAACCAAATAAACAAGAGGGACTAAAACTAGGAAGTTTCTGCACAGCAAAGGAAATGATCAACAAAATGAAAAGGAAACCCATTTAATGAAAGGAAATATTTGCAAAACATATATCTGATAAGGAATTAATAGTCAAAATATGTAAGGAACCTATACAACTCAATAGCAAACAATAAAAAAGTAACCTGATTAAAAAGTGGGCAAAGGACCTGAATAGACATTTTTCCAAGGAAGATATACAAATGGCCAACAGGTACATGAAAAAGTGCCCAACATCACTTCAAGAAAATGCAAATTAGAACCATGGGATTTCACCTCATACCTGTTAGGATAACTTTTCCTAAAAAGAAAGAGATATCAAGTGTTTGTGAAGGTATGGAGAAATGGGAACCCTTGTACACTGTTGATGGGAATGTAAATTGGTGCAGTCACTATGGAGAACAGTATGGTGGTTCCTCAAAAAATTAAAAATAGAACTACCACATGATCCAGCAATCCCACTTCTGGGTATATATCTGAAGGAAACAAAATCAGTATCTCAAAGAGATACTAGCACTCCCACATTCATTGCAGCCTTATTCACAATAGCCAAGATACGGAAACAACATTAGTGTCTAGAGATGGCTGAATGGATAAAGAAGATGTGGTCAATATACACAATGAAATATCATTCAGCCAAGAGAAAGAAGGCAATCCTGTCATCTGCAACAACATGGCATGAACCTGAGGGCGTTATGCTGAGTGAAATAAGTCAGACAGAGAAAGACAAACACTGTATGATCTTAGATGTGGAATCAAAAGAAAAGTCAAACTCCTAGAAACACAAAGTAGAACGATGGTTACCAGGGGCTGTGGGGCATGGAAAATGGGAAGACTCTGGTCAAAGGTTACAAGCCTTCAACTCACACCTGTTAGAATGGTTATCATTGAAAAGACAAGAAATAACAAATGTTGGAGAAGATGTAGAGAAAAGGGAACTCTATAGTTGGTGAGACCGTAAACTGATGCAGCTACTATGGAAAACAGTATGGAGAGTCCTCAAAAAATTAAGACTAGAACTACCATAGGATCCAGCTATTCCATTTCTGAGTATTCACCCAAAGAACACAAAAACTCTAATTAGAAAATATCATACACCCACTATGTTCACTGCAGTATTATATATAATAGCCAACATATGGAAACAACCAAAGTGTCCAGCAAAGGATGAATGAATAAAGAAGATGTGAGATATATATATACATATACATACATATATATATATATATTTGGACCTAGAGTCTGTCATACAGAGTGAAGTAAGTCAGAAAGAGAAAAACAAATACCGTATGGTAACACATATATATGGAATCTAAAAATAAATGGTTCTCATGAACCTAGGGGCAGGACAGGAATAATAAAGACACAGACATACCAATGGAGATATATGTATACATATAGCTGATTCACATTGTTATAGAGCAGAAACTAACACAACATTGTAAAGCAATTACACTCTTATAAAGATGTTAAAATAAATAATAAAAGAAGATGTGATATATATATACATAATGTGGTACACACACACACACACACACACACACAAGGGAACACTACTCAGCCATGAAAGAGAAGGAAATCCTGCCATTTGCAACAACATGGATGGACCCTGAAGGTATTGTGCTAAGTGAAGTGAGTCAGACAGAGAAAGCACATATTCTTGATACGTGATTTCACAATATGTGGAATCTAAAAAGACAGAACAATCAAAATAAAACAAAAACAAACTCATAGGTACAGAGATCAGATCAGTGGTTACTAGAGGGGAAGAAGGTTGGCAGTTGGGTGAAATGGGTGACGGGGCAACTGGATGGTGATGGGCGGTCACTAGACTTGCAGTGGTGACCACTTTGCAGTGTATGCAGATGTCAATTGTAATGCTGGACACCTGAAACATACAATTTTTTAAGAAGTGTACAAGCCTTCAGTTATGAGATGAATAAGTTCTGGGGATCTAACGTACAGGGTGGTGACTATAGTTAATAATTTTGTATCACGTATGTGAAATTTTCTAAGAGTAGAAGCATTCTTACCAAAAAAAAAAAAAAAAAAAAAAATTTTTTAAAAAAAAAAATTTTTAAAAAAAAAAAAAAAAAAAAAAAAAAGATGGTACCTACATGAGATGGTGGAGGAGAAGGGAACCAGAGTTGCAAGCAACAGAAGTAAGAGAAAGAGAAGGTCCTGGTGCCACTGTGTGATGCTCAACAGGCAGACGTCTCCTCCAGGCCTCAGTGAGCTCAAACCCGGGGCCCCAACAGCAATGCATGCACAGCGGTGCGCACATAGACACATAAAACGGAGGCAGCAGAGGGAACAATGGCTGTGATCGCCCCCAGGAGGACAGTCATCTGCTAAAGGAGCAGAGGTGACGATGTGGCTATGGAGGTGATGGGCTTGCTAAGTGCCTGCTGTCCTCCCAAGGCTGGCACCGCTGAGCTGGGGGAGCGAGCCCGCCGAGACACAGGCCGACCAAGCCTCCACTTGCCCTGCCTGCTCCTGAGGCCCAGGGTTCCTTCCTGTGAAGGAAGCCTGGAACGCATCTGTAGATCAGTGCTGTCCTTAGAACTTCCTGCAATGATGGAAATGCCCTCTAAGGGCCCTGCCGATACAGCTGCCACCAGGCACACGGGGCTACTGAAATGTGGCTGCTGAACGAGGGCCTGGATTTGTATTTGAATTAATTCGGTACATGTGGCCAGGTGGTCACTGTATAGGACAGTGCAGTTCTAAAGTTCTGACACTCTGGGTAGAAACCAAGAGACTTGGGGACACCAAGAGACTTGGCATTGCTATCTCTTCCTTTAGTTGAAGGTACTCTTTGGGAGAGGAAGGCAGCCCTGGGCTCCAGCCTGCAACATTAGGACTGCACGGCTGGGACCACGGGACCTCTACCCGGGACTTTAAGGTAAAGGGGGGCATGGGGCCAGAGAAAGCTGTGACACAACGGATATGACACAGAAAGAATATAGAAGAAGCAGCCCCATAATTTTCCAAGGAAATTAACTGGGAGCAGGCCACGGTCCTCATGACTTCATGCCTCCCACTGCTGGTCACCATTAGGCTGTGGAGATTAGGAGGAGTGGGCCAGGGGTGGGGGGAGAAGCACCCAGAGCCACAGTGAGGGGGACTCACACCTGCCCTCGTCACCGGGTCCTCGGACCACCCACAGACACCTCCTTTGTCCAAACCCAACAGCAGTCAGCCTCCGGGAAGAGCAAGGTGGACAGAGCAGAGAGGGCACGGAGGCCGTCTGTCCTGGAGGCGTCACCAGGCCCGGTGGGTCACCTGGGGATGGGGTTCAGGGGCCGGCAGAGGCTGACGCCAGCTGCCACTACTGCTCGCTTTTTACTGTAAGTGGGGTGAGATCTATACCCTTCACAGCTCTGGCCAGCTACCTCGCCTCTCCAAGCCTGTCTGCTCATCTGTAAAATGGGAAAATAAAGGGCTCTGGTGATCACAAGGGGTGACACATGAAGGGCTTAGAAAAGCTTTAGTCATTTAAGTTAGTTATTTGTTTCAAACTCAAAAAAGGCAAAATGAACATCGGAAAAGGGGATATGGGGCCCTGCGGTAGGTCGAGACACAGACTAGGTTCTCTGAATGAAATGAAGTTTCAAAATTCTGAAACAAGTTAAATATGCAATTAAGGAACAGACTTACCACTGATAACTTTGGAAAAGATTCTGAAAAGAAGAGAGGGGACAGAAAACCAAACATGTCCAAAATCCCAGTTTCAAAAAGATGGATTCCAGACACATCAGGCCAGTTAGATGTATACTCCTGAAAACATTCTAGAACCGATGATGAAATAGATCATCTGGGACCCAGTGGAAAAGAACACAGCGATCATCGGAAGACAGCATGAGTTCACAAGTAGGTTGTGCTGTACTATTATTTTTTGACAGGATCATTGGATTAATCACCAAAGTACTGTGAAAATAGTGTAGCTTGATTTCGGCAAGAGTGGCGACGTGGGGAGGAGGAGCGTGGGGTGAGTGAGAACATAACTGATGCATCTATTGATATCTGTAAGAAGATCTCGAACGGGGTGCCAACTCCGTGCTATGCAGAGCATTTAGCCAAGACCTGGATAAGGACAGAAAACTCATCTGAAGGTGAAGCAAAGCTGGAGGAATAGCCGGGATGACACTGGGGCCCAAGAGGCCTGCACCCAACAGGAATACAATTAAGTTCTTCACTGGGGATCTTTCACCGGCCAGACAGTGATTACATGGGATACACGTGGGGTTTTAGTCGTCTGCAGGCCTGGTGTGAGCCAAAGAAGGGATGCAGCCACTGCGAGAAAGCAGCTTCCATCACGTGGGGCTGAGTCATCTCCGAGACCTGCCTGGTGTGCCTGGGGGCGCCACCGGGAGGCCCTGTGCTGAGCGCTCGGCGTACTCTCTCCTTTAACCCTACAGCCATGCGCCAAGTGGACAGATGGGGGATGAAGCTCAGAGAACAAATCACGTGTAACCCCAAAACCAGAGAGGTGAGCTTTCTGATTTGTCAGACTTCTGCCCTTTTTCAGCCCCGCACTTTCGGAATTCTTAAAGTTGCGATTCATTGCTGATTTAGGTCTTTTAAAAAATAGAGTTAAAGCACCTCATCTCAGAAGACATGGACTAAATATCAAAGGTAGAGCCCTCCATTGAGGGTATCAGAGATGAAGACGGAAAATCAGTTTTGAAGGGAGTCGGTCTCCGGCCGCTGCCATTCATGTTCTTGTTCTCTCCTGGGGTATAGAGGCTAGTGTGTTAAATTTTTAGAGGTTCTGGTAAACAGAACCTTAAATTCTCATTAGCAAAATATCTTCTAGTGATGGTATTTCAGATTTGTTAAACTCATTTTTGATAATATATTCCATACTTGTAGGGGGCCTTAAAATAACTTTTCTGTTTTTGACTCTTGTCCGAGGGGTGGTGGGTTAGAGGCTCCGCCATGAAGCTGGCATTGTACTGGGGTGTCTGTTGGAGGGGCTGCAGCTAACAGCTCCTCCGCAGCAGGGAGGTGGGCTTGGCCCACCTTCCAGAGGAGCTGAGACCCTCAGGACGAGGTGGGGCTGGCCAGGGGGAGGGGGAGAGCAGGGGAGGTCCAAACCACCATCAGCAGGTGGGCAGCCTGGACTCGGGGAGGGGGCATGAGGGGCAGGGCACAGGCAGAAGAAGGCTGAGCGGAAACAGACCCCTCGGGGGCAGGTGAGCCAGCCACTGCCACACGTTCAGGCCTCATCACTGTCCATCTTCTCCAGGACGATCTGTTCTAGTTCTTCAGCAGTTTCTCGCACAATGTGGCCTTGAGAGTGACCTTGATAGTGAGTGCAGCTCTGCCCACTGGGGAGACAAGGTCTCTGGGCAGCTGGTCTCAGCGGACCTGGGGTGGAGTCCCGGCTGCGCTGCTGACCTCCGCGTGACCTCGGCATGGCTTCTCTGTTCTCTCTGCCAGTTGGCAACCACCTCCACTCGGGATGCCACCCGGCAGAGAAGATGCCTTCGCGAGGACCACCGAGGTGTGGTGATACTGTGGAGTGTCCGGCCCTGGAAAGCACCTTTATTTGGTCTATGTTTTGTGTCACCAGAAGAGCTTGGTCTCCTCTAAAGTAAACCACGAAACGCAAGATTAAACAGCCCCTGCCAGCCAGTGTCGTCCGGCAGTGCTCTGTTTAAAGTCCCCAGGCCTGAGGTCTGCCAAGACCTCTCAGGAAAGCCATACATGGTACGATTCTCTCCCATCCTCATTCAAGCGATGTTTTAATGGACAATAAACAGCAAGCTTTATAAATAAGCAGAAAGGAGGAGTTGGAGATGTTGGGAGGGACGTGAAGACTGGGAGTTCTACACTCTGCAAGCAGAACTACACCCCAAATCTAATTTTAGCCATTTGTCCCACAGCAAGAGTTGGAAATGATCTTCAGAAGGAGAGTGAAGGGAGCTGGGGGAAGGGAGAAATTAAGGACCTCTTTGACGCAGCTGTGGATGTCATGGGGTTTCTTCCTGAGCTTTCATTTTTTCCTTCATAACCTTGCCTTGTGGTTAGATCTGACCCTCGCCAGCCGGTCTTTAGTGTGTACACGCTGCTTCTCTGTGGCTAGGAGTTGAAAGTGACCTTCAGGATGATGCAAAAGCCTCCTTCCATCCCATGCTACAAAAGTAGACATCTACCATCTTCCCTGCATACTGTGAGGGAGGGAAGGTTTTTAAAATACAGTCAGCCCTCCATACCCGCGGACGCGAACCTGCCGATACAGAGGGCTGAGTGTCCCACATCATTTTACATAAAGGACTTGAGCACCTGCGAACTTTGGTGTGTGCAGGGGGTCATGGAACGCCGATGAAAATAAATAAAAACTCCCGCCACACATAAGTAGGCTCAGAACTTCTGCTCCAATGCTCTCAACATCGTCACCCCCTGTTGAATTGTGTTGTTTCATTTATCAAGACAGCATCTGTGTTAATGACACCTACACCCATTGCTCCCAGCTTTGTTTCTAACCCAGCGTCTCCTCCACGTCCTTCAGACCTTCAGAGTTCTGGTTTTTTCCCCTTGTCTCCCTTTACCTTTTTCGGACCTTTCAGCAAGTTGACCACACGCTGCTACTCACACTCCGACGTGTCTGAGTCCCCCTGAAGTGGGATTCGTGAGCCGGGGTGTGAGCGACGAGGGTTGTGTTTCACCACCGTCCACATGTTGAGCACGCGGGCTCTTCTCTCTGTGCGGTCCTCTCGCCCATCACCCCACGACAGGCTGCATCTGCTCACTGCGCATGAGCCGCTGGCGATCAAACGCTGTGGCAGGAAAACGTCTGACAAATCTGTTCAGCAAGTCCACCACCCTACAGCTGAGTTTACAACACTGGAGATTCAAGTAACTTTAGCGTGAATCTGAATTCACTCTGTAAAAGCCAACATAGACCACGGAAATGGGAGAGCTCCCCGGACCTGAGTGCCTGTGAGCTGGGGGAGCTGGCCAGGCTCTGCATCCGGGACGGCGTGATTTCACACGGAGAGGTTTACGCCATCGAGGATTCTACTGGACCATCTGCATCGGGTCAGAATAAGGCAATTTGGCAAACCCCTTTCCAGCTCTATGTTCCAAGTACTTGAATGTACACTGGAGATGTGATTAAAGCTTTTTTCCCCTCATATTTTTTAGCTATGTTCTTATCTGAAGCAGACAACTGGGTCAGAATAGAGGGAATCAGACGTTATTACAATGTCACAGATCAAGTGTCAGCATTGCCACCCTGAACACACCCCACCTTGTCTGGTCTCAGAAGCTAAGCAGGGTCGGGCCTGGTTAGTACTTATATGGGAGACTGCCTGGGAATAGCCGGTGCTGTAGGCTTTAAAAAAAGTTTCAGCATTACCAAAATGCCAAATAAGGACGTCTCTTCTATAGTTAGACAAGAAGTACTTCAAGAGAGGATAACTATATAAGCGTTAGTATATTATAGATATGTTATATTATGTATGGCAATAGATATATTACTATTGACATCCCATAAAGTCTAAAAATGATCACTATCGTTGTACCACTAGATCAAAACTAACTGAGAAAACTCTTTGCTAGAATGTGGTTCTTTCTTCATGTTACTGTGGGGACTTGGATACACGGACAACCACGCAGCTCCTGGAAAAAGGGCAGCTGTGTGGTCCGACATGGTGAAGCCTCTCCCCCACGTCCCAAAGGTAGATAAATCAGACGTTGAGCCGCACGCACGTGGTATCAGTCATCTGGCCTTTCTGAAACAGGATTCCCTTTCCACGTACACTCCCCGTTCCTGCTGTCTTGTGTCCAAGGAAAAGAGCATCAGCTATACATCACCACAGACAGGCTCTCACCACAGAACCAGGGGCCTGTGTGCACCACTCAGGGAAGGCCTCTTGCATAAGAATTATTTGAAAAGAAGTACATACATACAGAGAAGGGTCAGACACACTGTATCTCTACAGACAAAATCCTTAAAAAGAAACATAGCAGGATTAGCAGGATTTGTTTAAGAATAAAGTAGTCTGTTGAGCTTTGGAGTTTATTTCTGTTTAGAAAAAACAGATAAAATTTACAAGATGCAAAGGTCTCACATAATACATTATCACTGATGACTATTCTCTTTACACCCTAACAGGAGCCCTGGCTCAGCCAGTGATGGGAAAAACACAGACAGCAGGAGTGCGTTTGGGACCCACCATGGACACGCGGAAATACACCACAGTGTGAAAGGGGTACTCGATGACAAGTGATGTTGGGCCAGCCTGTTCCGAGAGCAAGCTGAGACATCAGAGGGACCAACACAGCCATTCTGAGGGGGACGCTTGGGTGTATTCTTTGCCTGCCCTGTGCATGGGGCGCCTTCCCCACACTGGCAGCACCCCCTCCTCTACTAAATCACAGCAGCAACAGAAAACAGTAACGCTACTTTGGTGGGTTCATTTTGTTTTGTTTTTGTTTTTGCAGGGCTATTCAGGTTCCCAGTTTCTTATTTCCATCTTCCTTTTTAGGATTCAGTTCCAAATCCTTAAAGTAGTAGGTGCCTAGCATCTTTCATGAATTTTTCAGGATCCAGTTCTGCCCAGTGATAATGTACTGAAAAGAACAAAGATAAGACACATTACTCAGAAGAGTCCCAAAATTTGCCTTCAATTCACATTAAAATACATGACCAAGCATAACAAAATAGCTGGAGATATCCTTTCAGTTCTTATAACGACAAGAGAATGAGTGTTTCACTTTACTGTGAAAAATCTGCTGTGTTTTCACGTATAAATCCAAATACCTTCTCACCAAAGAGATGCCAATTTATTAGAACTTCACCCTTAGAGCTCAAAAAGCCACCAACCAAATATCTGGGAATTAAACAACACACTTCTAAATGGACTTTGCATCAAAAAGAAGTCACATGGCAAATTAGAAAATATTTTAAGGTGAATGAAAATTGAAATACAACAATCAAAATTTGTGACATTCGCCTATAGCAGTGCTTAGAGGAAAATTCATAGCTCTAAGTGCGTACATTAGAAAATAAGAAAGCTTTTAAGTCAATAATCTGAGTTTCCACCTTAAGGAATTAAAAGAATAAAAGCAAAGTAAACCCAAAACAAGCAGGAGGAGGGGAATAACAAGAGCAGGAAGGAATGAAGTTTCAAACAGAAAAACAAGAGAGAAAATAAATGAAAAGGTCAATAAAATTGATACACTTCTTGTCAGACTTACCAAGAAAAAAGAGAAAAAACAAGTTAGGAATATTAGGGATCAAAGAGACAACGTCAATACAGATTTTTACATACATTAGAATAAAAAGGGTATATCACAACTTTATGCCCACAAATTAGACATGGATAAGATGGACAAATCCCTTGAAAAAAAAAACAAAAGTCTCATTTCCACATCCTTTTAACAATGAGGGAGGCAGAGGGGTGGAGAGCCTAAAGAAAGCATAGGGACAGTGTACAAACTAAATGCTTGCTCTTGGAATATCTTTAATACTGCTCAAAGGAGGGCAGGTTCTTCGGTATAAAATGTCCAAGCGTCCTGCATTTCCTTTTGCAATTCTGAACCCACAACAAAATCCAGCTGGCTGTGCCAAGATTTGTGTGGCAGGCGTTTGTCATCCAAGTTTAACTAAATCCCAAACTTCACACAGCAGTTTCTATTCCCTCAGACCTAAACTCTAACTGGATGAACTCCAGTAAACTCAAAAGATTACAGTCATTTGCACGCAGTGATGCCACATCTGTGAACATGCTTCCAGATGTGCTCAACACAGGTCACATTCTCAAGAAAGGGTCACGTTATGGGCAGACGCCTCCATGGAATGACCAGCCTTCCATTCTTGAGCCCAGCTTGACACCGAGGCTCACAGGCCCACACGGGAAAGGCTGGTTGGAACTGCAGCTTGTCCATGTTCTTCAGGTCTATCTGGACCCACACAAGGGATCAAAATTTCCCCCAGGCCTACCCTCGTGCTCTGAACCCTGGCTGCCAAAGTACAACACTACTTCCTAGGAGATACCTAAAAAACCACAAGGGGAATACACAACCTAATTCCTGGAGACCTTAATACTCCCGTTTTAAAGTCAAGAAAAGCAACCCACTTGCTCCTATATTTTAATCAAGATGTTAACCCAAACTTAAGAATCTGGGGCCTTTTAATACCTCTTTCCTCACCTGCAATACTAGTAACCGCAATCCTGAAATGAGTTCCCACATTCCACCTTTGGGGAACTCTATCTTCTTGGCACAGATTAAAACCTTTGCTTTTGAACTTAAAATGAGCTTTGGGATCCTGCTTGAATATATTATTCTTTTACATTTGCACCAGTTAAATACTCTACATGTTTTCATGAACTGCGGTAGTAAACTTATGCTTCAAATGTTTGCCGTGCAGATGGAGATGGTAAGGTTTACTACAAAAGAATGAACGATCGAGAAGATGTCCATGATAGTATGTTCTATGACAAAAGCAGGTACCTTTATGCAGACAGTATGTCTCTAACTTTGTAAAATTAGAGAGACATAGAATCACCTGCTTAGAGAAAATGTTATAAATGCATTAAGAAGTGTCTAATAGCCTGGCACCACCATTTCATGGCCTTATGAAAGAAGCTGCTGGAGTGGTTCTTTCACTGCATTCAACTGTTGGAGGCAGCAGGGAATAGACCAGGATCAGGAGCAAGGGATCCCTCAACAGCTTGTTTAAACACAGAGTCTCTCAAAGATGCTGACTCCCAGCTGATCTGTTTCTGGCTTCAGGCCATTCGAGCAACCAGAAGACGTGAGTGCTAGTCAGGATACGCACACACCACAGACTGGCTCTCCAAACCACAGTCAAAAGAACCCAACCCACGTTTTATTTATTTATTTACTTCCAGTCACAGCTGGGAATCTAATATGAGCTCGTTTACACAGAAAAGGCAGGCTGTTCCATGGAAAAACATGAGTTGCTGGGAATTCGATGTTATCAATGAAGGACTCACACAGCCCTTGTAGCAAGTTAGGAACCCCAGTGAAGCCTCCACCAAACTGTCAGAGCAGACACTCCTCTGGCACGTGAGTGCTGCATGCGGGTCCTAACTTGGCGGTGAGAACATGGGGACAGTGATGCCATTTTTAACTGCAAAAGGAAAGCTTGGTGTGAACTAATAAAGCAAGCAGGAAAAAGCAAAAAACCAAAAAACCAACTGATGTCGCCTGATTGTGGAAGGAACAAACTCTGACAGCAGTTAGTTTTTGTTTTTTGGATTAAATTCTACCCCATGTAGAATTTGTAACGTATATTTGTATATATTTAACCATGTCCATCTTACCGAACTTACAGTGGTTCAGATGACAGTCTCAAACTTTACTTGGATCCCTCTAGGCTGGTGCGGCCCAAGCAAACTCTCTGCAGTGACTGACTGTCCTGTACCAGCTCGGTGCCACACAGCAGCCACCAGCCATACGTGGCTACTGGGCACTTGAAATGTGGCTACTGTGACTAAGGAAATTAAACTTTATTTAATTAATGTACATTTAAATATCCACACACAGGTAGTGCCTACTTTATTAGCACACTCTAGGTTAGCACCGAGCTTAGCCCTGCACTTGAGCAATAAACAGAATCAATTATTATGGCCAGATTCTTGCCAGTTTATTTCTCATAAATAAGGCAACTGAGGAGCAAGCCTGGGCATGAAGTAAATCCAACCTCCCTGCCAGTAGAGCGACATAATATGCCTGCTCCGTACCAGCGAGCCGGCAAACAACATCCTGTATAACAAAGGCCAGAACAACACTTTCGGTTTGGGAACAGTAATCTCCTCCCAGTAAGACGAGGGAAAACAGGGCAAAAAATAACGTCGGAAGAAATACTGCTTAAAATTCCCCCAATGTATTGAAAGACATACATTTATAGATTCCAGAAGCTCAGAAAACCCAAAGCAATCATCAGAATGAGACTTAGATGTTTAACGCAGACGCTGGAATTATCAGACAAGGAAGAATAACTATGATTAATATGTTAAGGGCTCTACTGGGAAAAGTAGACAACGTGCGAGAACAGATGGGTTATGTAAGTGGAGACATGGAAGCTCCAGAAAGAATCAAAAGGAAATGCAGAGTGCTTTCGACAGGCTCATTAGCCAAGGGAGGAATCAGTGGGCCTGAAGACAGGTCACTATAAACTTCCCAAACCGAACTGCAAAGAGAGGAAGGAACGGAAAAAGGAATAGACCATCCAAGAACTGTGGGGCAGTTGCAAAAGGGGTAACATACACACACCAGAAGGAGAAGGCAGAGAGAACAGAGAAGTAACAATGGCCAAGAATGGCCCAAACTTAATGACAGGAGACACTGAATCACAGATCCATGAAGCAGAGAACACCAACCAGCAACCACACCTAGGCAAATCCTATGCAAACTGCAAAAAAGCAAAGAGAAAATCTTGAAAGAAGCTGAAGGCGGAGTAGGAGGAGGGGGCACATGGCTGCGGATTACAGAGGACATCTCAGAAGAAACTATGCCAGCAAGGGGAGAGTGGAATAAAATATTTAAAGTGTTCAACCAAAGAAACCACCAAACCAGAATTCTATACCAGCAAAACTATCCCTCAAAAGTGAAGGAGAAACAAAGACTCTCTTTGATCTGCAAGAAATGCTCAAAGAAGTTCTTCAGGCAGAAGGAACACAATACAGCTCTGAAACTTGGACTGACATAACGAAAGGGACAGCATCAGAGATGAAATTAAGGTAAAATAAGATCTGTTTTCCTTATTCTTAGTTCATCTAAAAAACTACTTATGAAATGATAACAGTAACAATGCACTGGGTTGTGGAACACATGAAAGTGGCGTGAGTGACACAGGTCACGAGGAACCTAAGGGAGGGACTGGGAGATGCTGCCATGAGGCACCTGCACAGGTAAGGAGGCCAGGCTGTTTGCAGGTGGGCTCAGATTTGTTAAAAATGTATACCACAAACTCTGTTATATCCTATAAATGACATAATCGTGAATAACTCATTAACCTCACAATGGAAGGTATCATTTCTCTTTGATTGATATGTCACATAAGATAGATTATTGTTTTCCACTAATTGCATATGCTATCCAGGCATTACTGGGCATCCTAGAATTCTGTAAAAATTTCCCATTATCCTCACATTATTTTTCAAATATTCCAGATCTTAGTAAATATAAACATCATGGATTTTAAAAAGCTTAGGCCCGGGCTTCCCTGGTGGTGTAGTGGTTGAGAGTCCGCCTGCCGATGAAGGGGACACGGGTTCGTGCCCCGGTCCGGGAAGATCCCACATGCCGTGGAGCGGCTGGGCCTGTGAGCCATGGCCGCTGAGCCTGCGCGTCCGGAGCCTGTGCTCCGCAACGGGAGAGGCCACAACAGTGAGAGGCCCGCGTACAGCAAAAAAAAAAAAAAGAAAAAAAACCAGCATAGGCCCATATAACAGTGAATTTGGATTAAATAATATTTTGTCAATGTGTTCTTTGAAAATCTTATTGTATGTTCCTTCAATATCATGAAGTAACACCATAAGTGTTTTGGGGATTTTAGTATTAGCTTATGCCTATGAAAGAAGAAAAAAAATGTATACTGCAAACTCTAGGGCAGCCACTGAGAAAAGGTTGTTTAAAGTTAAAAAAAATAAAAACACTACCTCAGAGGCATAGTGTATCTTTATACCATGAAATGCACAGGGACTTGGAAAGTGGTATGAATGTTGACACAGGGAAGCAAAGTGAAGCTCTGGGAATAAAAGATCCCACCTTCTACAGGGAAAAAAACAGTGAAAAGTGATGGAATAGCCTTTTACAGAGCGCGCACACACACACACACACACACACACACACACCTGCTCTAGCTCATCAGGAAGAAACATACTTGGCCAGGACACGTCTCACTATACAGACAAAGGTCAAGTTGGAAAAGCAAACAGACGGCAGCTTCCAAAACCTTTTCCTTGCTTGGTTTCGAGGGCTGACATCTGAGGACAGAAACACGGGTTGCTGGCCCGAAGTGTGCCCCTCTCGTGCACACACTCATGACGGCAGTTAAGTCAATACTCAAACGAGTGGATACTGCAGCCTGTGATCACAGGCAGAAACCACACTCTTCATGAGAAGTAGCCCTCGTTCCTTTAGCTGTGGGACACAAAGGGGGGGAAACTGAGCTGCAGCCTCACAGGAAACCGTGAATCCTCCCAGCAAGAGGAGAGCCCGAAGGAATGAGACAGAGGACAAAAGAGAAGTTAATTTTAGCAGTTTCACCTCCATTTGGTAAAATAAGAAATGTCTGCAATGTGACAGAGAGATGGCGGCACCCTGGGGAGGTCCTCCAAACCAAGTAGGTTTGAGCTCATTTTCAAAGAAACATACACCCAAGATCATGCAGGTTCTCATTCCATTTTCTCTGGCCTCTTTTTTTCTCCCTCATGCCTGGAAACTCAAAGCTGCTCCCCTTCGGGCCTGTGAGGCTCCCCAGGGCTCTTTCCGTTTTTAAAGAAAAGTAAATGAAACCTGCAGCAAATGAAAACTGCAGCTCCCCTCACTGGGGGCGGGGGGGCTGCTGTTTTTCAGTGGAACAGGGCCAATGCCAAGGTTACCTTCTGTCTGTCACCATGTAACTGAGCTCTTACAGACATCTGAATACTGGGTGGTGGTTTTGGGGGTCGACTGGGATGACAAAGTCCAGAAGAAGGGGCAACAAAAGTCCACGGGCAGCAAACCCCCCAATATATCCATGGAATACCAGCTGTCGCTTAGCCTAACCCCTTTAAGGTCTGCAAATCTGGGAGCGTGGCTAAAACCCGGGTGCTCTGCTGGGCATGGTGGCTCGTACCCGCCTGCATCTCCCCACGTCGCTGAAGGGATGAGCTTCACTCACTAAGTTCACAGAAGAAAAACCAAAGAAGCAGAAATTACATAACTTACTCACTGTCACAGAGAAATTGGTAGGATGCAAATAAGCACCTGACGAGGTTCTGAATCACTGCTGGACCCACTTTATTAATTAGCACAATTAGAAAACTAACCTAAAGAGCAGCCCTGTGCACTGTCTTTATGTGGCACGTTTCACCCCCAGATTTCGGATTTCTGGAGGGACCGTAAATCAGAAGCACTGCTGGTATTTCTGACAACAAAACTGACCATGTCAATGATGAGAAAATCCTCATCATCTTGGAGGGGAAGTTTTATGTAACATAAATACCACATAAAAGGTTACTGTGTGGGGCTTCCCTGGTGGCGCAGTGGTTGGGAGTCTGCCTGCCGGTGCAGGGGACATGGGTCAGTGCCCCCGTTTGGGGGGATCCCACATGCCGCAGAGCGGCTGGGCAGCGTGGGCCATGGCCGCTGAGCCTGCGCGTCCGGAGCCTGTGCTCCGCGGCGGGGGAGGCTGTAGCAGTGGGAGGCCCACGTACCGCAAAAAAAAAAAAAAAGGTTACTGTGTGTTCATGAATATTTAACATTATTTATACACCAAATTCCACATTCAGAAGATTCTCCCTAACTTATAACAACTGTTTCAGTTCACAAATAAAAACCAACGGCTTGAGGCCACAGCATCAAGATCCAGAACAAGGTGGGGCTTGTGAACAAGGTGGGGAGACAAATGAGGCCGAGTGTGAAAGGCTCCCCTGTGACTCCGGCTTCTTGCTCACCTGAGTGTGTGACACACGTGAGCCCAGACCCGCGAGCATGGTTTTCACCTCCCTGGAGTTACACTTGGACAGAACATGGTGACTGGGGAAAGTCAACAGGGCCTTACAGGACTGACAATCCCACATGGCCCCCCATAACTATAATTCAGCAACCCCTCCCTTCCAAGATCTCCACCCCACCCGTCTGCTCTACTAACGCCTGCCGGCCGGTCCGCCATGGGCTCGGCAAATCTTCCCAGCCCCGGCAGCGGACATCCTGGGGACACTCCGCAGGAGACTCCTGGTCCCCAGCCCCTTCAGAAGGCACAAGCCATCTCACAAGTGTTCCCTCTCGCCATGTGGCATCTCCAGGGTGAACCCAAGGCTGACTTGATTTGAACCACAGTCCACAACCCGAAGGCTCCAGACTGCACGCCCGGCCTGGCTCCTTTGGTTTCTGCAACTGGCCTGTCACTGGCCTGTCGCCTCCAGCCTGCTCCCCACGGCTGCTGGGGTCACCTTTCGAAACTCGGGATCTGACTGTATCACTTGTGCACTTGACAGCTTTCAAAAGGTTCGCCATGATCCCAGGACAAACCCCACATTTCTCCAAAACCGGACCCTGTATGGCCCGGGCCCTTCCTCCACCCCTGCCTTCAGACAAGCTCCCCAAAAGAGCCCCATGTCCCTTCCCTGGAGCCACGGCCACGTCCCTGTCCACCTGGCCCGCGGTCCTGGCACTGGTGCACTGCCCGGTACTCTGGCGGGACTGTCTCCTCGCTGCTCCCTGCTCCTGTGAACGCCGCCATGTGATGTGTTCACGGGGAATGAACTTGAGCCGAGGGCCATCTGGCGGCTGGGACAAGCTCCAGAGGCCTGTGACCTCCAGGCAGGGAGGTGGACCCAAGCTACAGGGAACCGTGAGGCACTCCCCTCTCGGGAAAGTGAACAGGCAGCGCTGCGCGGGGGACGTGAAGGCCGCAGGCTGTGAGGGGAGGCCTCCCGCAGCTGCTGAGAGGAGAGCGCAGAGGCAGGAGCTCCCATCTGCAACACTAGAAGCGCCAGGAGCTGCAGTCGTTGCCTGACGCGCGCACGTCTCAACTCTTCTCTCTGCCCTGGAGGCAGCAGATCTCAGGAAGCCACAAGGAACCGCCATAAAACAAGCTCTGCCTCCAAAGCCACCCTGTCCTCTACCCCTGACTGGTGCCCCCGACGTGAGGCGCCGATGCAGCTCCGGGGGGAGCCCTACCTGCGCCCCGGCCCCCTACGGCTCCCGCTCCGAGGACACGTCCCCCTCGGCCCCGCTGCTGGCGCTGCGGTCTTCCTTGCGAGGAGCGCTTCTTTCCTTGCTTGATTCAGAAGGCCCTTTGGCTCTGGTTTTTTCTTTCCTCTGCTGTTGCTTTTCAAGCTTCGACAGCTGGTTATGAAAGAGAAAGAGAATTATTTTACAAATGTAAACTCGTGCCTGTACGTCCAAAGCACCAATTACTTCACAGGCAGCAACCACTAAAAACGCTTTCTGTCTGATAACATGGGGCATCGCAGTGGCTCCGACGTGCCAGATCCCACACCAAGTGTCTGTCTGTCAGACACCAGCATCCTTAATACAGACACATCAGACGTATGACGTCCATCAGATTTCCCCACCACTCTGCCTGTCTTGGGGTTTGGGGGAGGGGCCACTAACAGCCTTCTTTGACAGGCTGAGCAGAGACTGTAAATGAAAAGGCTTTTAGTCTGTTATTTTTTTCTTTGATGTCTCTATAGCTTTTTTCTCACCACTTTGTCTTCCCACTCACTGTTTTCTCCACCATTTGCTGAAGGTGAGAGAAGGCTGTGATAAAGTACATCAGACACATGAGACATCATCTGGGCCCTCGGTTTGTCCTGAGACTGAAGCCTGACTCGTCCACAGCCCAAACCCTGGGTGCTCCCGGCGGGCTGTGTGGTGGCTACACGGGGATGCTGCCACAGGGCACATGTCCCACAGGCCACCCTGGGCCACTTCTGCCCTGGGTGTCTCCCCAGCTTGTTCAGAGACCACAGACCGGACAGTGGAAAGACAGATCCGCTGACACTCTGCACAACGGTTCGGCCACCCCAGAAAGACCTGCCAAGAAACTCATCCAAGGAGACGGGCCAAGCCATGGCCATGGGATTTTCTCGGACCATAAAAACCATCTGTGACAAAGCTTGAGACACGGCAACACCCAGGTTCATGGGCCTCCCAGGTCAAGTCTGCAAACATTTTCCCATTCACGTGGAAAGGGGGGAACAGGGAAGGGCCAGGTGCTCCCCGCTGGTCTCTGCCCCATGAAGATGCAAAGGAAAGTTACTGTAACCAACCTGCCAGATCATCGCTTTATTATTCTCAGACTCTGAATTAAACCTTAGGTAGATCAACAATCAGCAGTTCTCAATTTGGTCCAGAAAACCGAGTTTATTAATGGTGGACTTATGATATTATCTCCCCCACCTCCCAACCCCAGGTGCCTGAACAGCTGTAGTAAACAACTGGCTTGGGTAACAAGCTAATTCCATTTTGTGAATGAAGGCTTCACTTCCCCTTTGACCCAGGACTCCCTTCCCAGAAAGCTCACCTGGATAAATTCCCTCTCGTGTTACAGGAAAAGCTCCTATGAATGTGCACCGTGGTATTGCTTGTATTTAGCAAGAACCTAGAAACAGCCTGAGAGTCCACTGTAGGAGGACAGGTAACCAGAATGTGGCACAGTCCCACAGAGCGATATCTAGAGCAGATGGACACGTATCAAAACAGATACGTCTCTAGGGCTTCCCTGGTGGCGCAGTGGTTGAGACTCCGCCTGCCGATGCAGGGGGCACGGGTTCGTGCCCCGGTCCAGGAGGATCCCACGTGCCGCGCAGCGGCTGGGCCCGTGAGCCGTGGCTGCTGAGCCTGTGCTCCGCAAATGGGAGAGGCCGCAAGAGCGAGAGGCCCGCGTACCGCAAAAAACAAAACAACACAAAACAAAACAGATATGTCTCTAAACCCACGTTAGACAAACCGATGTAAGCTTCAGAGGCCAGAACAGTAGGATCCCATCTTCACAAAGCACTACGTGCCACTAACGGGCAGATGGAGGATGGACTGGGGGGAGCATACAAGCAAGTCCAGTTAACTTTGGGGAGAAAGAGAAGAGAACAGGATCATAGTGGGATGAATATACATGGGCTCCAACTGTAACTGTCAGCTTTCACTCCTATAACAACAAAACCAGCTCTAGAACAGAGCTGCTGACCGCTGTCAGATGTGGACTGCTTGCTACTGGCCCTCGGACCACTGACGGTAAGACTCGTGCCAGGATGTAAACCAACACACAGCTTCCTTCGTCAACAAAGTCTTGCTGTGAAAAAGTATCACTGCTAAACTGTGCACTTAGGGGCAAAGCTGAGCTCCTCTGGCCATGGCCTGGTAAAAAACAGCTCAGGTACAGGCACGGTGAATAGGATGATCTTGAGCAAACATGACAACAGGCTAGCACTTTTTTTTTTTTTTTTTGCTCCGCGGCATGTGGGATCTCCCCAGACCGGGGCACGAACCCATGTCCCCTGCATCGGCAGGCGGACTCTCAACCACTGTGCCACCAGGGAAGCCCCAGCACTTTTTAATTGAGATAAAATTGACAGAAAACATTATATTAGTTTCAGGTGTACAATGTAATGATTCGACACTTGTATACACTGCTAAACCAAAAGGTCAGCGTTTTAAAAATCTGAGTAATGGCTACACAGAGCTCTTTGCTATATATTTCCCTCTGTGCTATTATTTTTCCATGAACGATTATTTTTCTCTGTGCCATTCTACCGCAGATGTGGGAGGAATTTCCTTCATCAAGATGCCAGCCTTCCTTTCTTGTTTGTTTCCCTTTTGGTGTTAAATGCTCTTGCTTCTAAGAAATGATGAGGATGGTAAATGGGTGCCCTTCTGTCTTGCTCTTTTTCTTGCAAAATGATCTTGGATGCACAACATGAATGTACTTAACTGTACTGAGCTGTACAATTAAAAATGGGTGGGATGGTACATTTTATGTTATGTGTATTTTACAACTAAAAAAATTTTTTATAGTGATATAATTGACATATAACATTATATTAGTCACAGGTGTACAACATAACAATTCCATAGCTGTACATACTGCAAAATGACCACCACCATAAGTCTAGTTAGCGTCTACCACCAAAACAATTTCTTAATGACCTTAGAAACCATGAAGTTGGCAATTCGTGCTGGCCCCCTTCCTTTTTTATATTTCATGTCCCTAGTTCATGAAATCCAAACATCTGGGAATCGGTGTTCGGCAGTGAACTGTGATAATCGCCTTCTGCTGTCAGCAGTCTACATTCACATCAGTGTCTGTATGTGTGTTTACACGTGTGTGTTATATGTGTACATATCTGTAGGTGGATGGATACATCTACGAATGCACATATGTAACCGTGAACATGTTCCAAGTTGGACACAGAGAAAGCATGATTTTTATTTCCAGAAGAGGCCCTCTCAGTTTTGTTTCCCCTCTTCAGAGGTAAATATAAAAAAATGTTGACTATTGCCAGTGACACAACCAAACCAAGGCTCCCGCACTGCTGAGATTCCATCTCATGCAAAGGCTTGTTTGTGATCCAACCTGTTATTCGCTTTCTACTCTTTAATGCTGCGGAGAAGCCAGATCCTGGCAGGGTGATGGGGAATAATTCCCAATGGAAGCAGGCTTCCCAGAGGCTGCTCAGGGCCCCACGGCACCGTCTGACTCTGCACTGGCCCAGAGGCGCCATCAACGTTGAGCCAAACTGCAGAAACATCAGCGCGACCTTACACCCCAGCTCCATCCCTACCACCCTGGACCAAGCTTGTGAATCACTGAATCACGAGTGACAATTACCGAAGGGACAGGCACAGCCCGAGTTTCTGTAAACGATGTAATGCTGATTGTCTTTCATTATTTATCTTAAAACAACCCAACCACATATGGCTCCACGCCTCAAAGTAAAAGTTCTCTGAGGGAACATTGTGAACTAACCTAATAAATTTGAGCCTTTTCTCAGAAAACTTGGAATCCAATGCAGCCAAAATGTGGAATTTACATCTTAAGGCAAGAAAGCAATTGGATTTTTTTTTTTTTTTTGAGGAAACAAATGAGAAAGAAAGAAAAAGAAGAAAAGAAATTGGTGCTGCACACGGACTCCTGTAGCATGTCCACGGCTTTCAGGTTAACGAGCACACTTACGTCAAGGAGAATAAAAACCACACAGGCCAGTGAACACAGGACCTAGACACCAAAATGGAGGACTTTTGTTTCTTTGTTTGTTTGCTTTTTAATCATCTGAGAGTGTCCATATTGCAAAGGAGACAGTGTCCAAACCATACAGGCTCTAGCGCCTTAAAGAGAAACCCAAACCTTCCAAAGGCAACTCCAGGCACAAGACACGGCCAGGGGCCAGGTAACTGTCCCAAGGCCAGCCCATGCCTCTCACGGTGGATCTCTGAAGAGGGGGGCCAGTGAGGGCGGGCTGGAATATCTAGACCCAAACCTCCCTGACTCACGCCTAAATCCACTGAGAAAATAAAGAACTTTCTTTTTAATTAAGATGACCATGCTCTGATTGCCTCGTGTACAAATAAACTAGTTGAACAACGCTCTATCACGGGGCCTGCAAATGTAATAATGCCCTGAGGGACCAGGTAGAAGCAAAATGAGTGAAGTAACTATAAGACTTTAGGGCAG
>NW_020174038.1:1372075-1379131 GCF_003031525.2 Neophocaena asiaeorientalis asiaeorientalis | reverse complement strand
CCTACCAGGGCATTCACATTTTCTTTTTAAACAAGCATCTGCACAAAGGTATAAAGTAAATGGGGTAGATAGAGCCCCCCATAGGTACCCCGCTTTGCACCTCCGCCCACCTGATCTCGGCTGCTCCGAACAACCCCGTAACAGTTGTATTCTCATCAGCGTCCCCTGGAGAAGCCACTGTCGGCAGCCTACGCTCTAGTCATCCTCCAGCTCCCTCCTCTCTCCCTGCTGGCGTGAGCAGCCTTCTGCTCAGAAGTAGCACTGTCTGAGCCTGCTGTCACATGGTCAGGGGACAGCATTCACAGCCACCAGGACCTGAGGGACCACCAGGGGGCTTCAGAGAAAGGTTTCTCTCCCAAATAAACAAAGGTGCATGGAGACCTGGGGACGGACAAAGACCTCTGGAGTGGTGGCAGCTCTTGGAACGAGATGGGGTGTCCAGGGGTACAGAGACACCTCCGGGGAGGGGTGGAGCCGAGCCGGAGGAATCAGCCACCCTCTTGGGGTCGGGGGGCGTCACTAAGCTCCTCCCTGTTTCAGCCACACTCGGCCAGGTTTGGAGCATGTGCAGCTGAAAGCAAAGCATCTCATCACACGCTCATAGAAGTAAAGGAGAAACGGGCCTTCAAAAGGGTGGGGGGCTTGCTCAGGTGTCATGCACAGTGTGCAAAAGGCAGAGATGGGACCAGGCCTCTAGACGCCAAACTCCGTATTCTTTCCAGGGCATCACACGGCCCCTCTTCCTTAATCTATGAACTTCATTTCAGAGATATTTATTGAGCACTGGGCTACACATCATGCCCTGCCCTAGGTGCCAGGGACACAGAGGAGAACCAAGCAGAGCGCTGGCTTTCCTGGGGCCGACTGCCCATCACATAAGTAACTGGCAGCTCCCACTGCCAGGCTCTGTTCTCAGCCCTCGGCATGCACGAGGGCACCATCACCATCCCTACTCTGAAGTGAAGCCGAGGGCGCCGGCGCCCCCAGCATCCTGCCTGAAGCACTTGTCCTCGCTGGTGGAGAACACGCAGGGACCCCAGCCTACTCCCTTTGCCTATTAAAGAGAAACCGCCCTAACGCGGATCCTGCTTCGCGGTGGTTCAGCAGCAAGCCGCTGTAGGACCTCAACGTGACTGTGTGTTTCCACCCTGTGGCTGAAGAATCAGAAGGCGCAAACCTAAGATGAGTGAGCCGGAAACGAGGCTGGAGGAGGAAGCAGGATGGGGAAGCCCCCAAAGCCACGAGGGCCCAGAGGGAGCTCTCCAGGGGCCCTGATCCTGACCTAAGGAAAGGCCCTGCAGTGGGGCCCGTCAGTGGCAGCGGGAGAGGAGGACCAGGGTGACGGAGACCAGTCTGGCCCAGGCCGGCCACTGATACGGGGCAGCCCCGGAAAGCAGTGAGCATCAGAGCAGCATAGCAGGGAACACAGGGCGGCCAGCATGTGGAGGGCTCGCGGAGGGTGGGGGGCAGGCCCCCGAGTTCAGGGAGGGCTGACGGAAGCAGGGCTGAGGGCGGGACAGGAGTCCCTGGAGGCGGGAGGAGAAGGCCTCCCAGGACCAGCACGGGACTCTGTTCACGCTTCACCACCAGCCACGCTGCAGGCCCCCCGGGCACAGGGTGATGACACAGAGGTGACTGAACTGGACATCAAGGGCTGCACGAGACAGGCTGAGGAGCGAGGGGCCGAGTGAGGTCAAGGCCACCAGGAGAAGCGGGGGAGGGGGTTGAGTCCTGCCCGGGGCGCAGCACCCATGGTAAGGGGGGCGTCCGGCTGGGAGCGCATGGGGTCAGCGCACTGTGGGGTCACTGTCACCCAGGACTGGGGCACAAACGGGATGCTGGTCGGCTGGGGGGATAGGTGTGGGAGAGCCCTGAGTCTCCATTGATGACCACGGCCGTGGTGATGGGCAGTCCGCAGTGCGCATGAGACACTGGACAAATGAGCACGGGGGCAGGGAGTGACCAGGTGATGGCCTCCGGGGGACGGGAGGCTCCGGCTCGAGCCCCTGTCGGCGGCGTAACTAATGCTCTTCAGCAGCACAAGGGAAGGAAACACGTGGGACCCACAGAGCAGGGTGCCGTGGGCGCTACAGAGGGACCCCTCCCAGGGCAGGGGGCGGACAGCAGACCACTGGAAGGGGAGAAGCGGAGACCCTCGGGCTGGCCATTTGCCCTCTGTGCCTCTACTGCCAGGCCGCCTGCCCTGGGCACCGGAGGACGGGCTCTGAGACGTGTGAGCTACTCCTACCTGCCCGGGTCTTTCTCATAGAACAGCGCTGCTGAAGCATCTCCAAAGGCAGATCCCTTCACCCTGTGGGCTGATCCAGTGGACGATGGCATAGAACATTAAATGAAGGAGCCCCTCCAGGCTGCTGCGGACACCACAAGCTCCCAGGACGCACTCTGCATACAGTCAGACTCCGGGCGCCCCCGAGATTCCACGTGTGCAGGGGAAGCTCAGCCAAGGGCTCTGCTCTGCAGCTGCGGACACCAATCCAGGCTGGGAGGGTTCAAAGGAGCTGGCAGAGAGATCTGTGTCTGCAGTTGCCACCACCCGCCTGCCTCTTTCAGGAACGTCCAAACCACACAGCTGACAGGCACTAGAAGCGGTTTTGGAGGGGTTCAAGAGAGATGGTTTCTTTGCAAGTCGTTTCCAAACAAAACAGGTGCCCAGGAACCCCTGATGGAAGGATAATTCTCCGAGCGAGACGATGTCTCAGACTTGCTTCCAACACGATTTGGGGAAATGATGTGAAAAATTACAGCTTCTTGTAGATGCTTTTGTACGTTCACATAAGTCCCACAAAAACTATTTCAGGTCTTCCTCTTCTTCTTTTTTAGACTACAGTTGACTAAAAGGGGCAACTCCTTCCTCAAAGGGCCCACGAGTATAACCTGAGATTTTAATTTCATCCCTTTAAAGTCTATCTTCACACTAGGGAAATAAATGGCCCCTTAGATTTTGACAACCAGTTTGTCACGTTGAGCATTCCGAGGAGTCAAGAGCAGGTATTATGACTCCCAGGTTGCTTCTGAGCGCACGGGAAGTGGAGTCAGTTGAGAGAGAAAGTTCAAGGCCATGGCCAGGCAGTGGCCAGGCTGGGAGGAGCCTCAGGCCACCAGACTCCCAGCCGAACCCCCAGTCAACCTGGCTCCTTTGAGGCCGAAGCTCACCTGGACAGGGGCTTCTGAGGTTAGCCCCAGGTCTGGGGCAGCCAACCCTGCTCTGATCTTGCTAGGGCGGTGCCAGGTACAGCCCTGCCTTTGAGTTATTTTAATGCTGGTCATTTCCGGCCAGACTGTTCTGTCTCGTGAACGAGCAAAATCTAATTAGAGAGTGAAGAAAGTAACAAAAGAAAAGCGCGAGCCCCATGAAGTCAGTTACTGGGATTTTTATAGACCATGATGTAGATAGAAAGGTTCTGTTCCAACCAACCCCCTTGCAAAGATTCCAAGAAAGTCATAAAGATCAAATGTCCCCTCTGCAATTACGTTGTAAAATATCACAAGGTATGATGGCTCCACGGGCGCTGGCCCACACCTGTGGCCCCGCTGATGCCAGAAGGCACGAGCGGGCGACCACAGGAAGCTGCAGAAGAAGGACATGGCTGGCACGTCCCCTTAGAAGGACAGGAGCTAAAGGACAAAATGCCCCAAACCTACCAGCCCGTGAACCCTTTTCAACAGCGCTAGAACCTTCACTCCACGAGGTTTGCTGTCTTTCCTGTGTCCACCAACTCCCACCGCCAGGAAAAGATGCCCTGACTGTGCCGAGTCATTGAAACCAGTGTGTTGACCATTCTCTCACCCTGCAGAGCACGCTGACACCAGAGAATTGTTTTGCTGAATAACTAACACGTTCGAGGCAGTAAGCAAGACGAACTGTGGAGTGGAGCAATACTCTACCTCCACGGGCCTCCTGGGGTCAGGTGGAATCCTGGGGCTCCCCTCGACCACACACACTGGAGGCGGCCTGCCAGCACCGCCTAGAGATGCAGGAAAGCCCAAGAGGCCCCACACAGCGACCAGAGCAGCCCACAGTCCCTCCACATCAGGCGGGCACCCCTTCAGGGGTGGACCCTTCAGGGAATGACGGAGGACGGCGCTCAAGGCCAGGAAAGGGCGCCTCCACCCAAGCCCGATGCCCATGTGCCATGGGCGGGACATCTCCTGAGCTACTGGACACCCCTGGGTCCATGACCTTTTGCTTCTCCCTGTTTCTTTCCGCTGCCTACAGGCCAGAGGGCAGAGAGTGGGAAGGGGGAAGAAGAAAAGGCAAATTCCCATCAGCCTATGAGACTCGCAAAACTCCGAGAAGACAGAAGTGTGAATCTACTGTGGAATTTTAAACAATCTGTAGAAACCTACTTCCACAGATTAGCTCTAGTTGACTGAGCCATTTTTTAAAAAGCAATTGGAATTTATATTTGGGCAACTTTGCTTTATCGAATTGTAACTTGATATAATTTCATATTATGTGATAATTCTGAAAGCTTCTTTTTTTAAAATGTCCTTGTGTAATGGAAAATCTGACAGAACACTCAAAGAGGATGTTTCCATACACTCTGAAGCATCTGCCATTATGTCAACTGTCATGTTGTGTTATTTTTAAATCAACTGGCTGCTTAATAAAAACATTACAAAGCAATGTGCACACATGGTACCTAATTTTCATACATTATTAACTCTGCTTGAGGTTTTCGTGGGAATTAAAAAAGGAAAAAAGTCAGGCAAGGAGGCATCCGTTCCCATCTGAAATCATGCAATCTAATTTTATTTTCTAATCCCCCGTTGTTTACAAAAACCCTCTTAGGTATGCGAAGTGGCAGTGAGGGCGGGGTGCCCGGCTGTCTTTCGCATTATTCTTACTCTCTTCTCCTCCCGTCCACGTCCACGCTGGGGTGGCTCCAGCCTTCAGGACCCGGGGCGGCTTGTTTCAGGCCATCATGGGATCGAGGTCAGCAAAGGCGTGGGTTTCTCTATCACCGCGGCAGAGGCTTCCAGGGCCTGCATGTCCCCCAGCCCAGAGGTCCCTGCAGTGTCAGCCCACGACTTCTGACCTCCTCCAGCCTGAGCACCTGCACCTTCGGCCTGAAGATGCCCCCGGGCCCAGGGGGGCACCTGGCCTGAGTGTGGGCAGCAGACATGTCTGGAGGCAAGCACTCCTGGACGTGATCTCGGCCAGGGGGAAACGAGTGCTAGGGGTCCTCCTCCAGCCCCCTCAGGCCGCACGGCACCCACCCTGAGATGTGTTCCATGCGGCCCCCCAGGAGGTGCCCAGGGGTCACCAACGCGCAGGTCCCCCTCCCCATCTCGCTTCCACCCCTCACCATGCTTCCTGTACCGGGAAGACCTGTACCGCAAGCCTTTCACTTCGGGGGGCACCCAAACCAGAAGCATTTTACATGCTTTTAAATGAGCCACATTTTAACGTGATCATTTGTTATGTGTTACAGGCCCCGTGTTAACCAGTGTTCTCCACTGGTGGGCACCCCAGACACAGGAGGGCCATGGGGGTGATGAGGATTCCACCCCCACTGAAGGCGCTGAGGGATGCAGTACAGTCCTGTGACATCTCACTATACACGTGAATTCTCTGAAAACTGGTCACCCATATACATGGCAAACAATATATTCTAGCAGCCAGGATTTTTATTATGTTGCCCTCCATTCCCTAACCCCACTGGGGACAAGGTACCAACTGCACTTCTAACACGACACAACCCACTCCTGTGGCCTGGCCTCTTCCTTCGATGGGGGCTAATTATAAAATTTCGAGAGTAATGGGCAAGAAGTTAACTATTTCCCCGCCGCTGAGGAAGCAGCAGTGGCTGTGGCACTCGGAGGCCAGAGGCCGGCTTCTTGCAGCCCACGGCTGAGCTATCAGCTCCCCCTCCTCTCTAGGCCGCTGCTCTTCGCAGGCAGAAACAACTGGCACCTACTTCATCAACATCTGTGTTAACATTATTAACGCATATATGTGGACCCTAGAAAAATGGTACAGATGAACCGGTTTGCAGGGCAGAAATAGTGGAGGGTGGTGGGATGAAGTGGGAGATTGGGATTGACATATACACACTAATATGTATAAAATAGATAACTAATAAAAACCTGCTGTATAAAAAAATAAATAAAATTCAAAAAAAAAAAAAAAACCAAAAAACCATCTGCCTCAGGCTGGAGTCTCTCTTGGCACGTGTCTGGTTAATAATCACGGGCTGTAGCGAAGTTTCAGGAGACACTAAAACAATTTCAGCTTTGGTATTCCAATGCATAATTGGTACCAGAAAACTGTTCACGAGCATTTTAAACTAGTAGTGTTCCTTAAATGATTCAAAATGTTTCTTCAATTTGCAAGAGTCTTAAAAAAGAGGGGAGACCTTTTCTCTGCCCCACTGGGTCTTACATGTACAAATGCCAACAGAACAGATTTGGAACGATGAAGAATTATTGTGCAAAATAATGAAGACGTGGGACCCAGAAAAACAGTGCCCACAACCTGAAGAGAAGTCAAGGTCAGGGTGCTCGGCAGCTGGGCCGGGGTGAGGGGCAGGGGGTGGCCACCTGTCCACAGGGCAGGGGAGTGGGGCAAGCGCTCCGGGGGACGGGGCTCCCGCAGGAAGGGCCTTGAAAGAGAACGCCTGGGCTCAGAGGTCTGGGAGCAGGAGCAGAAAATACAGTGCTTCAAACAAGATTTCAAGAGAAGAAGGACAAGTACATACTCCCAGAAAAGCAAAGGGCTGAACAAGGAAAAAAACGATAGAGTACGACTTGGGCCCTGTGGTGACCCACAGTCACAGGGTCATGGCAACATAAACACCATTTTTGGATTCCATTAAAATGATATCAAAATGCTGGAAAGATGGGAGGGTGTGCGGCATGAGCAGTGCTGGCTCCCCCTCTACAGTAGCATGAAATAAATGATGTCAGAACTTAATATATCAAGAAACAGTAGGAGTTTGGGCTTCCCTGGTGGTGCAGTGGTTAAGAATCCGCCTGTCAATGCAGGGGACATGGGTTTGAACCCTGGCCCGGGAAGATCCCACATGCCACGGA
>NW_020174038.1:1339722-1372064 GCF_003031525.2 Neophocaena asiaeorientalis asiaeorientalis | reverse complement strand
CCCCTCAAGCCCCGGGGAGCCACAACTACTGAGCCCACATGCCACATCTACTGAAGCCCGTGCGCCTAGAGCCCCTGCTCCGCAACAATAGAAGCCACTGCAATGGGAAGCCCACGCACTGCAATGAAGAGCAGCCCCTGCTCGCCACAACTAGAGAAAGCCGCACGCAGCAACGAAGAACCAAAGCAACCAAAAATAAATAAATAAAATAAATAAATTTAGTTAAAAAAAAAAAGAAACAGTAAAAGTTTATTATTTAGGGACAGAGGGGGAAGCACCCAAAGAAATAGCTTAAAATATGTTAAAGGCACTTGCTTGTGGGGAAGAGGACAAGGCCGAGGGAAAACAGGCAGAAAAGGTTATTTTTCATTACAAGCCTTTATGTACTAAATGATTTTCAGTTATGCACATAATTGCTTTAATAAGCAATTTAAAATTTGTTTAAGAAAGAAAACTCATACAGTAGATATAGTTAACAACAGATCCAAGACTATGGAGAAAAATTAATGACTCAGAAAAATCAATTCATGCAATCCTTCCAATACTCAGAGGAAAAGACAATAGAAACTTGTAAGTCATATACGTAGGACGGGAGAAAAGGAGAGATCAGAGCAGATACCAAAAAAGCAATAAGCAAAGACATTACAGAACATCCCATGGGCTCCAGTATATCCTGGAGGCACCAACAGTCAGGGAAATTTAGGTAGAGAAATCCACACAGAGGGCACACCACTAAATGCCAGCAGGGAGCCAGGATGCAGTAAAACACTGGTGACACGTGTGTTGGATGAACAAAAGGATGACTGCATGATGACAGACAGATGCGTAGACAGAGGGAAGGAAGGAGGCCAACCAACCATCGGGGCGACACCTGTAGAACCTGAAGGTAAAAGCTGGCGACCCAAGCATTCCCGGATCAATCAGGACGTTCCCAAACCTGCAAGTATCCAGAATGTTTTATGGCCATTCCCACCCTTAAAAAATAAATGCATAAATAAATTACAGAAGAACTCCAGCCTCTTGAGAGAGTAATAAGGAAATAGTATTAAGTAATATAACCAATAAAATTGAGCGACAAGTCCCAAAACTAACTGGTGAAGAAGAAAATATAAAATGTAAATGAGAAATTAAACTTATCGGGATCTAAAATTCAGATTCACAAGCAACTTCTTAAATGGGATGAAACGCAAATGCCTAATAAGCTTATGAGAAAGAGTGCCATTTCACTAGTAATTGATGCAAATAAAAACAATGAGATAATTTATGAGTCATCAAGTTGACAAGGATTAAACAATGATAATCAATGATAATAATATATTATTAATTATAATAATAATTAAACAATGATAATTAAGCAATGATAAACCAGCCTTCGCAAGGGTTTGAGGAAAGGAACACTGAATGCTGGTGATGGAGAGTACATGTGGCGCTTAGGGGCGCAATTTGGCAACACACATCTCAAACACTAAGTGTCTGCACATTTTGACCCAATAATTTCACCTCCTGGAATTTATCTCGTGGAAAATAAGTGGCTTCGTGCACAAAGATACATCCAAAAGGGTGTTCACTGAACTGCTTTTTACAACAGTAAAAACTGTGGAGCAATCTAAATGCCCACAGAAAGAGGATTTAAATAAATTATGAGACATTCTGTACAGACTGATTTACCATTTGAGGTGTTGCTATGGAAAATTTATGGCTGCAGCCATCAAACCCTAGAATTCCCCTCTCTTCACCAATTAAAAAAAAAAGCAGCTCTTTGAGAACAGTACAAATTCAGCTCCGAGGGCCTGTCTGGTGGCGGAGGGTGTTGAAACACGAGGGTCCCACCACTAGGCTGAGCCCGACAGAAAAGAACGACGTGCAGCAGACAAGCCCCAACAAGAAAGCCAGGAACACACACGTGGGCTGAAGCCGCTCGGGACAAAGGGGTGGGGGGACCAGGACAAAACACAGCACCGGGGTGTCTCAGGGGGAGGCAAGGGGTTGTGAGGGGAGGGCCTGGGACAGCCCTGGGTGGCAGCGGCTGGGGCTCCCGTCTGAAAGTGGGGGGCAGTCACCCTAACGGTAGGCTTTGTACACATGCACGTTACATAAGTCCTTTTTCAGTGACCACAGATTATGCAATAAATGTTTCTAGAACACACACGAGTGACAGCACCTCATCTTCAGCCACTGCTCTGCCCAAGCGGCTCCAACAACCTGACTGGCCTCCAAACAGAACAGGCAAGGAGAAAACACTACTGAGCACAAACTTCTCGAGTACGCAGCCTGTCAGAGAAAAATGGCACTTCTGGGAATTCAACTGAAACCCTGGCTCCAGGCGCCCGGAGCAGGGCTGGAGCAATACTGTTTTCTTTATGAATGCCATTTGTGTGGGAGAAAACACATTTATAAAAGCGCCCACTATAGTTTTGTACAAACGCTGCTCCACCCCGCTCAGAGATACCTTTGTCATCAGCCACAAGTCCCTTTACAGGAAGCCACCAGGAAGTCTCGCCTTCTGCGAGGCAGTTTGCTAACAATGAAATCAGAGAACAGAAGTAATGCTCAGAGCCACCTTACTTTCAAGATTCTCCTTCCTCAAAATACACATATTTCTGGACAGACCCAGGAACAGTGCAGGTGCTTTTCCTAACACATCAGCACTGCCCTGCACCATGAGAAAGACCTGTTTCACCCCAAATGGGCACTGCTGTCAAGGTTCTTATGTGAAGAAGGTCCATCCTTCACCCTGCCCTGACTGCCCTTTGAAAGGGCTACACTCTCCGTGATCAGTGTTTCTTGATCTCGGCAGTAGTGAGATTTGAAGCCAGATGAATGCTTTGCTGTGAGGACCGTTCTGTGGACTTCAGGGTGTTCAGCAGCATCCCTGGCCTCTACTCACTAGAAGCCAGTGGCACCTCCCCTCCCCCAGCTGTGACAACCAAATATGTCTCCAGACACTGCCAAATGTCCTTGGGGTGCAAAATGGTTGAGAAATAAAAATAACTTTTAAAAACAAACACAAACAAATAAGAACAAAAACGCCATTCTTAGAATTGCTGTAAGTCTCTCATATTTGCCGTTGGTTAAGTGCCCTTTTTTCCACTTCTTGCACAGACCCTTTCAAAACCTGAGTCAAGCAGGGCTCCTGCACTGTTTTCCTGAGGTTCCTGCCCACATATGCAGGTAGGCTGAGTGCCCCGGTAGGAAGAGACCCACTGGAGACCAAAATGACCAACCTATACAACTACCTACCTACCAACTACCTAACCTACCCCGGTCAGCATTCTTAGGTGCGGACAGACAGCCAAAAACATCCAGATACTTGACGGAGCATCCACAGCTCAAAAGAGAAGGATCACGTAGAGTAAACAGAACAACTGACTCTGAGCAGAGATAATTCGGCAAATAGAAATGAACATTTAAAAATCCAATCAGAATCTTCAGAAAGCGTTAAGAAGATACGATACCCCCCAGAGGACCTAAAGAGCCATTTTTCTAAAGAAGACATACAGATGGCCAACAGGCATGTGAAAAGATGCTCAACATCACTAATCCTCAGGGAAATGCAAATCAAAACCACAATGAGCTATCAATGAGATAAAACAATTCTGAAGCGAGTACTGAGATTTGCTTCAAAATAAAACCAAATGTGGGAGGGTTAATGATATCAGAGGTGCCATAACTGGGTGATGATGACCTGGACGCTGGGTCCATTGGGTTCTATATGCTATATTTCTCTAAACTGTTGAGATGTTTCCACAATAAAAAGTTAAGGTCATTTCTCATTAACAATACAGAACTGAGCTATGTAGCTATTGTTAAAAACAAATACATCGGGGGCTTCCCTGGTGGCGCAGTGGTTGAGAGTCCGCCTGCCAATACAGGGGACCACGGGTTCATGCCCTGGTCCGGGAAGATCCCACATGCCGCGGAGTGGCTGGGCCCGTGAGCCATGGCCGCTGAGCCTGTGCGTCCGGAGCCTGTGCTCCGCAACGGGAGAGGCCACAACAGTGAGAGGCCCGCGTACCGCAAAAAAAAAAAAAGAAAGAAAAACAAATACATCGGCAGATTCTAGAAAAGCCTAACAGAACAGTAAAATTCAATGTGTGCTCTGATAAAGTTTTACTGACTTGCTTATATATATGAGCCATAAATGTGTTCATACCCATTTCTCAGAATTTCTCTTACATAAAAAAAAAAAATTATCAGAATAAAGATGTTCACTTTGGCATTACTTACAATTGTGAAAAAATTAAAAATAATCTAGAGGTCCAACCATAAAGGAAAGTTAGTAAGTTATAGTAGACTGACTTAATAACTAATATACAAACACAAAAATGCTAAATATAAAAATCAGTCATCCTCACTGAAGACATCTAAGAAAAGATTTAACTGGAAGAAGTTAACAAAGATTATGTGAATATTTGGGAAAGACTATAAAGAAGAAATTAAAATTGTTGCATTAACAAGAGTACACTGGTTCAATGGCTTTTTTGTAATGTTTAATCATTTTTAAAAGATGTGCTCTGTCTTGAGTACAACATTTTCCTCTAGTTTCTCAGTTTTTTTCTTAATGAAAAACAAGAAAAAACTACAGTCACCTACAAGCACAGTAACTCTTTTCTAGACTGCTGGAACATGCCATTCAGTCCCGAGAATTTCCTCACTAACGTGCATTTCAGTCACCCACACAGGACCCTCAAATCTAGGGCAGGCCCCTGGGGTCAGCATGACCTGAAGGGTTGGGGAGACCAGACAAGATCTGGGAGAAAGATGTGGAAACTGCAGGTGTCACCTGGCCATCCAGTCTAATCTTGGCAAGAGGCTGTTGTCCCCTGCCCCGACGAGGGGGTTGTCCCAGCAGTCCCAGCTGACCCGCTCAAACACTTGCAGTCCTGAGCCTGGGGAAACGCACCAGGGCTGGGAGCGAAGCCCACATTCTGCTCCCCTGGAGAATTCTAAGAGAGGCTCGTGAGTGAAGATGTGCTCTTTACACAGAGGCCGACGGAGCCTGGGTATAAACAACAAAACATCTATAAAAACACGGAGAGAACAGGAGTCCGCAACGCACGCCCTTTACACCAGGGATTCACTGGGAGCATCCTCTCAGCCGAGCGGCGTCCCTCGCGGATGCTGGGATGGAGTGAGGCAGCTGCACCTGACCCTGCAGTTCCTGTTCCTGGAAAAGGCCACTCCTCCCCCTGCCTCCAGCTGAAGTTGCTTTTCAAGCTTCTAAACCATTTCTGTGATGGAAAAGATTAGAGTAATAAGAGTCTCTATCTAATGCTGAGTGCTGAGCACTGGGTTTTACAAATACCTCTTTTCTCTGCACCTCTACCGCTGCTCCACAGGACAGGTACTGAAAGCCCCTCTCTCCAGATGGAAGAAAATGGAGCTCAGAACACTGACGAAACTGATGCCAAGGATGTGCTGGGCTGTTTCTCTGCAGCACTGGCCACTCTCCCCTTTGGTAGAACATGCTGTCCCTGTACGAGAGGAACAGTCCCCAGGAGCACCCGGGGCCCCAGGCAGCAGTGGGCACAGATGTCCTGATGTTTATTATGCGGGGGTTTCCGTGAGTGCCAGGCCTTCCCTGTTTCTCACGGTGGCCCTTCGGTCAGAACAGGGCCTGACAAGGAGACGCTCAGCAGTACCTGCTGGCTGGATAAATAAAGCTCATCCCCAAAATGCCTTCCACAGCCCTTCCGCCAGTACTTGCTCTGTGACAGAAATGTCCTGGTCTCCGCTAATACGGCAGCCACTAGACACATGTAGCCACTGAGCACTTGAAATGTGGACTGTGGGGCTAAGGAAAAAACATTTGTTGTACTACCATCCTCATTTAATTTTATTTTTAAATCGAAGTAACATTGGTTTATAACATTATATAAGTTTCACGTAAACAACATTATATTTCCACTTCTATACACCCTACAGCATACTCACCAACACTATGGAAACCAGTAAGGAGATTCCTCAAAAAATTAAGAACAGGACTACCATATGATCCAGCCATCCCACTTCTGAGTATTTACCCAAAGAATACAAAAAGACTAACTGCACCCCCCTGTTCACTGCAGCATCATTTACAATAGCCAAGATATGGAAACAACCTGAGTGCCCATCATCAGATGACTGGATAAGGAAGATGTGGTGTGTGTATACACACACACACACACACACACACACATATATACAATGGAATACTACTCAGCCATAAAGAAGGAAAGTGTTTTTATTTTATTTACTTTTGGTGAATTTAAACTTCCACAGCCAGATGTGGCCGGTGCCTGCCCCCTGGTCAGCTGGGTCTAACCTATCCTGTTCTAACGCAGCGCCGTGCCTTCCCAACAACGCTGCAGACCTCTGCTCTCACATCACCCTGCACAAGTCCACTCCCATGTGGACACCACACTGGCACTGAACACACAGTGGGTGTGAAGGTTGGTACCTTCAAGGTGTTTATTTAAGGAGCTAGAAGAAAAGCTACAGGACATAAGCATGACTCATGCTGAAGATGCAGTTTTTGGACAAAAGCTGGTAGAAAACAACATTATTTACCGACCACTTTCTCTTCGTTGATATAAGTGGATCTTGAGAACAAATAGCCCCTCCCCTCCCACCCACCCCCAACTACCACAAGGAAGAGGCACAGAAGGTCAGGAAGAAAAGCAGAGAATAATTCTGTTACCAAATTTACCAGTTATCAAAAATTTGAGACATGGTTACTCAGGTGCCAATTAAAAGCAGAAAAGACGAATCTATATCCATGTCATGTTTCCAGAAAATGTGCAAATGTACAAGCAGCATATATCAAATTAAAAGAGTTCAAGGTATGAGGTATTTTAAGAAGGAGGGCTGATTAATTCATCTGCAGCTCTATCCTGTTGGCAGAGAGACCATCAGGCAGATTTTATAAAAGTAAGTGGAACTCCTACGCTGGTGGTGTCAGCTGCTACGACCCCAGTTTGGAGCCACAGTTCTCTCTTCCAGCCTGATGAGCCTGCCTCCAGGACGTCCCTTTAGGCCACTGGCCTCACAGACAACCAGATCAATGGTTGGCAGAGCACCTGTCCTCTTCCCTCAATGACCCTATCTACTAGTCGGGCTAGTCCTTGCTCTGGCGAAATCAGTCAACTTTGTGACAAAGGCAGAGGAGATGACCTCTTCTTCCTTCACGAGCCCCAGACACCCCAAGTGCCCCAGATGCATGGCATTCCCACTGGAAAACAGCCAGAGGAAGCAAAGGTACAGAGATCATGTAGCTGATATTAATACCAACACACCACATGCCAGAGACTTACCCCTACGAAGTCAGAAACCATTTCATTACCTCCATCTCTGACAAAGAAAGCCTCCAATCTGCAAACATCATGTTACTATCTAACGACACACGGAAGAGGGGAACCTCCATTCAGTCCTTGCACTGGCCATGGGCACGCCGAGTGAGGAATAAACTACAGAGAAGGGCACGGTTCCGATATGGCACACACATCTTTGGAAGACAGTAGGCACTCAATAAGAGTATGCTCTTTTATACACTCAGCACTGCACCTTAAGTTGCAAGCGAGATGGTCATGTTTGTCACGGGCACCCTTTGTCTTCTGCCTCTATGCGTGGCACCAACACCAAAAGGTGAGGGGCAGCCTGAGAGCTGGCTTGATGGTCACCAGGCATGAGGTCCTCCAAGCAGTAGGGCCAAGGGTGCAGGCAACAGGCGGGCACTGCCTCGCCCTGCACTCGTCCACGACGGTCACCACCAGCCACACAGGGCTATTTAAATCGAAACTTAGTGAAATTAAATGTCGAGCTCCTCACTCACACCAGCCACATCGGAAGTGCTCACTAGTAACAAGTTGCTGGCGGCTAACATGCTGGACAGAGCAGACGCGATACACTCCCAACATCACAGAAAACTCTACTGGACGGTGCTAGTCTAGATGGTTTTAAACAATCATAAAACTGACTAGGGCTTCCCTGGTGGCGCAGTGGTTGAGAGTCCGCCTGCCGATGCAGGGGACACGGGTTCGTGCCCCGGTCCGGGAAGATCCCACATGCCGTGGAGCTGCTGGGCCCATAAGCCAAGGCCGCTGAGCCTGCGCGTCCGGAGCCTGTGCTCCGCAACAGGAGAGGCCACAACAGTGAGAGGCCCGTGTACCGCAAAAAAAAAACCCTGACTAAAAGTCACCCTGGTCTTTACTGTCAACATGCACTGGCAGCTGTAAACACTATCAGTGATGAAAGACTCTTCCCTGTCCCCCCGACGCCCCCGCACACGCCGCTGTCCAAATAAATCTCCCTGGGGATAGGGGGTCACTCATCCACAAGCAAACGAAAATCTCAATGCATCACTGCTCACATGAATGCTAAAAAGGGGGGGGGGGACAGCTAATGTGTATTCTACCCCCTTTTTCTGTCCCTAACAGAACTACCCTAAAGAAAGTCTACAACTGATTCTACAAAAATCTGGAGAGAAAACTGGTAAAAAAAGTTATAAACACCGAATTGTATATAACCCCTGAAAACGGCACATAGCATATATACAAGGGGGGGGTGGATAACAGAGAGCAAACTACTTTTCTTCTATCAGATGGACCTATTCATAGGGGAGAGCAAAGGCAACTCAGATCTCAAGGGTCTCACTACACGGTGGGATCCAGGTCCCAAAGACAGGCCTAAAATAGAACCCGACTTCTTTCCTCTGGACCAGGCTGGAACCCACGGGGCCAGGGAGAGCTGCTCAGCTTTCTATTATGATCCAGGCATTAAACATTGATGGGCTACAGGCCTTTTCCTAGCAGAATATTAAAAATGCACACACTGCTTCTAATTTCAACCCATGATGGTCTGTAATGCTTTCAGAGGGTTCTGCATTTTTGATTTCTCCTTCAGTCCTCCCCTGCTGGCCACTAGGGCTCCATCTCCCTCCCCCACCCCCATCGTGGGTGAGCAGGGGGCCAGGACTTCCGAGCTGCCCAGCACAGGGCTCTGCATGATCCAGCACTGCTTCCCCAAGAAGGAAGTCTTTGCTCAGGGAATTTCTGTGAATGCATCGTAGCTAGAAGTCCAAACACTAGGAAATAAAATGAGAGCAGACAACAAAAATAGCATTCAGCTACCTATTCTAGGAAAGTAAACTGTTCCGGAAAAGGGTCCTTCCAGATGCTCAAAGGGTGACTGTTTACACCCTGAGTGTATTTAAATGCATCTAAAAACTGTGATGGGGCTTCCCTGGTGGCGCAGTGGTTGAGAGTCCGCCTGCTGATGCTGGGGACACGGGTTCGTGCCCAGGTCCGGGAGGATCCCACATGCCGCGGAGCAGCTGGGCCCGTGAGCCATGGCCGCTGAGCCTGCGCGTCTGCGGCCTGTGCTCTGCAATGGGAGAGGCCACAACACTGAGAGGCCCGCGTACCGCCAAAAAAAAAAAAAAAAACCTGTGATGTATTTCCCTGCCATTTCAGAAGAACACCCCAGAGTCACCTGCTCTCTTTCTTGGGGCCTTTGCACACGTGGCTCCTGCCCGCCGCGGGATGCTCTTCCCATCCCACTTCACCTCATTCAATGCTCCTCATTCTTTAGCTCAACTCTACTTCCTCAGGGAAGCTTTCCTGACACCCTGTTGAGTCCAGGACCCCAGATCCACACTCACATGACCCCTTGTATTTACACCGCATGGCATTTACCGCAGTTGACAATTACGTACTTATTTGTAGGACTATTTGGAGAACGCCTCCCTCACCCCCACAAGTCTGAACCAACAGTGAGGAATGGCTCTGTTTTGTCCCAGTACCATGCATGGGACAGCAGGTAATCAATCAATAAACATTTGAAAGACGAACAAATCAACTACTGAATGAACAAATATCTTTTGAGAGTCAAGGAAATGTGTTCTTGTCCTGAGATGCAACTTCAGCTTCAAACACAGATGGCGGGGGTATGGGTTTTACTAACTCAGAGAGATAACCAGCCCCTGGCACAAGACTGCTCTTTTGGGAAATGGCCCCCTGCCTAAAAGTAGAAACGACTAACTGAACGACCTCAGAAGTAGGAGAAGAGGAGGTCCGGAAGACTTGCATAAAGATTAAGGAGGAGTTAAGATTAAACAGTCTTCTGCAGACAAGTTTTCTCAAATTCTAGAAAACTGCCTTCTTCGTTGCTGTCAAAAGACTGTGAACCCATCACTCAAAACACTATATTTATTTACTACAAACATAATGAACCTCCTTTTTCTTTTCTATTTCACTGAGTCCGGCCTGGGTTGCCAGCATTGGGAAGTGCTTGCTTCCTCAACAGAAGCTCCTTCTGTAATAATCCACAGTCCTAAATTCTAAAGCAGTTCGGATTTGAGGCCTCACGTCCCCGGTCTGGCACCCCTCACCTCCTTCCCACCAGCACCACCACCCTCACATCCCGCATGCCCTGCTAGACACACTTTTCTTTGGCTGTTTCTCAAACCCACCCAGCACTGCCCCTCTCTGGGACTCACACTGGCTGTTCCCTCCACCTGGAACGCCTTTCCCAAGACACTGCTCCTCCCTCCCTCAGGCCTTGATGCAAACGGTTCCCTCAAAACATGGCCCACCAGACCTCCCCCACACCGTCCTTCCCGGCCTTACTCTCCTCCATCACATTCGTCACCACCTGACACACCTGTCTATGTGTGTACTGTTTCCCAGAGCTCCACACACACCCCCCAACACACCATGCATGATACGTACTCTGTGCATATCCTGTTTTGCTCACTGTCATATCGCAGTGTCTAGAGGCACCTGGCACAAAGCAGGTGCTGGATAAATATCTGTAGAAAAACTGAGAGAGTCAGCTTCTCATGAAATCTCTTTCACAAGAACCTCTGCTGCAACCTGGTCTATGAGTAGTCCAAGCCACCGCCCCCTGCAAGGAAAGACAGGCTGGAGAAAAGGCAAGACAAAATCACTAGGAAAAAGAACACCTTGATTTTAAAAAAAGAAGAAATAAGAAACAGGCAATTCACACACACACACAAAATACAGATAGCTAGTAAATGTATTTTTTTAAATATTTGTTTATCCATTTATTTATTTGGCTGCATCGGGTCTTAGTTGAGGCATGCGGGCTCTTCGTTGCAGCACGCAGGCTTTTCTCTAGATGTGGCGCGCAGGCTTAGCTGCCCCGCGGCATGTGAGATCTTAGTTCCCCCGCCGGGGACTGAACCCGCATCCCCTGCACTGGAAGGTGGATTCTTAACCACTGGACCACCAGGGAAATCCCTGGTAGATATTTTAAAAGAGTCAATCTCATGTATAAAAAAGATATGTAAGTTACACCTAGATCACTTATCACCTACAAAATTGACAAAGATTTTAAAAGCATACACAAATATTGGCAAGAACACCCTGCTGTTAGGAATGTAAATTATAAGCCTTCTGAGGGCCAAATGGTAACATCTAACAAAAATATATAAGGAAATATAATAGAAATTCCACTTCTAGAACTTTACCCTACAGAAAGTACCAGAGGTGTATGCAGAAATATACGTACAGACACACACTACAGCACTGCACCCCCCTGTCCCCCCAGAAAGGAAACAACTTAATACCCAACAATATATTTTTTTAAGTTGCTATATTCACATCATGGACTACTCTGTGGCCATTTACAATCACGATAAAGAGGAATAGTTAAAATGGGGACATGTTTATATAATAACTGAGCATGCACGGAACACAAACTATGGCTACTCTGTTATCTTGATACAGATAAATAACATGTAATTTATACATGTAACTACGTGTCTCAGACTTGGTCCCCGCGCCCCGCACGATGCTGACCCTGTGCTCGGGAGGTACATGCCCAGGTGGCAGAAGTGCAGCCCCAGAGAGAGGAGGTGAGACCCAGAAGCGCCCAGCAGGCTCCTGGTTACCAGGAGCCCCCAGAGGCCGCGGGGCTTTGCTGGGAGGATGGGGCCCAGGGCGACCTGAGCGGGGGAAGCGGCGGCTCCTCTGCCGGGCTCTGCTGCATCGCCTGCCCCCAGTGTCAGTGTCCCTGCCCCACACTCCCGGCGGCATCACCCGGCGCCCCCATCAGTCAGTGACGCGGTATCAAAGCACAAGCTCTTATGTAGCTTTGAGAAAAACCAAAGCAAAGCACTAGGTATGAACTACCCTGTTTCTCCGTCCTCTAAATTTGCTAAGTGAACGGGGGTGAGTGCGGCCACCACAGGCGCCACGCGCCCTCGAGCCATGGTCATCCAGGCCGGAGGAGGCAGCCGCCTGTCCCCGACAGCCCCTCTGCCCCTGCACCGTCCCCTGTCACCCGAGGCCACAGACCCACAGCAGGAACCGCTGTCTCTCTCCCACGCTCCGCGGACCCCTACCGCCCCCAGCGCCCCCAGCTTCCAGCGCCTTCGCCCCGCCCCCCTTCCCCTCCTTCCGTGCCCCGAGGCGGGTACTGGCTCTGGCCCTCAGCTGCCCTCCATCTAGACCCCCTCCCTCCTTCCAGAAGCCTCTGTGGGAACCCGTTCTCAGGACCCATCACTTAGGGGTTTGAGAGACTCCGGCTTCAGCTCCGACACGTGCAGGCCCTGGGCATCACTCCCATCAAAAGAGAGAAAGCACTGAAAACCAACCACTCTGGTTGAACCAAGGTCGCAGAGTGAATCACCACCCGCGACATGAGAGACAGGCGCCCGGAGACAGACACAACGAGGCCTGCCTGCGGAAGCAGGAGACACGGGACCGGGGGCGCCGGGGGCGCCGACGGGCTGCTGGGCACGGAGCGTGGAGCCCGGCGCGCGGAGCCCGGCGCGCGCTGGGGTCCTCACATTTCCATGTGACTGACCACCAGGCGCTGCGCCGGCCTCCACGGGGAAGACCCCGCCCACAGCAAAGCCTCCTCCTCCCGGGGTAGCCGGCCCTGCAGAGCCTGACCGCAGATCTGGAAAGGGAACTGCTCCCACTCCAGCCTCTCCAGGCTCCCCGTCTAAGTGAGGCCGAAAAACAGTGCCGCAGGGGTCAGGGCTTCAGGGAAACAGACCAGGAAGGAGGCGGTGGGGAAGGGAGCCGGGGGGTGGAGGGGGAAGCGGTGCCACAGCCCAAGACACTGGCTCGCTGAGGGGATGACACTCACGGGGAGACGGCAGGATACTCCCTTGCGCTCACCCCTCACCACCCGGCAGGGGCTCCAGCAACCACGCTCACAGAGCCAAGGGCTGGAGACGGACCTTCTCCAAGGAGGAGAAGGGACACCTCGGGACGGGAGCCTCTGGCGCCTCCAGCTACAGCAACTGTTTCGCAGAGACTATTTCAGGCTCATGAACATTAATCCTCACGTCCAGGGTCTCTCGACCTCAGCATCTATGCCTTCATCAACACACCTGGCCTTCAACAAAAAGTTACAAGGTGTGCAGGCCTGGGCTGCTCAAACCCGGCACACATCTGAGAAAGGCCCATTTTCATGACTGGCCTGGGGAGGCTCTGGGGAACTGAGCCCTTGGAACCTTCTGAACCATGAAGAGTTCTGCCAGCTTGAGGCCCTGTGTCACTCTGTCCAGACAGTTTACTTAACAAGGTGATTGTGGGGAACAGCTGGAGCTTCAGTAACTGAGGTCAGCCATGCAGGTACCTGTGCCCACGTGACCCACCTGCAGGACAAAGCCGGGCCACTCAGGACGGAGCAGAGTTCCCCGGTTGGCAGCATTTTACACGTATGGTCACACATCGTCCCTGGGGAATGAAGCACCTGGGGGACATCTGGAGGCTTGCACCTGGTTTCCTGATTTTACTCTGTATCGTTTCACTGTAATAAACCATAACCACAAATATAACAACTTCTGAGCCCTCAGGGTCCACCTAGCAAATCACTGAGCCTGAGGGTGGTCCTGGAGACCCCAAGACAGAAGTGAGACGTGTCAGAAGTGGGATTCCCTAAAACAACTGACTCACTGAACCTTTGATGTCTGGTGGCTAATGAGTCATCGCAGTACAGACGGCAGCTGTGCTGTGATCACTGCTGGGGGTGAGTTACCACTGGAATTTAGAAATGATGGATCTAACTCCCAAGGAATTGGCTCACTGGACGCATAAACAATGTAAGATAATGAGAAACAGCCTACGTGAACAATCCTTTGATTACCGTTAGCTGGGATAACTAAAATGAAAGTAACGGACAGTGCTGGCTCAGATCCCAGCCCTGCATCAAGCTTGGATTTCAGGCAGTCTGAGCTATGGCCACTAGCCTCATGGTCACTACCAAATGGAAAAATTGTGCCGGAATAACAGATAGCACCTCTGTGACTTGCGGTCAGTCACCAAGAAGGTAGTCCAAGTCGCCAGGGGTCAGGGCAAAACCAAGAAAACTACTGCAACTGAAACCAAGGGGTGTACAGTGAAGGACCTATCTCATCTTACAGGTCAATATTGCCAGATTCCTGAAGAATTTAGCTAAAATCAGTTGCCCCTTGGTTCTGAATACTGCAGAGCAGAGGTGCACGTCTGGGTCACTGCTGGGCCCACAGCTCACGACTGAATAATCAGTGGTGCTCTGACATGACGTAAACACACAGCGGCCTGCTCCCAAGGGGACAGCCAGCCTGACAGACTGGACTAGGGCCACTGTAAAGTTTGCTGACAAGAAGAAGGAGAATTACCCTGTCCCTCCTTTAAACGCAAAATAGGACACCCCAGATGAAGTGGCTGATATACTGCATGTGAAGCCGTTCTGGACTGGCAGTATGATAACTGGGATGTACATCCACATGTGTGCCCTTTCCTGAGGTTGTGAAAACTGCTGTGATGAAAAGGCCCCTTAACCTGGGGCCCATGTAAGCTCACTGCTACAAAGTTGAGAACAGTTTGAGACACTGTATCAGATTTGCTGTCTCAGCTTCCTCTTAAGGGTGGTTAAGATGCTAAAAAGTATTAGAGCGATTCACAAGATAACAGGGAAAGACTAAGGGGGTGGCCAAGAGACCCTCCCAACAGCATAGAGTCTCTAAATGGTTATTAAGAAATAGGTGAGTAAGCTGGACATTGACGGCATCGATGCAAAGGTCTCAATATGACGTTACCGATGGCAGCTCAACAGACGGACGCTCCCCCTGGGCCTCCGATACTGACAGGACCCAAACAAATCCGCTCTGCTTCCTACAGCCTGGAGGAATTGTAAAAGCCAGAAGGCAAGGATGGCAATGAGAAGGTTGACCCCCGATCACCGGGGTGATATTATGACCGATTAGTCAGGAGGAGAGCTGATGACGGAGCCAGTCTCTCAGCCTGACCCCGGCTGAGGACCCAAGGCCACACGCACGTGGGTGGGTAAAGGGCCTGTGAGTGAAGAAGCTTTTCTGAGGCCCCCTGATATGGAGCCCAGTGCCCTGTGACTCCAGGACCCACTGGTGAGGCCCTGACTGGGAGGATACACGGATGCAGTCTGGGTGAGAAGTAGAATGTCTGGACAGACTTCATGTGAACTGGCCACACCCCCCTTACCTGAACGTACTGTGGAGGTGGATACTATCTGACCGGGGACACGTTGCCTACCTCGTACCATTAATGTGAAACAACACAGAATACCTGGTGGACAAAAAGAAATCACCACCTTAATTAACGACACGTTAGAAGTACCAGCATGTTCTCTGTGTGACAGCCCTGTGTGGCCTGAGAAAGACGCGGGTGGCTCATGGCAATGAACTGCAGGGGATCAAGGCTTGAATAAAGTAGTAACGCTTACAGCATCAGCAGTCTGACAGGATTCTGACAAAGAAAAAGTGCAAACTACAGGAGACATTCGGTCACTGATCTTGTAAATTGCATTTTTCTCAATACTTACCCCAAAAGAGTCAACCGTGCTTCGCCTTCACATGGAAAGAATCCCAATTCATATCTACTGTGTTGCCACAGTTATTTGAATTCACCAGCTACTGCTGTAATCTGGTTAGGAAGGGTCTGTACCGAGTGCAGGTCCTGAGTGTGACAACACTCCACGTTGATGATATATTATCAGAAACTGAAGCGCAAGCTAGGCCTGAGTAAGGCAGTGGTGACACACATGACTCACAGAGTCTGGCTGATAAACCCAGCAAGTGCTCAAGGGCCCAAAGGAACAGTCAAGCTCTTAGGAGGAAACTGGGCAGGAGCCGCCCGTGCTATTCCTCAGGCAACTAAAGTAAACAGCCGCCCTTGCCGACCCTGGGAACCAAGCGGGAGGCACAGCACCTGGTCAGGTTGCTCAGGTTTGGGGGACATATATCCCACATCTGGGGACACCGCTAGCTCCAAACCATAAAACTACCCCAAAGATGGTCACGCTACAGCATGTAGTGTCCAACAATGGGCAAAGACACATCACATCAAACAGACACACGTATCACACACCACCCTCAGAGGAGGAGTCTGATCAAGGATTGAAATGGGCAACTGAAACATCCTATCTAACATAAGAGGAGATAAACACGTCTCCACGAACGTGTGCTCAATCTCTCCGCGGGCCAACTACAGTTCTTTTTAAAACTTTTTGTGACCACCCTAGAGCTTACGATATGCATTTTGTAGCTAATCTAAGTCCACCTTCAAATGACACTGCAGCGTTAACGCCTGGAGTGCAGGTCCCATGTAAGGCCATGCCAATTCCTCCTTCCCATCCCTGGTGACACGGCTTCCCTGCAGCTCACCCACCCACATGCTAGCAACACCCAGGGCAACATTACTATTACAAATTTAAATACACAGCTAACTTTTGGATCAATTAAGAATAAAAAAATTTATCTCGCCTTACTGTATTCCTTCTCTGATACTCTTCTTTATGGAGATCCAAGTTTCTGACCTGTATCATTTTCCTTCTGCCCTCAACAACTTCTTTCAACGTTTCCTGCAACACAAGTCTGCTGGTGATGAACGGTCTCACTTTTTGTTTGTCTGAGAAAGTTCTTATTTTGCCTTTACTTTTTTTTTTGCGGTACGCGGGCCTCTCACTGTTGTGGCCTCTCCCGTTGCGGAGCACAGGGTCCAGACGCGCAGGCCCAGTGGCCATGGCTCACGGGCCCCGCCGCTCCGCGGCATGTGGGGTCTTCCCGGACTGGGGCACGAACCCGCGTCCCCTGCATCGGCAGGCGGACTCCCAACCACTGCGCCACCAGGGAAGCCCTGCCTTTACTTTTGAAGGGTAACTTCACTGAATGTAGAATTCTAGATTGGTGGGATTCTCTTTCACCACTTGAAATATTTTTCTCTACTCTCTTCTTGCGTGCATGGTTTCTGACAAGAAGCCCCTCTAATTCCTATCCTTATTCCTCTCTAGGTAGTGATGTTTTGTTTCCATATTGAAAACCTTCCAGTAAAACACCTTCCTCCAAAAACAGACACCCTCTGATGGAGCCCATAAAATTCCCAGTGAGGTAAACCTTGAACAATATGTGCAATCCAGGCAAATTAATGGGGCTCAAGTAGATGACCTCCGTCATAAAAGCATCTGTGAAAGGCCTCACCTGACTGTTGCATTGTAATGCTTAAAAGAACTCCACGCCTTGCAAGCAAACCGGGCTGTAAATGAATCTGATTGCTGATAAGATGCCCCAAACTGACACATAGCTCAGTATGTCCAGCTGGTACCTGACCCAGAGATAACGAACTCCCATCCCCCTCAGGAGGCTCCTGTGGGATGGTGTGTGGCTCGGGACTCAGGATCACTTAACCACCAAGCACTTGCCAGACCGAAAAAAAAAAATCACTGGGATAAAGAGCAGAGAATGCTTACTTCTTGCAGCAGGCTATTTGTCAACTTCACGGGAACAATGGTTAAAAACTATATGGGGGGGGGGGGCTTCCCTGGTGGCGCAGTGGTTGGGAGTCCGCCTGCTGATGCAGAGGATCCCCGTAGGGAAAAAAAAAAAAAAAAAAAAAAAAACAACTATATGAGCCCAATAAATTACTGATACACATTCAAAACAGAAGCCTATCCATGGTGGTTTTAGGGATAAGGAACCAACTGGGAGACTTTTATAGTGTAGAAAACTGTCCTTGTGATCAACTCACTAATTCAGGGAACCATTTTAAGATGATGTTGCCAGGAATTCCCTGGCCGTCCAGTGGTTAGGAGTCTGCGCTTTTGTACCACGCAGCCAAAAAAAAAAAAAGATGATGTTGCCAAAGTTTAACCCATCATCCACTCTGAACGGGATTCACTCTATACTTTGAGCCCCTGCAGGGCGGGCTCCCACTTGCTCCAGGCTGCCTTGTGAAAGGCCACTGTCTCTGCTGCAGAAAGCGTGGTTGCTCTGCTGTCTCCCCAAGCCTGAGGCCTTGGCCACATGGCCTGTCAGGAACCGACACAGCAGGAGGGGCGGCCTGTGTTCTAATCAGGACCCAGTTCCAGAGGCAGCGGTGCCAGGGACTTCGTTATCCACCCCTTGGCAACGGGCCGTGCTCCAACAAATGAATGTCAGAAGTAGGTGCTCAGGGGACTTCCCTGGTGGCACAGTGGTTAAGAATCCGCCTGCCAATGCAGGGGGCACGGGTTCAAGCCCTGGTCTGGGAAGATCTCACATGCCGTGGAGCAACGAAGCCTGTGCATCACAACTACTGAGCCTGAGCTCTAGAGCCTGCAAGCCACAACTACTGAGCCCGTGAGCCACAACTACTGAAGCCTGCCTGCCTAGAGCCCGTGCTCCGCAACGAGAGAAGCCACCGCAACGAGAAGCCCGCGCACTGCAACGAAGAGTAGCCCCCGCTCGCCGCAACTAGAGAAAGCCTGCACACAGCAACGAAGACCCAACACAGCCAAAAATAAATTATAAATTAAAAAAATTTTTAAGAGTGGGCGCTCAGTAGCTAATTCGTGATTTGTTAATCTGCATAACAGCTTCTCACCAGTGACATAAATGGTGTTCATGAAATGTGGAGTGGCTACAATATTTGAGGCAAACTCCCCGACCCTGCATAAATAGTGTAAGAATCCACCTAGGTATGTAGTTCTCCATGCCTGGGAAAGGTGCCCCAGGTTCCTTCGCCCATGAGCAATGCTACGTACTCTGGTCCTGCACCAGGATCCTAATGCAGACCCAGGGACCCAGTGCAGACCCTACAGGTAACAGTTCCTGCCTCTAACTCTAGAAGATGCAGCCCCTACTTGAGCATGGGGGCTTCAGCAAGCTGACAGGACAGGGGGAGAAGCTGCTTCGTACCTGCTTAACACATGTCTCTAATCAATCCTGTGGAGAATTTGGTTTGATGACTGTTTCCATCTCATCTTGCAGAGAGGTTATGGGGGAAATAACTAACCCTCACCCACCTCAAACATTCTGGTAGTGATTATTACCCACCAAAAAGAATATGAGCGTTGCCATGGCCAGGTTGATTAGGTCAGTTCCCAGCAGCGGTTTATCCATCTTCCCTCCTGTCCATCAGACAGGTCAGTGTCACATATAAATCAGAGGGTAATTATTTTAAAATCTCATCTGTAATATCTGTTCTTCAAAAAACAGACCTCAAGTTTCAGACTCCCTAGAAAATTACAGACAGCAGAGGCCAATGGCAATCACTACCACAGATGGGATGTGCGTCACACGGCTCCCAGAGTATCATCAGAGAGCAGAGCAAGGCGGGGATGAGTCACTGTCAGGCACTGTGTAACAGGACCTCGTTCCACACTGTGAACAAAGAGGCACCTGCCCAACAGCACTAACCACAAGTATCATCGCCATAGCAACTGTTGTCAGGCCAACAGGCCTTTGCAGTTGCAATCAAAGAAAATGTAAATCAGGAAAGCTTTCAAAACTCAAAAGTGTGGCCTCAGGAAAACCAGGCTCACTCTTGGATTGACTTCAGGAGGACGTGGCTCATTATGAGTTTAACTCTGACAGAAAATTTGACATTTAATATTCAAATGACTTAAAAGCCTGGGGTCTCGCCAGCATTTCCTTCCATTCCTCATGAGCCATCCTACGGATGGTGAAGCCAAACATGGAGAAAAGCACTCTCCTAGAAAGTCAAGGGACAGGATAGCAAGAAGACCTGTGTCTGGAAGAGTTTACTGATTCTAAGTCCAAAGTACACTGGAAAGAAATGAAATCAATTCTCTATGGGGACCCGGGGTGAGCAGGGGAGGGAGGGACGGGATGACGCAAGTGGGGAGCCTGGGGAGGTGACAAGGGGCAGGACAGAGAGAGGTTGAGACAGAAAATGAGCATGACACCAAAAAGGTAAAATGTTGTCTTCCTGGATGGTAAATGGTTCATCTCAACATCAAGCACTTAGACAATTTCATTTTAAATCCTGAAAGTTTCACACACTTTTCAGATCTCTTCTTTCACAACAGATCACAGTTACAATATGGCTTCACCTGTAATCAAGTTTCAAAATACGAATTCCTTGAAGTGTATTACCATGATTGTGCAGAAAACGGCCAGCAAGTTATCAGAACTGCAGAGACACCGCATCTCCAGAGAGAGTTGGTGAGAGGCAGGCAGCGGGTTAAACTAGGAAGACTCAGTTCCAAAGAAAGAACAATTTCCAGGCAGTAAAGCTGAATTACCAGTGGGAGTGTTAACAGTCCACCCCGCACCTGGGAACCTCTTACAATCAGCTCTAGTTCCTCCCATCAGGTGACTGGGCTTGGGGCACCTGCAGATGCTGGCCGAGGTGGGGCTCCCGGCCGTCCCAGGACCCCCTCCGACCCGAGGCCGTCAGCGCCAGATTCCTCCCATGCACAAGCAATCTCTCTCTACTGCCTCCTTTGCTGCCCTATCTCGGCGCCACGGACATTTGGGTCTTGACGGCCTCTTGGTTTCAAATTCTTTTCTATGCCTTTTATATTTCCACCCATAAGGCTCTCCTATCATCTCGAAAACTCGGGAAAACCTGCATTTAGCACTTACTACCCAAGAGACCAGAGCATCAAGGATACAGTGTTGTAGAATCAAGCCCCTCTCTGCCCTCTCACCACCCATGTTTTAGGAAGATCACACTTGTGTGTCCAGTACGGAGAGTAGAGGCTTAATTTTTAAAAAGAAGCAACTCTATTTCTCAGATCACTGCTTAAGACTTTGGTAGAGCAGATGCTCCTGAATTCTGCCTTTGTTTGAGGATGTATCTGGATAAGAGTTTAGCAAAAGTCAAGGAAAGGGAGGAAAATAGGGCATCTGGGGTCTAGTTCTCACCAGACTCAGCCCCACAGTTCTCTGCCCTCCCCGCAGGAAAGCTGAAGCAGGTCTCCTTTGAGCTGTGGGGATGTGTTTCTGCGGAAGGTTCTGACATTTGGGGAAGTAAGACGTCTTCATTAAGCGGTGCTGGCTGAACACCTGGAGCACAGGGCAGACACTGGGGGCCACAGAGCCAGTCTCAGCCTCCCGCCCCAACTCACTGTGTCCAGGATCCTGGATGATAGAAAACAGCTCCCCAGAGAAAAACAAAACAAAACAGTGAAATAAACCAGGAGTGACTCTTCACTGAAATGTTCCCTGAGTCATCAGTGCTGCAGAGACAACACGGGTTCTTCAGCATCAGGTTCAAAAGTCAGGGCTCCGGGTCACAAAAAATGCAGCCCCTTCTCACCTCCTCAGTGGAAAGAGCTGTGTGTGTTTTCTTTAGGGTGACAGAAACAGCACACTGAAGCTGCAAACATGTAAACGCACACAGGCTGGAAAGGGTTGTAAAGTTCTTGAACCCAGGCAGAGAAAACAAGCCCCAAAGAAGAAAATATTTACTCCCCCATAAAGTTCACGTGCAAGAGAAATTTTTAAGTTGTACATTATTTATGACTGGGATTAACTACTTGGTCGCCTGAATAAAAGAATGTATATGAAATGCCTGTTTCCGCTCCTTTCTTGGAGAGGGGAGGGGCAGTTAGTAGGAATAAGAGCAAGACAAATACGCTGGGAAAGAGGAGCTGGAGTTGAATAAATGGCAGTTCCCGGCGCCTTCCGAGTCCTGCTCCTTCGGGGCCTGGGCCGGAATTCTTCAAAGGACCAGCAGGTCTCTGTCCAGGACACACGAGCATTGGGCACCAGGCTGGGATCCAAAGGTCTGCCCATCCCTGAGCCCTAAGTCACACAGCACAGAAGCCGAGAGCAGGTGTGACCAAAATGCCCTCCGAGGAGCCAGCAAAGGGGTACGGGATGTCGCTGCCCCCCATGCTCTGAAGCTACACCCATCACCCTGGGGATGGGCACCCCCGTGCTGTGCTCTCTGCTCTTCAGCTGGACAGAACCTGCAGGTTGGGGTGGGCAGAGAGAAATGAGGGATGAAACGTAACGGTCAGTTTTCCAATTTCTTGGCTCCATCGTTGGTGGAGGAGTTGGCTTCTCACAGGGGAGGCTGCGTGGGTTTCTGCTTGAACGGCATGGCCGTTCCTTCCACGCGGCCAGGCTCCTCCCCTCCCTCTGCTGCCTCAGCACGACTTCTTTGGGCAATTAGGAATTAACTGACATTTTTTTAAGTGAGTCATACTCCGAATAAACAACATTTCTGTCTTTTTCCACTTTTTAACCTATCAAATTGGCAAAAATTCACATTGATGTGAAGAACCCAATGCTCAGGAAGGGGCGCCTACTAAAGACATGATGGAGGAGGCTCTTGATAAAAGAATCACACCCTGAGTGTGTGTCCAGTGGTTGCAAGTCTGGGAACTGTGCCAAGAATCAACCCTGGGTGCGGGGCAAGACTCAGGACACGATGCACCTCACCGCAGCACCGTCCCTAAGAGGAGAGGCTAGTACATAACTTAAATGTCCAACAAGTGTGAGTTAGTTAAAGAGACTAGGATTCATCTCATGGCAGGATAGTAGGCACCCATTAAAACTGAGGTTGAAAAGATTATTTGAAGGTGTGCGAAAATGTCCACGATATCATCAGTGGAAAAATTAGGTTATAAAACAGTACAGGGGCTTCCCTGGTGGCGCAGTAGTTGAGAGTCCGCCTGCCGATGCAGGGGATACGGGTTTGTGCCCCGATCTGGGAAGATCCCACATGCCGCGGAGTGGCTGGGCCCGTGAGCCATGGCCGCTGAGCCTGCGTGTCTGGAGCCTGTGCTCTGCAACGGGAGAGGCCACAACAGTGAGAGGCCTGCGTACCGCAACAAAACAAAACAAAACAAAAAAAACAGTACAGAGTGATCCCATTTTGCAAATTTGGGATTAAAATAGAGGGTGTGTAGGAAAGCACTACACAGAAAACAGACTAAAAGTATATTTTGATGCTGTGGAGGGTAGAATTAAAAGGTGATTTTATTTTCTTCTTTGTAAAGACAAGATTAACTATTATCACTGATTTTAAAAGAACAATGTTTGAATAAAATGCTTCTGCCACACACTCAGCAAGGATGAAGCTTTCCTCTATTATGTCTGGGCAGCCACCCTGCAAGCTTCCAGGTTATGATTCATTATATGGTACCCACACTCAGTAAGCATTCTGTTCATCTTTAAGTTCATGATGGGGAGACAGGATGGATTTTACTGACTGGAAGGTACATTTGGCATGGTGTAGCAGCCAGTCTTCAAGATTCTTCAGGACCTTGTGACCCTGTGTAGCCGCACTGCACAGGGCTGGCCAGTGTACCCACAGGACACTGCACAGATGACAGCGTGTGACTCAGAGGGAGGGCTCTAGGGAAAACCAGCTGTCATGTTGGGAGGACACCGGAGCAGCCCTGTGGCAAAGTCCCCGTGGCAAGAAACTGAGGCCTCCTGCCAACAGCCAGTACCAGCTCACCAGCCCCGAGGGCCACACAGGAAACAGGCCCTGCCAACATGGTGACTGTAACTTAACAGGAGATCCCTCCCTGGTAGAACCACCCAGCTACACGGTCCAAATTCCTGACCCACAGAAACTGTGTGAAAAACGTTTACTATTGTGCTGAGCCGCTCAGTTTGAGGTAGTGGCTACGCAGTGCTAGCTAACTAACACAGATGGTCTGACTTAAAGCACGACCCACATGCCCCAGGCAGGCTTTACTTCTCAGGGGCGGGGGGTCCTCACCCACGTGGCTGCAGGGAGGTCTCTGCACAGGCGGCGGCTCTGCAGGGAGCTCCCCAGGGAACAGGGGCGGGGATGCGTTTCTGTCACTGCAGTCCAGGGCTCCTCCGGTGACAGCTGGGAGGCCAGCTAGCTTTCCAGCAGTGCTTGGTGAACACTCTCAATGGGACAGCAGCGGAGGGGCACCAACCCCCCCAGAGGAGACAGCACCTGAGCTTATCAACAGACAGTGCTCTGAATCAACCTGGGGTCATAAGATCACACGTGTGGCCCCAAACTGCAGGCCAGCCCACAGCACGGATGACCTTCTACAAAGAAACACTCGAAATGGTGCCCACCGCCCAAAAGTGTCTCTGATGAACTTTTAACTCATCTGGACTTTTTGATTTCTGCTCCTAGTTCCTCTACAATCAAAATTATTTTTAACTCTCAATGTTATGACCATATTTTAAGTGACAGGGGTTAACTACCCTCCTATGTAACTGCTACAAGCAGTTTGTAATTTAAACAGCATTTTTTCCATTCCCCACCCTACCCCTTCCTTTTTTTTTTTCTTTTCTTTGTCACAAATTTTTGGTAAGGTTCTCAGGGTTGTCAGTTACTTTAAACACTGCAATGCAAACAAACACTGGAAATCAAGACAACTCAGGTTTCCAAGTCCATAAAACTATTATTGCTCAGAATAGTTCAATTGCAACAGTTTCCATGTATATTTATATCATCAAATCAGTAAATTGGAAAAAAAAAGAAAGAAAGTAGGAGAGAAGTACCCCTGATATAAATCTATGTGGAAAAATAAATTGAGCAATGCAAATACAGGGGGAAATGTAAACTTGAGAAATTTAATTTGGTAACTTAAGAAAAGAGGCATCTTCCCCCCTTTATTACCAATATTTTTGAAAAAGTGATTCTGAAATGGTTGGTTATCAGAATAGAATGTAACAAAATGTTTTAACTGTGAATTCTAAACAGAAAACTATCTCAGTGTAGGGTTTTATTTCGTTTTGGATACTTTGTTTTTTTGGAGAATAAGGATCAGATAAATGTTGCCAGAACAGGTTAGCAGGACACTTGGCTGAAAAATACTCAAGCCCACTCAGCCATCAAAGACTCCTGTGCTTGCTTCCCCAGGCATAAGCTAGAAATGCCACTTCTCCTACCCTGTAGAAGTGAGGCTTTTAGTGTCAATTTAGACGTGACCCAGGTTTTAAAGAGCTGAAGTTCTTCTGAGGACGATGAGTGACGGTATTTCAAAGAAACTGCACTCCCACCTTCCTCATCAACTGGCACGGACATTATTCTGTAAAGGGCAAGAATCATAAACTTGACAAGAATCATTTTCATCACTCTAGACCTTTCCCTTTTTATCACATAAGAGTAGGAACATGCAAAGAGTTAAGTCCCTCCTACTCCCTTCCCCAATAAATGAATAACAACCCCAAAATAAAGTATGACTCATAGACATGTTCTACCATGTTCGCTTTGATTTGTAGCATTTTTCACACCAGAACAGGTTTGATGTTTTATTAACCATAAGGTGCTTAGGTGAGTTCAAAAAAAAAAAAAAAAAGTTGATCAATTGATCTCAAATGGTTTAAAACATCATATAAAAACAAAAATCACACTAACATCCAAGAAAACCTCAGAATTTCAATTTAAGACTTTAATATACTGGGCAGATTAATCAGCATAGTTATCAATTAACACTCACAGATAATGACAACACCATGGAGACCAGGTGGCACTCCACCAACAAGCTACTCCCTAGGGACAAATGACATCTGGTCACTTGTACACTCTGTGGCAATTCATTCATCAGACAAGCAGTTACTGAGTGAGTAAGACAGGACCAAGCTGGATGACAGCAGATGCTCACCCCGTGGCTCAGAAGCAGGAGACATCCGTCTACACCGAGGAAGCCTGATGATGGGTTGAGCGGCATCTGCCTGTCTTCCCATAAGAGACATTTTCTGTACAATCGTAAGCACACAGCCCCAAATCAGCCAATGTGTCGATTATCCAGATGGAAACTGCCAGACCACAGGACTCACCAGGACCACTTCCACTGGTGACGCGATGCTGACTTACTAGGTTTAAGCAACAAGTTCCCCCAGCTACCCCAAAATTTTTAAAGGCAGGGAAGACGATTCAAATAATATAAAAGAATAAAGAACCCTGTAAAGAATTCTTTTATCCTGAGAGGCTTTTTCTGAATGTAAAATTCTTTAAAACACAGAGTTACAATATTATTTTACAAACATGGCTATGAAATACTAGTTTAGGAACTATATTTTGGCACAAACACAGAAGCAAATCTTTTTTTCGCAAGTTAGTATTGATAAGCTTTTCTATGAGCGCCCAGATTCAAAGAACCAAAAATAATCACTGGATTATTTAGCTGTGGCATGTAAACCAAAGTCAGGTCCAAGTCTGAAGTCAGCTTGGTACTTTACAAAGGGATCAAAGCTGCAAAAGCCTTAACTGGCTAATAAGGTCTCTCTAAACAGGATGACGATTTTCGTTTTAAGTTTGCTGATGTTAAAAGAGTGGTAACTTGGCTTCTGCATTCTTAAAAGCCATCCTGCAAGGTGGTTTGGCACTGGGATAGCTCTGGAAAGTCCTACTGACTGTAAATGGAGAGGTTTCTGCCTGCTGGCCGAGCTCTTCAAGTTTACGTTTTCTCCCCGCAAACCTCCTCCCCAGCAACCTCATTATTCTCCAGGACCCGTTTTGGAAAGGGCCAACGGGTTGCTCTGCTCCCATGGCCCACAGCTCTTTTTTTTTTTTAATGTAGAAATAAATGTCCTGCAAATCATCAGAAATTAAATAAGCAAATACAGTCATGCCAAAATCTTCCTTTTAAAACATCTGTTCTAACAACAACCAATTAAAGTGATGACAGAGTCTATAAAAAATAGAACAGATGACCACAATGATGCCGTTTTTAATGCCTGGTGCAACGCACAGCACTGGAGTGAGGGGTCCAGCTATTCTGGTGCAGCCTCTCGGTTATGAAGTCAAGGCTTTGAAAGGAGTATAACCCACAGTGCAACGGGCCAAAAACACGACGCTGCTCCGCGCTGATCGAGATGGGATGAAGGCCTTGGGAAATAATGGAAGGGAGGCCATTTACAGGATACTCTTTCATTCATCATAAGGATCAATTAAAAGCTCTGTGGGACCCCAGATCCTTTACAACTGCTATGTTTTAAACGTTTTTTCATCAGATGTTCTCAATTAAATAAGCCACGAAAGTAAGAGAACAAAATTTACACTGTAATCAGACCAAAGTCTCAGAATGACATAAATACTGCAGGAGAGAGGAGCCCCCCTAACCAACCCCGCCCGCCGGCCTGAGGATAGCCGCGCAGGGCGGCCCCTCCCGCCCGCCAACGACACAGACCCTCCACGCTCCGCGGGTTCAAGCCCATCTACACCTTGGAGACGTTTCGAAGAAGGCTGACCAAGGAGGGACAAAGCAACTCTCGTCCCCACTTCCGAGAGGTTGTCACCGTGGGCAGCCGAGCCTCGTGGAGCCAGGCCGAGTCCTGAGCTCCAGGAGCACGTGGATGCCCTCCCAGGGCACCACACCCACAGCGGCCTGTGAACGGACAACACTGAGATGAGGTCCCAACGCACAGAAACCTGAGCGAGTTTCACCCCACCGTCTTCTTTGTTCTGCTCGGCGCGAAGCTCCCCGTGGACGGATGGAGAACGAGGCGGGGGCCCAGGAACCCCGCATCTGCATGCAGGGACACAGAGCAGTGACTGTCTTCAGATCTAACAGACCGTGAGTGCTTGTCGACTGTGATTGGTGATGGGCGCTCTGGTTCTCTTGTGAAAGAGAGTTTGTAATTTAATGCAGAACAGGGCACGAGCTCTAGAGAAGTCAGATGGAAATAACGTACATCTCAGGGCAACGAGAGCGGACACACGGCCGAGTGGGGGGAAGGGGCTCGAGCCCCATCCTGGGGGTGAGGAAACCAATGAGCTTCCGCTGACGCTGTCGGCCCCAACAGGGAGGCCGTGGGAGACGGGTCCCGGTGACCCAGGCGGGGACGGGCCGAGGTCCCATCTTCCCCGAGGGCAGGGGAGCCAGCAGACATGTGGCGGGATGGCTGTGATCAAAGATCTGAGAAAGACCAAGCAAGCCGGGGATGCGAGGCGTGGCACAGAAACCCTTCGTGCAGACCCTCGGGGGCAATTACAACCGCTCCAGCCTGCGGTGAGCAGCCCGCACGTTCAGCAAGGACACGGGAAGGACGGGTCACCCTGGTGAGGGTGAAGACACAGCGAGGGCCCCATCACCACCACTAGTGCCGTTACAGTTACACCTGAGATGCTGACGAACAGGCCCTGGTTATCCATGAGAAGCAGGAGGCCAAGGAAGATGGGCAGGTCCCAAGGGCCCGGCCGACAACAGAGGCTGAATGTGACCTGGAAAAGGAACACGGCCAAGGAAACACTGGGGCTGACGTGCTTCTGAGCAGGACCGTCTGGCCCAAAGGTCAGAGGGAGCTGCTGGCCCGCGGGAGGTAGCAGCACCAAGGACAGACCCCGAGGAGTGCGGCGTCCCTGCCCACGGACGCCCGAGTCCAGAGGGGCGGCTTCTGTGCCAGGTGGCCTGGGAGGCTCCTGGGAGGTGGCCTCAGGGACAGCGCTCCCCACCGCCTCCTGCAGGTGCAGCGCTAAGCCCCCGCGGGCTCGCTCTCGCCCAGTCCCCACAAGTCTTGAGGATGCAATCATATGTATACAAAGGGGTCCCCGCTAAGGCAGTCTGCAAACAAGTGGTCCATGGTGTCCCCTTCCCTAACCGCTAAAGAGGATGGAGCCCAGACACCGGGGGGCTGCGCCCCACAGAGAACCCTCTTCTAGGGAGACTCTCCCCATGTCCGAGATGCTCGTTAGCCAGAACCAAGGGAAACAAATATCTGAGAACAAGGCACCACAGCTGCAAAAATGTTCAATTCAGTAACATTAAAGCTGAAGAGAAAACCTTCTGGTGACCTCATATTCCAGCTATAAAAAGAAACAGAAAAATCTGGAAAAGGGCAAGTAAAGCTATTTAAGTTTCCTCAGAAAAGGACAGTGAGCGGTTCAGAAGAGGTCGTGGTCTGTGTGAAAATGAGAGCTGTGTCGCTCACTTCACTCGTCAATTCCACCATGGTACCAGACCCAGAAGGACACCAACCCGGAGTCACACCTCATAACAATCATGAGAGGGCTCGTTTCTGTGACAGTGACCACGTTCATACCACGCACTCCCTGCCGGGCCACACTCAGGACGGGTCCCTGTGACAGGTGTGGATCAGGCTGACTTGACCTGACAAAGGGACCGCTGTCCCAGGGCCCAGCCCCCGGCATCCTCACCTCCAAATAATGCAGAAAGTGGCTGTCACTCTCCAGGGCTTACGCATTCACTCCAGAGTCCTCATCGAAAACATAGCTGCCTGCTCTTTCTTAGAGCTGGTTAGGAACTGACCTCACTGTTTCACAATTTGTGTATTTAACACACTGGCATCCCATAAACAGAAATCCAAGAAAATTCAGAACTCAAAACAGCTTGCCAAAACAAATCGTACAGTCAGGTAGCATGGAGCACTCCTTTCCACAGCAATATCCCAAAATGTGTTTTTTGGTTTCAAAACATAATTCAAAAATAGATAATAAAAACTTGTACTACAGACAGCTGGTATCTGAAAAAACGTAAACACATTGACAAACATATGTTGCTCTGTTCAACAGGATTACAAGAGCCGAACACAGACACGTGTAACACCTTCGGGAAGCTATATGAAAAACGATGCTCCTTGTTTCCTTATGAAAAAAGCATTGGCAGCCTCAGACTAAATTTATTACCTGTACGCATGTGCAGGTATTTTAATAAGTTGCCCTGTGCATCTTTGCACCTGTAAGCGTTTCTCATTCGGGCCATGCAAGCAATCCCAGCCTGATGAGGGCGGGTCAAGGACTGGGCCGGTGCCAGAGACGAGGCAGCAAAGGGACCCTCCAGAAGCAGAGGTACGGGCAGCCACATCCTCGCAGGGAAAAGGGGAGGGCGCTCGGATTGAAGGGCACCAGAGCCCCGGGACTGCTGAAGGCTTTCTGTGCAGACCTGGCAGGAGTCAGCCCCCATAGTTCAAGAAAACCGATGTTAAGCAAAGACAAGTGACCGGCATTGTTAACACAGAAAAGGGAGTCGGTTTAGGTAGGGCAGGTAGATCCCTGTCACAATTACTGAGGATGACCCTAAAACATGGCTGGGCAAAGAATGATGCCCTCATTCCATGGACAACATTTACTAAAGCTCCTCCTATGTGCCAGGCAGCTCTCACCTCCAAGGGACATTCAACCAGTCCAGCGCATCCTTTCCAATGAACTAGGAAGGCAACTGTCGGCAGGGAGGAGCCACGTCCCGTTCACAGAGCCCTGAACCCCCTCCCCCTCTGCCTGCCCCTCGGACTTCAGCTCTGAGGAGGCCCCCCTGGGGCCCTGGGACCGCAGCAGCCTCCTGTCCAGGGGGAGCTGGGGCACCTTTGAACAGGCAGTCCCTGCTGCGTCCTGGAACACCTGCTACTGAGGAGAAGACAGCCCTGATCTGATGGGTACCAGCTGCGGGGAACAGAACACCAAGGCCACGGCGCTGCAGAACTGCGGCTTCAGTGCAACGCAGCACCAGCTGAGGGGTGAGGTGACTGCCAGGAAACAGGAAGTCCCCGCCCACCCAGCCCTCCGCACTTGCACATCCTCTCAGTGAGCACTCTCCCACACCTGCCCGAGGTCAGGGAGCTGAGGCAACCACACCTGCCCGCACGGTCAAGTCCAGTGGAATCCACATGCTCTCTGCTGCTTAAGGAGCATGGACGTCCTGCTCCCCTGCCCCGCCCACAATCCACACTTGCAAATTCAGCACAAATCTTGTTTCCTTCGATTCTGGGTTTCATTTATAGGGGCTGGAAACTAATGTGCTTTTTGGCTCATGTAATGAGAAAAATCCTTTGATTAAACACACACACACACTCACGCTAATTCATCTTGTGAGGCAAACAAAACAAAACTATTTTCCATGTTGTTTTAAAAGAAAATTAAGTAGACAAAGTGTAATCACTAAAATACATCAAACTCTGCTAAAGAATGACAGAAAGTGGGAAGAAAACTATAATAGGAAGATGGTGCAATGAAACTAAAAATCAAATGTAGGGAGGAAGAGACCAATTTTTCTTACAGAAGAATTCCAAATAATTAGGGTTGCCAGATTTAACAAAATACAGGACGCTCAGTTAAATCTGAAGTTCAGATATCACAAGGGACATACTAACACCAAAAAGTTATTCACTGTTTATCTAACAATCAAAGTCATCTGGGTGTCCTGCAACTCTACAAATAATACATGTAGATATTTCCGCCCCCAGGAGTTGGAGCTCACTCTTCCCTGAACTCCTTCAAGGTGGGCTGTGCTTAGGGATTCACTTCCAAAAACAGAGTAGGGAAATGGAAAAACAGGAACCCTGCAGCCGAGAGACCAGCCAAGACAACACCAGCCAGGTGACCAAGGCTCATGTCACGTGGATGTCACACACCCCTGATACAATGAGACACAAAAGGGCACTTCACGTCAATGGTGCTCCTTCTAAAAGCCCATAACCCCAGTCTAATCACAAGACACGTGGGACAAACCCAGACGTGGGGGCATTCTGCAGGGTACCTGGCCAGAATGCCTCAAGACTTCAGGGTCATGAAAAATGCTGCTTTTTTTTTTCTCTGACTGAGAAAGATGGAGAAACTGTCCCAGACAAGGAAAGGTAACGGGGTGCCCTGGACTGGGTCCCAGAACGGAGAGAGGGCGTGAATGGAAGATGGGTGAGATCCAAACAAAGCCTGGAGCTTGATCAGCAGTCACTCACTAACGTCAGTTTCTAATTTTTACAGACGTGCCGTGGAAATGCAAGAAGGTGACAATGATATACATGGGTGGGAAGTATCTGGGAACTCTGTGCTCCTGGCAACACTTCTGTAAATCTAAAATTACTCCAAAATAAAATTTTACTTTAAAAAAATCAGATGTAATGGAATGAAAGGGTAGCAGGGAACTGCTTCAAAATTCTCCAGCAAAACACAGGGAGGAAGTTGATAAAACAAGACTAATTAAGTGCTGATAATCTTAATTTTTAAAAAAAGTTTTTTAAATAAGAATTTCTTTAAAAAGGGACATGAGGGGCTTCCCTGGTGGCGCAGTGGTTGAGAGTCCGCCTGCTGATGCAGGGGACACAGGTTCATGCCCCGGTCCGGGAAGATCCCACATGCCGCGGAGCGGCTGGGCCCGTGAGCCATGGCCGCTGAGCCTGCGCGTCCGGAGCCTGTGTTCCGCAACGGGAGAGGCCACAACGGTGAGAGGCCCGCGTACAGCAAAAA
>NW_020174038.1:1328282-1339486 GCF_003031525.2 Neophocaena asiaeorientalis asiaeorientalis | reverse complement strand
AAACCCGTAAAAAAAAAAAAAAAAAAAAAAAAAAAAACGGACATGAGCCAATGGCAGAAGATGATGACTAGGAACTTCACACAGGAGATCTCTCAGGTCTCACCATCCCTATCACTTTCTGCCCCAAGCAGGTCCTTTGCAGTTTGCGGGGACCGTCCCAGAGTCAACGCTGCAAGTCCCGTGTCCCAGAGAAGCCCTAGGTACTGGGCAAACCCGGGCCTCTTGATCTCTGACTCTGCGTGTGTGTGACTATGTGTCTGTCTCGTAAGCACAGGCACACACAGACACACAGGTGCACACATGTACACACACGCACACACATGCATACATGCACGCACACATGTACCCACTTGCACGCACGTGCACACGTGCGCATAAACACACACAGGGACTCTTGAACTGAATACACAAAAAGCTGGGCACACCTCCAGAGTCCAGGTAACTCACTTTTACAGAAAACTCTAGAATAAAACAGCCCTCCCTCCACTCTGCCATCTACCTACCACCACAACAGATTTGTGCCCAATATCACGCCCGGTCTGTAAACACAGAGCCACCTTTGTATACATCCTTCCACAGCCCCGGGGAAGTTTCCAGAGCACCCCAAAGTCCTGGGAAAGGCCACCCTATAAGCAGTCTGCTACCCAGAGGAAGTGTGGTTTACTGAGCACGAACCTGAACAGTGAGATCTGGGCTTTTTCGGGCTTGGCCTGCCTTGGCCTGAGCACGGATGTCTGTAACAGAGAAGCGGGCTGGCCCCGCCATGGCCTCTGCCGTCCTGACTGGAAACAGACGCTCCTGGCACACAGCCTGGGGCACTTGCCCACCTCACACCTGCACGTGGAAACCTGAACTGGAGAAAACTGAAAGCATTTGCCCACAGGGGCCAGGTAAGGAGACTGATGACCAGCTTCTCCATGAGGGAGTGAGGAATGCGGCACAGCAGTGACCACGCCTCGTTTACATGCCGACCATGGCTGCCGTTTACTGAGCCATTATTACATGCCAGCACACACCGCTGGGACCCAGCAGAAAACGCCAGGTCATAGCTGGGGGCACAGGGGCTTCGAGAAGAAAACAAAATTAGGGTCAAAGGATTTCTACCAACTCAGATTTACACATTTTCAAAAATATAACATGAAGATATAAATATAAACATGACTGGGGCAGTGTCCAGATTGGAGGAAACCAAAGAGACATGACAAATGCAACATGGGTCCTGGAACGGAAAAGTGGGGAAACTGGAGAAATTCACGTAAGGGTTGAGCATTAGTAATCGTATTGCACCAATGTTAATTCCTTACTTTGATAACCCTGTTGTGCTCACGTAAGATGTCAACACAGAAGGAGCTTGATGAAGAAACTTATTACTATTTTGGCAACTCTTCTCTAAGTCTAAGATCATTTCAAAATAAAAAGCTTGAAAAGATATATTATGCAAGGAACATGCAAGAGATTATAAAAATAAACCCTGCAGATCAGATGCATTCTTTTGTAAAGATATTCCAAGGGTACTGCAAAGACTATGAAAATTCCAAGGGTACTGCAAAGACTATGAAAATTCACTTCGTTTTTAGACTTCAGACTCCAAAGTAACCCTTGCAAACAAGGGCAGCAAAGGATGTTGGAGCCTTAGTCTTCGTAGTTCGTCAAGGGGAACTTTGCACGTGCGTGCAAGTGTGCACATGTGCGTGCACATGTGCGCACGCGTGTGCATTGCATGTGCACACGTGGCAGGTCAGCCGCCACCAGAGGGCTGAGTGGACACCCTGCCAGCACAGGCCTCCTGAGGACCGTGCTGCAGACAACGCCAGGGCCCTAGTAGAGCAACCAGTCACGGGAAGGGACTCTGGGCACAACTGCCAACACCCTTCCCCAGCCCCCCAAGGACCGGCACACCCCAGCAATGGTCTCCACCCTCGGGAAGCATCCACCCCACTGGTAAAAGGCACGGGGCGTGTGCCCCCAGTGACGCACATTCACTTACGTATAACGTACATACATCTTCTGTGGAACTCGCGCACTAAGAACATTATAAATGCCCTAAAAATAGAATGTTCTAAAAATCAGATGCATATAAATAGGAGTGGTGATATTTACTTCCCATTCTCCAAATGGCTTTTCTTCCCCACAGCCCACTCTGGAGACCACTGTTGTATTAAGTCTGTAGTCCCTGCAGCCTGTGTGTCCAAGTCTCCCTCCTGAAGGAGAGGGAAGGAGGAGGTGGGATGTGAGGCTGGTGGGGGCTCTAACCCTGCTCCAGATGCCCTGTCGGGGGGAGGCCCACAGGCCTCCAAACAGACCAGCTGCAGGCCTTGGATCACGCACCTGCCTCTCACCCCAAGGCACTCCGCACTACTACCAGAGGTAGAATGAGGAAGCAGCTGAGGGCTTCCCTGGTGGCGCAGTGGTTGAGAGTCTGCCTGCCGATGCAGGGGACGCTGGTTCGTGCCCCGGTCCGGGAAGATCCCACATGCGGCGGAGCGGCCGGGCCCGTGAGCCATGGCCGCTGAGCCTGCGCGTCCAGAGCCTGTGCTCCTCAATGGGAGAGGCCACAACAGTGAGAGGCCCACAAACCACAAAAAAAAAAAAAAAAAAAAAAAAAAAAGAGATGAGCATGTCACTTCCCTGCTTAAAATACTTCCAGGACCCCCCAAGACTTTGAAGATAAAATACAAAATGCTTAAAATGGTGTCCAGAGCCTGACCCAAGATCCTCAATCAAATCAGCTCCCCCAGTCACAGCCACCCCCAGGTACAGGACCAGCTTGGAGGGTGGCTCCACCTTGAAGCCACTGCAGGGCCAGAAGAAGATGCAGAATGATGGGTAGGACTGGTCAAAGGTGGTCTAAGCTGCCCTTATTGCTCTAAGCAGGACTTCAACAGCCTGGCCATGCCCTGGACAGAGCCCTACGACAGGAAATGCTCAAAGAACACTGAATCAATGAAGGACTGCCAAGAAGGATGGATGGATGGATGAACAGATGAAGGAGTGGAGGGATGGAGGGATGGATGGATGGATAGATGGACAGATGGGGAGGTGGTGAAGCAGGAGGGGGAAAGGGACCAGATTTGGACCCCTGCTCTGCCTCACCAGCTCACCCAGGAGTGCCAGTATTGCAATAGCCTTGGCAAGAGCAGGGGAACAGCTTCCTATAAACCCTGTATTAAATACTAAAATTCATCTACAGAGAAATCACAAGAAGCCATTTCCTGAGTCTGCTCCCCCAGTGTTGCATTGCTGCAGAATCTGAGCTGTGCTGGAGGATTTCCCATCACAGGGGACAGTACAAGAAGCAGCAAGGAGCTGGGCCCCAGACACCAATATTCAATCAGAAGGCGTTAGCACAAGGGGCATTAAAATGGCCAGCCCCCCCCACCCCGTTCACAGGAATGTCTTCAAGAATCTACAAGTAAGGACCTCCCTGGTGGTCCAGTGGTTAAGACTCCATGCTTCCACTGCAGGGAGCGCGGGTTCAATCCCTGGTCAGGGAACTAAGATCCCACATGCCACGAGGTGCGGCCAAAAAAAAAAAAAAGAGTCTACAAGTAAGAAGAACACTTTGTTATGATGGGGAGTGGATATACCAGTGTCTACTGTCTTACTCCTTCTTATTTGTCTTAAATAATTCACAGTAAAGTATTTTTACTTGGAAAACAACGTACAGAAACTGAGCTCGGCTCAGAGAAGCAATTCTGTTCTGAAATTTCTTTGAAAAACATAAATATTTTGATTTACTAAATTAAATGCACAATCCATTTTGAAAGGAGCATAAATCAAGGTACTTAGTCAATTATTGTCAAATACTTTTTATGAAACTTTTCTCCCAAACTGGATCATGAAAACAAGACTTCTTCAGGATACCAGCCCTACTAAGACCTTGTCAAAGGAAAAGCCATTTCTCAGAGGGGTTAGCAATGCCCTTCTGACCCAAGTAGGATGACAAGGGGCCAGGGAACTGGGAGGGCCAGACCACTGGGCAAAGCCAGAGACACATTGTTCCTGCCGGGGATCGAGCTCTCCCCCCAGCCCTGGACCTTTATTCCCCATTCCTGGTACATAATGAAGGCAATAAAAATGATTTCGAAATAAGAGCCATAAAAAGAAAGTTAATTTATCAGTAATTTAGCCTCCCTGAGCCACAATGGAATTATGTGAAGCAGCTGTATCTGTTCAACAATGTGACAAGAAAGTCAGTAGTGACCAGATGGCTGTTTTATATCTGTTTAAAAGGAAAGCAGAACCAAAAAAGGGGGAGGGGTTAATTTGACCTCTATTCTTATCTAATTTGAGACGTCAGTGCATACAGGTGGGCCTCAGTCTTTTAACTAGTGAGCAGTATCCTACACTATGAATGAGGTAATTTGTCCAGCCTTTCCTCTATTGACTAGCATTTTGGTTGTTCCCGTAACACTATATGGGGCATCCTTGTACCAATATCTTCGTGCACAGGTGCACAGACTTCTGAAGGAGATGCTCAAAGCAGTGGAACTGCTCAACCAAGTTCTATCTGCTACTAATTTTGATTAACATTGCTAAGTGTCTTCTGAAATGCTTCACCCGCTTGCTGCCACCAGCAGTGTATCACAGCCCCACTTCCTTGTACTCTCATCAAATGACGCCATCAACTTTTAATTTTTACCAGACAAAACAAAGGGATCTTCTAATCTGCACTTCCTGCATCATGGGTGAGATTAAGCCTCTATTCAAACCTTGGTTACCATTTGTCTTTTTTCTGGGAACTGCCTAATAATAGCCTTTTCCCAGTTTCCTATGTGTTTTGGCCTCTTGTTTGTTATTAATTTGTAGGTGCTCTTTATAGATTCTAAGAATTAGTTCTTTATTTTTAAAAAAGAAAATGTTTCATAAACGCAGAGACATACCATGTTTATGGATTAGATGCCACAACACGGTAAAAAAGAGAAGTCTCTGCAAATTGATTCAGAGCGTTAATGCAATTCCTATCCAAATACCAGCATGGTTTTCATAGACATAACAAGTTTATTGTATAATTAATGTGGAATGGCTCAGGGTCTAGAAGAGCTAAAACAAGTCTGACAAAGGAGAATACAGTGGGAGAAGTCGCCGTGCTCAACATCAAGGCTTACTGTATAAACACCAGAGAAAAGAAGACTGTGCTGATGGGGGAGCGGCAGACACATGGAGACCCCAGAAACAGACCCACACAAATAAGTCCAACCGATTTTTGACGAAAGCGTAAAAATGGGGGAAAGACAGTCTTTTCAACAAATGACGCTGGATCTACTAGCCAGCTATAGGCAAAAAAAGAACTACCTAAAGATGGATGGATTACATCAGTCTCAATGTCCTGATTGTACCATACTTTGCAAGGCTCTGCCATTAGGGGAAACTGGGTGAAGGTACACAGTATCTCACTATTATTTCTTACAACCGCATGTGAACCTATAATTACCTCAATAAAAAACTCAATCAAAAATGTTGAAAAGGGCTTCCCCTGGTGGCGCAGTGGTTGAGAGTCCGCCTGCCGATGCAGGGGACACGGGTTCATGCCCCAGTCAGGAGGATCCCACATGCCGCGGAGCGGCTTGGCCCGTGAGCCATGCATGTCCGGAGCCTATGCTCCACAATGGGAGAGGCCACAACAGTGAGAGGCCCGCGTACCCCAAAAAAAAAAAAAAAAAAAAAAAAAGTTGAAAATATTTTCTCCTAGTCTAACATTTATCTTCTGAATTTCTTTACGTTATAGGAGGGTTAATTTTTATCTAGTCAAATTTAATTTTCTCTTAATGTCTCCTGGATTTATTGAATTTTTTTACATTTTTCAATTTTCTCTAAGTTGCTAAAATGAGCAACTACTACATCTATTTAAGTCTTTTTTATTCTAAATAAATGTATTTTTTTTGCAGGTTCTCATTAGTTATCTATTTTATACATATTAGTGTACACTTGTCAATCCTAATCTCCCAATTCATCCCACCACCCACCACCCCTACCACATCTTCTTTATCCATTCATCTGTCGATGGACATTTAGGTTGCTTCAATAGCTTTGTGTAGACAGACATAATTCTAATGAACAAAGCTTATTTCAAAATAATGGATATCAAATACCTATGATAATCCAAGCTTTTCCCACCTATAAAGTGAATATTCAGAAATCGTGGCCTGATATGAAGCCACTTTGTAGCCATTTCTCCAGGTCTGCTGCTCATGGTCCAGGGATCCAGCCTCAGACCACGTAAACAACCATTAGGCTGAGGACCCTGAGTCAGTTCTCACATCCACACCACGGGAGAGGCAGAAGGGGATCCTTAGACTGAAATACTCATCTATGACAAGGAGCTGAGGCAATAATTCAGGACTGGCCAAAGGGAGAGGGCAACAGGGCCAAGGCCCAGACGGAAAGGCTGCGAGAAGACCCCAGACGCAGGTGCCTCCTGTGTCTCGACCTCCTTACGGAACCGGGAAGGCTCCTGCCACCAACCCAGGGCTTTCACCTCACAGCTCCTTGTAATAAAGACACTTAGTCACCAATGCTTTTATCCAGCACACAAAAAAATAATAATAATCCTAAGATACTGGGTGTGAACAACATAATCAGTTGCTTCCAGGTTTAAGTACTGAACAAATCTCAGTGCATTTTTTTTTAAATATTTATTTAATTTGTTTGTTTAGGGTGCTGTGGTCTTAGTTGCGGCATGCAGGATCTTTAGTTGCAGCATGCAGGATCTTAGTTGTGGCATGCAGACTCTTAGTTGTGGCCTGCGGGATCCAGTTCCCCAACCAGAGATTGAGCCCAGGCCCCCTGCATTGGGAGCACGGAGTCCTACCCACTGGACCAGCAGGGAAGTCCCTCTCAGTGCATTTTTAAAATCTTCCTCATTATCATAATTAATATTCCGACAACACGTCATACAATTCACACATCCCCTCGCACTGGACTTCACCCTTCATGACAGCCTGTGAGACCTGCAGGGCAGGGATCGTCCCCACCGTGTCTGAGGAGACTCAGAGCCCCTACAGGAAGCAGAGGTCGGAGCTGGGTCTACGCCTTCTGACCACAGCTCCACTTCCGCCACCAAACCTCGGTGCAACGAGGCCCACCTTCTGCTGATGGTTCTTGATTCTGTTCTGTTTTTCATTAAAATCCAGTAGAGTTTACCCAACCTCTACTATGAGGGAACTGTAACTAAGATGACCTCTTCAGTAAACGGCTAGTCCAGGCTCACCGAGCCCTGTCACTTCTGCTCCATCTCCCACCGTGGTCGTCAGCCTCCAAGACGGCCCGGGAGCCTCACCTCCTGGAATTCAGGCCATGTGTGCCCACCCCTCTCCCCGACGGGTTAGGGCCAACGTGCATCACCAACGGGATCCTGAGGAAACGGCGCTGGGTGGCTTGAGAGGCCAGGTCCTGAAGGACACTGTGGCCTCCACCTCGCTCTCTTGGGCGGCTCACTCGGAGAAGCCAGTGGTCACATCAAGCAGCTCTACGGGGAGGCCCGTGTGGACAGGAGCCAAGGCCTCCTGCCAACAGCCAGCCTCAAATGGCCAGTCACACGGGCCGTCTTGAAAGTGGGTCCTCTGATAACTGAGTGATAACTGAGTCACTCTGCTCTGTACACCTGAAACTAACATAGCATCATACATCAACTAGACTCCAATGTAAAATAAAAATTAAATTAAAATAATAATAATAAAAGAAAGATCTTCCAGTCACAATTCATATCCGAACTACAACCTCACAAGAGACCCCACATCAAAACTGCCCACTAATGAATTCCTGACTCACAGAAAATGTATGAGATAATATAAGTTCATGGTTGCTTTAAGCCACTAAGGTTTGGGTAATTTGTCACACAGCAATAGATGACTAATATACCTGTATTTCTTTACAAGAGTCCAGGCATTCAGTAGACTTGAATTAAGGCAGCAGTGAGAATGATTTTCTGCTGATTCATCTAGACGCCCTCATTCTCATCCTTTGTGTCCAAGCCCATATTTGGATAACTCAATTAATTAAAGTTAGCAGTGCTTTCTGTGGCCTCGGAGGAGACTATGGAAAAGTGATGATCTAAGAAGAGTTTTAGGTCATATTTATCTTAAAAGTCTCCAAGACTATTGAAGGTTCTTTGTTATCGTCTAATAAGAAAGGCTTTCCTTCTTGTTTTTCTGGCATCCTGTCAATAGAGCAATAATGCATAAACTACTGGGTTACAGGTTAGTCAGCAGTGTGGGGCCCAGACTGGGTCTTTGGGTGATTCTCAGTTCATCCTGTTCATTTGTAAAGAAGGGGTACCTGGAATTCCCTGGCAGTCCAGTGGTTAGGACTCCATGCTTCCACTGCAGGGGGTACAGGTTCGATCCCTGGTCGGGGAACTAAGATGCCACAAGGCACGCAGTACGGCCAAAAAATAGAATAAAATTAAAATTAAAAAAAAAAGGAGTACCTGTGAGCAAAGAGAGACCATCCATCGGTGATGGGGATGTACAAACAGTAACCTGAGAGCAACTCTGGCTTTATGTGTCAAAGTATCTCCTTTGACAAAATACAAATAAGATCTGTGGATTGGAATTTATCCAGGGGAAGCTGGGTGAAGGTATACAGGTCCCCTGGGTACTATTTTTGCAACTTTTCAAGATGATAAAGTTTAAAAAATAAAATACATTTAAGGCAACAAAAAAAAAGAATATTGCCATTAGAACGTAAATGACACTAAATCCATTCCTCGGGCTCAGATACCAGTTTTCCAGAATACACTTGGAAAGGCTATTCTAATACAGCCATAGTTAAGGAGGGGACTGAGACACAAGGAGTCTAAGCTTGATTTCACACCTCCTTTCCCTTAGGGGGCAAAGACTTTTAAGTGTTTGGACAGGCAAACATGGGGCTGGAGGTCAAGGGCGGTCAAGTATACAACATCCCCTTCTTTGCCAGCTGAGGATGGGCACAGCCACAGTGCTTACCCAACATCTAAGCACACCCCCACGCCCTCCATTAAGTGAGTGACCCTGACAGAAACGTGAACACAGATGACGCGTCAGAGCTGGTAAGGTGCCTCCACCCCTCTCTCCTTCTGCCGGGGAGGCCAGTGTTATGAGCTGGAGGGAGCCTGGATCCCTGAGCCAGGAGCAGACTCCTACCAACCCAGGCGGTACTTTGGTGATACTAACTTTTGTTGTGTTAAGCCATGGAGATTTCTGAGTGTCTGCTGTGGCAGCTAGCATTTCTTAAGATAGTCCCAATAAAGATACTTCCATTCAGAGAATAATTAACCTAGAACTTCTAAGAAAAGAGCAAAAGTGCTAAAATTTAGCAGGTTACAGTATCTTCATAGGGAAGAATGAAAATATCCAAGCCTCCTTCATATGTAGATGTTTCCTCCATTATCCTACAGAAACACTCACATGAGTACGAAAAAAATTACATACAAGCATGTTTACTGCCACACTGCCTATCTGTGTTAGCAAAAAAAAAAAAAAAATTAAACTAAATGCCCATCAAACAGGGAAAGAATACAGCCATTCAACAACCTATTCTCTGTGGTCCCCACACACCCCCCTGATGTGTGTTCTGCTAGACTCAATCAGCAGTGCCCACAGCTGGGCCACGCACAGGGATACGCATAGGATGTGAATTTTCTGTGATGGATGATAGTCACTGATACAGGATGCTGAGTACATGGGGATTTGTTACACTATCCATCCTCTCTATTTATGTGAGTTCAAAGTTTTCTATAATACAAAGTTTTAAAAATGTAAATTTTAGAAAAACTGCCATAGTTAAAGCTGACTAACCCTTGCAGTAATCAGAAATGATTATGTTCACTAAAAGAGGCAAGAAAACTAACCCAGGCAGATTAAAGCAATTGTTCTAGTACCTCAGTGGTTAGAAAGGGCTTCCGATTAACTTATTAGTCTATGAAAATCACTCACATAAATTCAGTGGTAATCGAAGCTATTTAGATCTAGGTTAACTTAAGAGAGTTCATGACCTTGTTTGAAAAACAAATATATTGAATAGGAAGCATTCCCAACGGACCCACATTTTCCAGACTATATTGTAGACCCTAAGATTCAGTTCTTGTTTTGTTGTTACTGAAATTAAATTTAAATGGAATATCAAAACATAGTGAAACAAATTAATAACCAAAAACACTCTTTGAAATAACTTTATATTTTACAGATAAAATACACAAGCATGATCCATGAACATTTATTCATTTTCCAACTCATGATCATTACCTTTTAAAATAAGAATGTGCCAAAATTAGTTATTTGTTGTCTTCTTGATGACAGCCATTCTGACAGGTGTGAGGTGGTGTCTCATTGGGGTTTTGATTTGCATTTCCCTGATGATTAGTGATGTTGAGCATCTTTTCATGCGCCTATTGGCCATTTATATGTCTTCTTTGGAGAAATGTCAATTCAGGGTCTCTGCCCATTTTTTAATCGGATTGTTTGTCTTGTTGATACTGAGCTGTATGGTTTCTGTATATAATCTGGATATTAACCCATTATCAGATGTATCCTTTGCAAATATCTTCTCCCATTCAGTAGGTGGTCTTTTCATTTTGCTGATAGTTTCCTTCACTACGCAAAATCTTTTTTTTTTTTTCTCACTGTTGTGGCCTCTCCCGTTGTAGAGCACAGGCTCCGGATGCACAGGCTCAATGGCTATGGCTCACGGGCCCAGCCGCTCCGCGGCATGTGGGATCTTCCCGGACCAGGGCACGAACCCGTGTCCCCTGCATCGGCAGGCGGACTCTCAACCACTGAGCCACCAGGGAAGCCCTGCGAAAGCTTTTTAGTTTGATGTAGTCCAATTTGTTTATTTTTGCTTTTGTTCCCTTGCCTGAGGAGACATATCCAAAAATATACTGCTAAGATCAATGTCAAAGCATGTTCTGCCTATTTTCTTCTAGTTTTATGGTTTATGATTAAGTCTTTAATCCATTTTGAGTTTGTTTTTGTATATAGCGTAAGAAAATGGTCTAGTTTCATTCTTTTACATGTAGCTGTCCAGTTTCCCTAATACTATTTATTGAAGAGGCTCTCTTTTCCCCACTGTATATTCTTGCCTCCTTTGTCACAGATGAACTGACCATACAAGTGTGGCCAGGGTGTGAAGAAAAGGGAACCCTCCTGCGCTGTTGGTGGGAATGTAAACTGATGCAGCCACTATGGAAAACAGTATGGAGAGTCCTCAAAAAATTAAAACTAAAA
>NW_020174038.1:1307871-1328126 GCF_003031525.2 Neophocaena asiaeorientalis asiaeorientalis | reverse complement strand
AAAAAAAAAAAAAAAAAAAAAAAAAAAAAAAAAAAATTAAAACTAGAATTACCATAAGATGCAGCAATTCCACTTCGGGGTGTTTACCCAAAGAAAACAAAAACACTAATTGAAAGAGATATTGGTATCATGCTAAGTGAAGTAAGTCAGGCAGAGAAAGACAAATACCATATGATTTAACTGACATGTGGAAAACAAACAAACAAAGCAAAACAGACACAGACTCATAGATACAGAGAACAAACTGGTAGTTGAGGAGGGAGGGAGCTGGGAAAAGATGAGTAAGACTGAGGTACAAACTTTCATTTACAAAATAAATAAGTTACAGGAACATAATACACAGCATAAGGAATACAGTCAATAATACCATAGTAATTTTGCATGGTGACAGATGGTTACTAGACTTATCACGATGATCATTTAGTAATGTATTTAAACGTCGAATCACTATGTTGTATACCTGAAACTAACATAGTATTACATGTTAACTATCCCTCAGTAAAACAGATAGATAGATAAAGGTGATCTTACCAAAAAGAACACTGTTAATACCGATTAGTGCTCAAAAAAGGAGGTTCTTTTAACTTTGTAAGGCACTTTTATTTGCATATGATTCCCTTATTAACCTAAACTTTTACTCAACAAAATTGTTTCCAGCCTATCAAACACAGACAATACTTCTAACTGTGAGATACAGAGGCTCTGGAGATGGGCCAGTGATTCCCAGAACCTGGAGAAATACAACAGAATAAGTAAGCCCTGAAAGACGTCTTTGCAAGCAGCTACTGAGGATTCTGGTCAATACCATCCAACTTTTGGGGAGAAAAGGAACACACAGACCTGTAAACCTCAGTGCAACTACAAGTGAACTGAAGGTCACTGGCAAGGACATGAATCCACTTCTAGGTCAGCTGACTCCTGAAGGACCAAACGTCACCCACTGGTCTTTGAACAGACCATGTTATAAACCAGAAAGATGGTAGTTAAGGAAGTTCAGTCAGAAGAAGCCTGAGGCAGGATGACCTAAAAGACTGTCTTCTGTTGGAACGCAGCTCACTCACTTAGTGGCCGCGTCCCAGGACCTTGAACAAGTTAATCAAGGAGAGAATTGCGCTTCTCCCCTCTCACGGTGGTTGTGAGGATCACACGCATGGATGCAAAGCTTAGAAACTGTTAGTTCTCAACTTTGTTTTTATTAACAATGACAGTCTGCTATTTATTATAATCCTCCTTCATGTATAACAACTTCATTTTTCAAAAGCAAGGTTTACTTTTAGAGTTATACATTTCGCCACCCCTCCCCCCAAAAAACATTCTCAACACTTTTTAAAAAATTTTTATTGGAGTAGAGTTGATTTACAATGTTGTGTTAGTTTCATGTGTACAGCAAAGTGAATCATTTATACATATATCCCCTCTTTTTTTTTTTTACATTCTTTTCCCATTGGGCTATTACAGAGAATTGAGTAGAGTTCCCTGTGCTATACAGCAGGTTCTTATTAGTTATCTATTTTAGATATAGTTCAACACTTCTTTTTTTTTTTAAGCATTTTATTTTATTTTTTAAATTTTATTTATTTTTTAACATTTTTATTGGAGTATAATTGCTTTACAATGGCGTGGTAGTTTCTGCTTTATAACAAAGTGAATCAGCTATACATATACATATATCCCCATATCTCTTCCTTCTTGCGTCTCCCTCCCTCCTACCCTCCCTATCCCACCCCTCTAGGTGGTCACATAGCAACGAGCTGATCTCCCTGTGCTATGCGGCTGCTTCCCACTGGCTATCAGTTTTACATGTGGTCAACACTTCGTTTTTAAAAAAAGAAATTTCTGGAAAGAACAGCAGAGCTACTATGCAAAGAGAGAAGAGAGTTTAGAAGTTGATGAATCTGTGTCTGGCTAACTCGTAAACAAGCAGACTGGCTGTCTGTTGAGCTGATTTACCTCTCATATTATTATACGACCCTGGTAAGTAAAATTACTTGTATTTCATAAGCTGCTTTCATTTTTTAGCATATTTTTATTCCATACTCAAAGCACCAAACTCAACTGCTACTTTCAAATATTTGTATCCATTAGATCAGCATTTAAGCTCAAGCAAAGATACTTCATGCATCGGGTCCCTATTCTTCAATTAACATTAGGTGACATGGTGCTCAGGCACAATATACTTGTTAAACGCCACATCCGCAAAAGTTACAGTTCTGCTCAATATTCGGTAACAACCTAAATGCGAAAAGGCTTTGAAAAAGAATAGGTACATGTATATGTATAACTGATTCACTTTGCTGTACACCTGAAACTAACACACCATTGTTAATCAACTATACTCCAATATAAAATAAAAAGGTTTTAAAAATTACATTTCTAAAGCAAGTCAGCCAACACCTGCTCCGAGCACCTGTCCTCCAACTCCGGTGCCACTGTCCCTCCCGTCTGGGGGTGCCCACAGCTGAAGGGGCCAGCGCACTCCCCAAAGAGACCCAGGTGCCCGAGGGGGCCGGGAAGGTTGACCCTGTGAGGGGCCCTGTACGTGGCATCCCTGACCCCATGTCCTTCAAGACTACACCTAAGATGAGGTACCCACACAGCGACACATTTCACAAAGCTGGACCCAGGAAGTCACTGCATGCATCCCCAGAAGGGTTCCCTCACTAGTCACCACCCGCCGAGGCCTCCAGGCTGCACCTGGCTTGGTCCAAAGGCTGGATGGGCCCCTCCAGGCTCAGCCCGCTGGTTCCCAAACAGGAGCCAAGCAGGAACGGAAGAAAGAGCGTTGCCTAAGGATCTGATCGACTTATTCTTCCTAGGAGCTCCTCTACAGACTGAAAACATAAACAGAAGTGAGCCTTTTCCCTCACCGCTTTAAAGAATATTTCACTCTTACAACTATAATTTTCCAGGTAACATTTAATGAGAACCCCCAAAATGCCTGGAAGTGCACTTGATGTTAAGGATGGGGTGCATAAGGATATGCAACGACTTAAACACAGAATCACTCTATCTGAGTGCCTACACGCCGTCCCCTTGGCCACAGCTGCAAGTTCCAGCTCAGCTGACAGCCGGGACGCCCTCCCTCAAGCAAGCACTGAGGGTCTTTTTGCCCCAGGGCCTTCTCAGAAGTCACGGGAGCCTGCTGGCCTGCCTGGAAAGCCAACAGGGGTGGGAACCAGTAGCTAAAGGCCCCATCTCCAACCTCTGGACAGACAACCCCGGAGGGCGTTCTGCACCCTTTAGTAAGTGGGCTGGTCAGAAGTATCGCAGATGCACCTCTGTCTCTGTGTAACTGTAAGAGTCTGCTGAGCCCCATGCCCTAACCCTTTGGGGCGGCTCTTGGCCTCGATCTTGTTATGCCTCAAAAGGAGGAATTCTTACCAGATCCAACAAGAACAGTGGTTTTCAGCATAAGCTGCATGTTGGCATCTCCTGGGGAGCTTTGAGAAGCTCTGATGCTCAGATCACCCCCCAGAAACATCACACTGACCTGTCTCAGGTGGGGCAGGCTGCCTAGGGCTCACCCTATACCAGGACCTAGGAGTTCCAACCTAACCAGGAATACAGTCAGTGGAGCCCCGCAGGGAGGGCCAGAAGATGCAGACTCTCAAGGGGACCAGTCTTGAGAGGTTTAAGATAAATCCTCTCTTAACAGACTAGCGGCTGCCAGAAACGTGGGGTGGGGGATGGGCAGAGTGGGTAAAAGGGGTCAAAAGGTACACACTTTCAGGGCTTCCCTGGTGGCGCAGTGGTTGGGAGTCCGCCTGCCGATGCAGGGGACGCCAGTTCGTGCCCCGGTCTGGGAAGATCCCCCATGCCGTGGAGCAGCTGGGCCCGTGAGCCATGGCCGCTGAGCCTGCGCGTCCAGAGCCTGTGCTCCGCAATGGGAGAGGCCACAACAGTGAGGGGCCCGTGTACCGCCAAAAAGAAAAAAAAAAAAAGGTACACATTTTTGGTAATAAAATAAATAAGTCCTGGGATGTAACGTACAGCATGGTGACTATAGTTAATAATATTGTACTGCATATTTGAAAGTTGCTAAGAGCACACCTTAAGAGTTCTTATCACAAGAAAAAAGAAATTTGTAACTATATATGGAATGGATGTTAACTGGACTTGTGATCATTTCACAATATACACAAATACTGAATCATTATGTTGTACATCTGAAACTAATATAATGTTATGTGACAATTACATCTCAATTTTTTTTAAAAGATAAATCCTCTCTTTACCAGAATGTATGAGAGATGGCAGGTCCCTGAGAGTGGGAGGCAGGTAAATGAACTACATACCAACAGATAGTCTTTGCTTTCATATAACTGGAATCACACTACATGTATTCTTTGGAGATGTGCTAGCTTCATACAATAACAGAGCTGCTATGTTTTTCACACAAGTTCATAGATCGCTACTGCGTTCAATTTTTAAAACGAACCAGCCAGTTGTCATAACACCTTTGATGAAAACCCACCTCTTGCCCTGATCTGAAACGCTATCTTTATCACAAACCAAACTTCTCATAGACAATCGGTCTCCCTTTCAGGCCTCTCATCTCCTTGGTGATAGGTTTCTTGCTCAGCCAGCACCATCTGTTTTTATTAACTATAACGCTGTAATACATTTTATACCTAGGAAGGCTAGTACACTCAGTGAGATTTTTTTAAATTACATTTATCTCTTTAATTCCACTGGAATTTTTTTAAGGTATAGTAAAAAGTAAGGCTGTAAAATGATTAGTTTTTCCATAATTGCCAACCAGTTGCCCAATTACTGCTTATTGTGAAATCCTTCCTCTGCCATTAATGTGTAATGCCTACTTTATAACACATTATATTCTTGCACAGTAAATATCAAATATTCAATTCTAAACTGCCTTCCCTTATTTGGTGGAAGATCCCTGCCCTTTGGGAACTTATATTCTAGCAGGGGAAATAAACGATAATTTTTTTAGGTAACCAAAAGCTACAGTTATAATATTTTAGAAGGTGATAAATCTTTAAAAAAAGAGCAAGAAGTGGGGCAGGGCTTCCCTGGTGGCGCAGTGGTTGAGAGTCCGCCTGCCGATGCAGGGGACACGGGTTCGTGCCCCGGTCTGGGAAGATCCCCCATGCCGCGGAGCGGCTGGGCCCGTGAGCCATGGCCGCTGAGCCTGCGCGTCCAGAGCCTGTGCTCCGCAAGGGGAGAGGCCACAACAGTGAGAGGCCCACATACCGGGAAAAAAAAAAAAAAAAGAAGTGGGGCAGGTAGGAGGCCCTGGAAGAACAGAGCAGGCTGGGGTCAGGGGCAGGCTGCAGTATGATGCTGGGCCAGGAGTGTGGGCGCTGCGGGGAGGAAGAAGAAGAGCAGACTGCAATGTGACAGAGGGCGTGGGGCTGACTTCACCGGCGTGTGATCACAGCAGGCACATGGGGCCTCGTGCTCAGAGGACCTGCACTTGGCCCACTGCTCTGCCACTGCCATCGTGAAATTCTTAATAATTTTATCTTCGACTCTTGTGTTTTGCAGCAGAGTCCAGTGGGACAAGGGAGCATGCGTGTGAGCAGGGCAGATGTGCACACGACGTGTGTCTGCCGCCCCATCCGCACACAGCATCCTGGAGCACACGGTGTCAGGTGAGCATGTCAGGTCCAGGACTGAGGAAGCGGGGTGCTGACAGCCCAGAGAGGCCACGATTCCTACTGAACCAGAACTTGCTTTGAATGCAGAAAGCAGGTAATGGTGTTTAAGGTGAAGGTCTGACATGGCCACTCTGCTCTCACCCTTGTCCAGAGAGGGCTCACTTCCGCCCTGGTCTCTTTCAGGGCCTTGGGGACACATGCGAGTAGGTACCCATTACACTGGCACTTCCCGGCCTACAGACCTGCAGCAGCAGCCTGAGGTCCCAGACGGCATCACTTCAAAGGCCGAACACTCTGCATCCCTAGAAAGGATGCAGGAAAAACCGTCGGGATTACTATCCACACCGGAATCCTCATGTGATGACTGAAACAAGTGATGTCCACTCTGCTCTGGACAGCATTGTAGCAAATGCTGACACACAACTTCCAACAGCACGGAAAATGAATCCCCGAGAATCCCAAATGAGCTTCCTGGCTGTGGTTACCGTTGCTGCCACTGTCTTTCAGATGTGCGCCTTTTCCTCCTTTTTCTACCCACAATCCACGTATCAGAACTTAAAAAGTGAAAGCCACATTCCCACCAAATACAACTTCAGCCAGGAACAGGAGTCCAAATCAGTTTAAATGTTAGGAAACCTCCGTGGTTCCCTTTACTCCACTATTAATAGACAGGCCAGGAGGAATGTTATTTAGCATTAAAAGCAAAACCCAGGAAACACCCACCGACAGAACACAGAGACTTCACTTCTAAGGTACTGAGACCATGTCTCTCTCCTAAACTTGTAGGAGCTGGTGTCTGAGTGGATCACGCTTTTCCACTCCTGGTGGGAAGACACAGCCGGCCACACGCTTGTTTCCGGCCGAGGCTGTAAGCAGTCGAGGACTCTGCAGTCCAGGGTGGCCCTCAGAGCTCTCCCTGGAGGTGTGGGTGGGGACCAGGAGACAGCGCGCTTCCATTTCCACAGGTGAAAAAGGAGACGCTTCAACAAAACTCAAGAGGCTGCCTGTTGCTGCCGCGTCCCTCTAAGCCCTGAATGTATGGGCTTATTTGTCTTTGGAGAATCCGGTTTCCCGTGGCTTGTGAAGCCAGCTGGGCTCTGACCTGATTCCCTCCCTCTCCTTCCCTTGATTTGCCAAACGTCACGCGTGAGCACAGAGCTGATTTATCACAGGTCTATGCTGGGGCCTGAAGCAGGCTCGAAATGAACTCCTGAAGGCACATTTCACATCACCTGACGCCACAGCCAAGGAACGGGCCCAGCTGAGACGTGAGTCTCCCCAGGGGCCAAGCAAGTCTTTCAGGTCCATTATCCTTAACCTCCGGTGATTCCTCCTCCTGTCTTGTTTCATTAAATTCTATTAAGAGACACATGAAGAAAGACTAAAAGGAAAGTTGGCTGCACCTATGTGGTAGTTTATTCCCAGTTCACTTCTGGGTGGTAGGCCCACATTTTCTGCTTTTTAAGTCTGACTGGTTTTCCCAAAATACCTCTCTCTTAATAAAGCTACACACTTTTTTTTTTTTTGGCCGCACTGCACAGCATGTGGGATCTTAGTTCCCCAACCAGGGATGGAACCCGCACCCCCTGCACTGGAAGCTCAGAGTCTTAACCACTGGACCGCCAGAGAAGTCCCTAAAGCTACACACTTTTGAGACAATTTCATCATTAACAATAATTCTCACTCAGTGAGACAGTGACGTTGAGCAAGTGTCAGTAAAACTCCCGTTTACTGACTGGGATGACAACTTTACCAACTTAAAGATTCTAGACCCAACATCCACACTGGCTGAAGTTCAGTACTGTTACATTACTCTCCATACGTCCAGCATGTTTGAAATATTTCAAATTTAAAAAAAAATAATAAAAGTCTGTTAGTAGCCCCCGCTCGCCACAACTAGAGAAAGCCTGCGCACAGCAATGAAGACCCAACGCAGCCAAAAATAAAAAATAATAAAATTTTTTAAAAATAATAATGATAACATTTCTAACCTGGTACTTTCCAGTCAATACACTACTGGCATGAAATTTTTAAAATGACAATAAGAGACTCTTCCCTGTAGAAAAATGAAGAGGGCAAAGGGACGACATGAAATGGAAAAAAAAAAAAAAGAAAGAATCCACAGGGCATAAGGCCAGATGAAGTCTGGACTTTGAAATGAATCTTATAGAAACTGTCCTTATCCCCCAAGGTCTCATAAGCCAGCAACGATATCGACAGTTAACAGAGGCCTCTGCCCTCCGAGTCGTCAAAGTGCCTTGGCTCCCTGACAGACTCTGGCTCGGCCCCGCCATGGGCACCGCGACCCCACGGGGCAGGAAGGGTGGAAATGCAAACAAGGCCACAAATCAGCTCTTCCTGTCCCACAGAAACGGAAGCTGCAGGCTGCACTTTCACAGTTAAAAATGGAAAAAGAAACTGACTTCACATTCTATGGAAAGTCGTCAAAGGAATACATTTTGTGTGAAGAATCTTCATGGAAGAGCTATTCTTCTGCGTTTCATACTGACAAAAGTAACGAAGGCTGGGGAACGAGGCAGGCAAAAGCAGCCGCTGTGAGATTCTGGATCTGCCGCCAGCCTCCTCCAGCCCTGGAGCTGCTGCGCCCTCCTGACAATTACTCCCCATAATTCCTAAGAGCGGTGAACACCAGGGGACACACTCTTCCAAAAATAAATCCTTTCTTTTCCCTGACAAGCCCTGAACGCTTAGAAACTGCCCTGACAATATAAGCTAAAATGGTACATATAAATCAAATTCAATATAAATGTTGATTCTTGGGATTTTCACAATTTCTTCTTATAATTAAAGTTTTTTGCATTAAGGGGAGAGCTGGGCCATAGAGAAGCATCACGCTGACCTGAAGACAGGGAACTGAATCCCTAAAATATGCTCCTTTTGAACCACATCAAAAAGAGGTTCTGGTTTAGCATCCAGCCTATGCCCAGGGTCACTCAGGACCAGGGCAAGTGTCACACCCCTTGATGTCGAAATGTCTGATCTTAACCTAGAAACTCAAAGAAGCTCGGAATCCCCTCACCGTCCTGCACGGAAGGCAGGAATAGGGTCCTTCCTGTAGTGACCAGTGGGGGCTGGACTTTGCAGAGTGTCCTGACGCTCATACCACGGGATAAAAGATTTCCAACACGAGTCTTTTCTAGGGAAGCTCCGCTGGGGGTAGCAGAGCACCAGGGCGGCCGAGACCCTCCAGGGCCGTCCAGATCCTGTCCACAGCTCTTCGCCACCTGCTGTAGGACCTCCTAAGTGCCCCCCGCCACCTCTGCCCCGGCCAGCTCTACAATCCAGTGTCAGCCAGCTCTGTGAACACACACACACACACACACACACACACACACACACACACACACACACGTAACCCTCTAGTAACCGTCCAGCTCGCTGCCACTAAAACCCACACTACTCACCCTGGCCATGAGGCTGGGGTCATGGCTCTGCCTTCGTGTCCACTCTCTCCCTGCACCCCCGACCTCCCCCTACCACTCCCCAGGGCTCTGCACCCGCCAGCCCCTCCGTCCAGCACATTCCTCCCCATCTCCACGTAGCGGCCCCCCAGCTCAGCATCCCCACCCCCAGCTCCTGTGCCTGAGGTGGCCCCTCCCAGCAGCCCTGTCTACACTTCTCCCAGCTTTGATTTCTTTATAATATTACAGTTTTAAATTATACTTGCTTGTGTATGTTTCGCACTAGAATGCAAGCACCATGAGGGCACAACTTGGTCCAGCGCTGTTCGCGATGCAAGGCCAGCAGCAGCGCGCACCCTGTGAATACCTGCTGGGTGGACAGATGAGTGGGTGGTAGGTAGGGGACTGGACAGATGGATGGACACAAGGGTGGAAGGATAGATGGAGAAATGAACAAACAAACTAACAAAGGAGAAACATGGCGAGTATTCAGTCCATGGACCACACCACGCAGTGAGGGCTCAAAGGCAGGAAGGCCTTGCCTGGATGGCACTGAGGTGAGCACCTCAGATGAAGCACTGTCTGAAACAGACCTTAAAGATGGGGAGGACAGCAACAGGTAAAGAGAGAGGGAATTCATTTCAGGGGGATGAACAGAAACACAACATTCAAGAAACAGTGAGTAACCTGCAGGAAACGAGTCCTACAGCTCAATGCGAAAAGCCTTTACCATAAACCCAACAAGTAATGCACCATAAAAGATGAACGTTTAACAATGTCCCACATGTGTTTAAAACAAAAGTGATTAGTCAACTGCCCATGAAGCCTCAACATCATGCATTTCACTAAACTGCAATTCTCCAAGCACAGACTGAGGTGCTGATCATCCCCGGTTTTTATTCTAGTCCAATCAATAAGCCGACCAGTGAGTAAGGTATTCCATGTCTGGTACCCGAAAAGCCAAGAGAACTATAAATTGCTTTTCAACTAAAAACTCTAAGAGGCTACAGCACTACAATCACGCCCACACTTCGGGTTCATCTCTCTTAAGAAACAAGTTATTCCACTAGCTCAGGCCTCAGTGCCGCTCAGCAGAGGGCCTGTCATACGTCACTAACGTGCTGAGCTGCTGTCGCTCTATCGACTTTTCCTGACACATCTGTAATTGCGTCGAGAAGGCCCCGTGCCCTGGGAATATTTCCATCACCGCTGGGCGGGTGGGGGATGGGTACTGAGGGGCGGTGATGAATGCCAGCGGCCTCGTATGTGACCTCAATAATCAAGCCCAGCCAGCCTGTTTCCTGGCAGCTGCAGTAACACAGGTTGTAAAGTATTTTTAGACATTTCAGCTGGGGATGAAGCGTGGTCCAGAAGAGACCAACGCCTGGAGCAGATTAAAATGGCAACATCCGACTGTCCAGTTGCCTCCGGCCCAGCAGTTCTTCTACATCAGTGTCCTTGGAGGGCACAGGAAGAACTGGTTAAAACACAAACCTGCTACTCTTCTGCCTTCCACGTCCAGACACGCCAGGAACTCGGATTCAGAAAACCTGGGGGCGGAGGGTGGGGTGGGGTGGCGTCCAAGACTCCTCCCTTTAATACAAACCCTCAGCACTTACAGTGGGTGGTCCTGAGTGACTCTGGTGGACAGAGAACAGTAATCCCTGAACCCAACTGCTCCCAGCACCCCCCAAGCATCTTCACTTCCTTGGGGCCTTCGGAGGGTCTGAGGAAAGCCCTGGAACCTCCCAGCAAAAGCACTGGCGCGCACAGGCACTAAGAAAACCTGGGTGAGCCCAGGGTGGTTCATGAACCCCTAAAAGCCCACGTGACCCAATTCACACCCCACCCTCCCATCTTGACCTTATATCTTATCTTAAAGAGCAATCAGGTTTAAAAAAAGATAAACCCTTGGTCAGTCAGGCTGACAAATGTTGGCAAAACACCTCTGGGTAGTTAAGGGTTTTATTTATTTTTATTTTATATAATTTTTATATAAATATAATATATTGTATATTTTATATTTATATTTTATAATTTTTAAATAATTATTTTTTATTATATAATAAATATAATTTTTATAAATTTTTTATAATTTTTATAAATTTTTATAATTTTTTAAATAATTATTTTATATAATTTTTAAAAATTTATAGGAAGAGCTTCACTTTTTATTTCCTTCATTTCCAGATCATTCTCTCTCTGTTAGTAACGCAGATGTTTGAACAAGGCTTTCTACAAAATACTGCTGACGGGCCGAACATTTTTGTACAGTTACCCGAGACTATGAAGCTCCGGATAACTTAGCTAAAAAGCTAAGAATTCCCAACGATAATCCTCAGTCTGGATGATGACATTACTGCTGTGCCCAATGTATAATCCCCGGCAGGATAAACTTTACCTCCCTCCCTCGGGAATAAAGAAAGACGCTAGTTCATCTTCAGTAGGCCAACTCAGTAACGTAAGGAGTTTTGTCTTTCTAGCGCATCCCCAAATGAGATTAGAAGATTAAAATAACTAAGAATCTGCCCAAAACACATTCACAGGAACAAACAAAACCCGTAAGCCTTAAACGTACTAACCCGTTAGTGCCCTGAGAGAGTTATTTAAAGCAAAACAGATGTTTTTCTCTAGTTGGAGATTAAGAAATGTTGCGTGTATCAAAGGTGGAAGAGGAGAAGATTGCAGTTTTTAATTTACCAGCCATATTCCAATAGCAGGAAACAAACTCTTTTCAGTTTTCACATTTCAGTGACCCATTATGGACTGAAGAAGCAAAGATGAAGCTCTGTCGACTGGCCAGTTCATCAGTGGGTCTCCAGGCAGAGCCAGTCATGTATCTCTGGGAAAGGCTTCTTTTTAACTCTATGGTATATACTGAGTTAGGACAACCATCTATATAAAAGCAAATTAAAATGCTAAAACAAAAGCAAGCCCTTGCAGCTCCCCAACTCAGAAGAAGCCAGCCTGGGTGGAAACTTCTATGAGGCTCCCAACCCTTCCGACCAGCCAGACACACATGCCCCGGGCAGGGCGCCCATGCACTGATGGCACTCAGCAGGGGCCCTGGCTGCTCGAGCAGAGAAGCCCCCCAGCCTCCAAACCCGACCCTTGGCCAGATGGTTATGCAGGAAAGTGGATGTTCGCGCTGAACGGATGAGAAAACCAGCAGTCATGCCCGCAGCCCCAGCGGTCTGGCAGGTGCCAGCACTGCCCCATCGGGAAGGCTTCCGTACAAGGTGAGGTCCCGGGACCCAAGGTCACCAGCACACCCACGGTGAAACGGTGACGAAGATGAACACGAGCAGCAACAAAAACTCCGTGATGAAGCTCTTGCTAAGTTCCCGCTTTTGTCTTAGTTACACTTCAGTATAAACAAGGCGGGACCCTCAGTCAACATTTGTCCAATAAATCAATGTGACACAATGAACCAGCAACTGGAGTGAAGGACAGGATCCAGTGCCACTGTGGCAACCAGACCCACAAGCTTGCTCTGTGGCCTAGCTCAGGCCATGCAAAACCTCACACTGACACCAACAGAGACCGGGGAGTTCGCACCAGAGTTCAAGCCTGAAACAGGACGAAAAAGGGAGTACGTACATTTAAATAAACGTTCTTCCATGAAGAAATGCAAACGTATGGGCATCAGTATAACTCTTTCTTATATTCAGAACACTTCTCATTAGACCGTCCCTCATACTGAACTGTGCGGTAACTCAGACCCACCTTTGTGCACCTGCAGGGGGGCTGCCACCTGTGTCCTGGCCTGTCCTCTGCTTCACCTTCTGGATTCTGCAGCACGTGTTACTGAAAAGTACGGGTAAATGAGGCTGACCGGCGCTCCCTCCGCACCCCCCTCTCTAGCCCACACATTTCCTCCTGACCCTACAGAAGCCACCAGTGTCTCAATCTCGACGTCCCAAGGTTTCAGGGCAAAGGGATGGGTGCTTGCTGATAAGACGAGTGCAGAGAAAGTTACAGGTGAAGTTAGGGTGATAATCAGAGAAGCATGAAATGAAAAGCTCTGGCACCATTCTTCACTGGTCAGCTTATCCCAGAGGTCTGTCAGTAAACCCATGAGCCAACTCAAGGATGTGTATTTGAAAGTTCATTTTTTCAGCTCATTCCAGCCTTTCATTTAGTGAGGTTTACAAGCCCACTAAATCAGTGAAAATATAAATACTTAATGGCAACACTGTGAACTAGGTGAGCCCTGGGCCCCAGGAAAGAGCCCTCCAATTACTGAAATGCCCTCCTGGGTGGGGGAGGGGGGAGCCCCCACCTGCTCTCACTACGTGCAACCCCAACCATGTGAGACTCAGGAAAACACCCCCCACCAAGGGAAAGCAATTAAGATGAAAACAAGAGCAACAGTAAGTTTCTCCCCACAGGCCGGGCTGGCAAGGTTGTTGCAATTTCCCTGTATCTAGCCACCCACAGAAGAACTCACGGACTAGCGACCTTCTCTAGGTTATAATCAGGATGTTCCTACCAGAACCATGTTCTTCCACAAAAGTGCAATGGGGAAGACAGCCTCTGTCTTCTGTCTGGTGGCTCTGCTACTGCTTCCACCCCCTGTTCTTTGAGGGATGTCCCTCAGAGCGAGCACTACCCCTCTTCTTCCACTTTCTCTCCATCAGGAACATCAGGGGACCCACACTGCAGCCCCTACTGTGCTGGGTGTGGTGCCCATGCAGCCATGGGAAATGTGCAGGGGCTGCCACTTCCAGACCCAAGCAGAGACCTGGTTAAGGCAGGCACACAACGAGTTGCCTTTACAAGCCCAGTCTTCACCAGCAGTAGCTGCATGACCCATAAATAGAGCTCCGGGACTCTTAAAAACAGGAATTTAGCCCTATTTCAAGTGCAAGTTTGGGAACAACAACTTAGAATGCCTCCTCCCCCCACCTCACATCCTTAAAGGTCAGCAAAACCACCAGTCCCCTGGGAGTCCAGGCCAGCTCTGTGCCGACGGCAGTGCCAGAAGGACATTCACAGACACACAGCTCACGGGCCCAGGACACACGACTCCAGAACAAAGTGCACCCCAGGCTCAGCCCCAGGCAGTGAAAAAGACTCAGAGCAACAGGACAAGTGGCTGACGGGGGCTCACTGGGGTTGAGGGGTCAGAGGATACCCTCCAAGGAGGAGACAAACACTGAGACCAGAGTCCAGAGGCAGGGGAAGTGGGGGTCTTGAGGGGGCTAGTGCAGAGCAGGCCACGAGCCACAGCAGCCAGGCACGTGGCTCAGGTTGGAACCCAGATGTCTCTGGAAGGCACTGAGGGGTTTAAGGCGGAGCATGAAGTGGTATCCTTGTGATGTGTCCCAAGTTGTCGGACACTGTCCTTTACCCCCGTCACTGTCAAGAACCTTCCCGGTTTATGCTGCCCTGAATCTGTCCCCGGAGCAGGGACTGGGTCACGGCACTTCCTCCTCCCCCAACACACTGTCACACACTAAAAAGACCCTGATGCCTAAATACACACACACATACACACACACACACACACACACACACACACAAGGACCTACTGTAGAGCAGGGAGCTATATTCAATATCCTATAATGAACCATAATGGAAAAGAATATGACAAAGAATAGATATATGTATATGTATAACCGAATCACTCTTCTGTATGGCAGAAACTAACACAACATTGCAAATCAACTATACTTCAATTAGGAAAAAAAAAGCACACACACTGCTCATTTGTTCAGGTTTAAAGAACCTGTATTTTAAAACACAACACAAAAGTGAACAACTCAGCCATAAGCCCGAAGAGGAAGCCTGTTCTTACTGAAAGGGGGAAGGCAGACAGGCCACCCCAGAGCCCCCTGTGCCTGCCTACCAGTACCTCCTGACAGCTCGGGGACAGAGATCTGGGCAGTTTATAGGGTCTGAGGCTTCTGGAGTCCATTAACTAGAACAAGTAATTGAAATTGACTCAGGACAACTCCTGCATTTGAAGACAAAGCTCCTAAAAGATTCAGAACTAACGAAACTAACTTTCTTATTGTAACAAGTTAGCATGGCCTGTTAATAAATTTAAAAAATGTTGTCTCTAGGGGCTTCCCTGGTGGCGCATTGTTTGAGAGTCCTCCTGCCGATGCAGGGAACACGGGTTCGTGCCCTGGTCTGGGAGGATCCCACATGCCGCAGAGCGGCTGAGCCCGTGAGCCATGGCCGCTGAGCCTGCACGTCTGGAGCCTGTGCTCTGCAACGGGAGAGGCCACAACAGTGAGAGGCCCGCGTACCACAAAAAAAAAAAAAAAAAAGTTGTCTTTTTCTTTATGGTAAAGAAGAAAAGAGGGGGTGCTTGCTCAAGAAGGTTGAAGAGCCTAAAGATTTCATGTATTATTCTATCACTTCTAGAAAAATATTTAGAATGAAAAAAACTTGACTAAATTTTCTCTCCAAATACAGTTGAAGCAGAATAATAAATCAAAACAACGAAACAGTGATCAAATAAAAGCAGAGGGAGAACAGCCAGGGGCAGAGGAAACCGGGACAGGCCGGTATCCTGCGAAACAAGGTAAAGATGAACCAGTCAAATGCATAACCTCAGTGTAACCACAGGGAAGGAAACCGAGGAACATTCTACAGAAGCAGCAGACCAAAGCCACGAGGACCGGGAAAGGCCGTAAACACCACATGGGATCCCAGATTATCCTGAAACAGATGAAGGACGCTAGAGAAAACTAGTGAAACTTAAGTAAGGTTGTAGCGTCGCCAACAGTATTGTATCAATGTCAACATTTTGATGAGCAGACTGTGATTACATAAAACGGGAAATTTAGGGGATACCGGGTAAAGGGCGTATGGAAACTCTGACTCTTTTCAACTTGCCTGTAAGTCTCAAGTTACATCAAAATAAAAAGTTTAATTTTTCATGTGGACTTTTCACTTGTGATTTTCTTTCATGTTATCAGTAATTCCAGGAAGCTCAATTATCACCTTTCAAGCCCAGCACTACTGCACCAGATGTGTTCCTGCTTCTCTATCATCCAAAGAATCAGTAACATGAAAGAAAAGGTCTGTTCCCCTTGGAAATGATGACTTTGAACAGGTCACAGAGCTTTACGTTTACATAATGCTCCCCGCCACCCCTGCATCCTTCCACTTCAGTGTCCCAGAAGGCGGGGGAAGGGGGAGAACAGGGCTGCCCGCCCCCAGCTCTCACTCCTCCTGCCCTCCTGCCTCTCAAAGGCCACAGAGCAGCTGCATTAATTAAAGCCTTCAGAAGTGCTAAGCACCTATGAGAAGCACACAGCTCACAAGGACTAGCACAGATTTCCTTTCTCTAGTTTAATTAAATTTTTTCTGAAAGCTTACAGAGTTGGCAGCAAATCCAGGTCAGACGTTGCTTTAGAAAAATAAGGATTTACAAAGACCCTCAGGTGGCACATCTACCCACACCTGGGATAAACCCACTCCACGCAACCATTCCACACTCAGGAACCGGGTCCGGCCGAGGGGAGCCGTGCCGCTCCTCTGCTGCCACCCAGTGGCCTGTGGACGCCCAGGCACCTCGCCCAGGACCAGCCTAGCGGAGGACTGGGCTCTGGAATGGAGTCAGGTGGAGGCAAGGCCGCAGTACGAAGACGCAGGGCGACAGGTGCGTTCTCGGGAAGGGATGTAGCGAATAAACTCTAGGTTACTACGATGAGGCGTTTTCTCCACCTCAGACTCAGAAGTGCTCCAGGAAATAAATCAAGGTCAAACGATGTTACCGGCTCCCAGGAGACAGACCCGACCCTTGACTCTGGGCTTACCTGCTTTGGGTCGGAGGTAGCAGCACCAGGAGCCGGAGATTCCAGTTCAATGGTCACAGGCCCATCGTTCTGAATGTGAACTTGCATGTAGGCACCGAACTTGCCGTCTGTAAGAGCAATTCCAACGGTCACAAGAGTTGGAGACCTCAGATTAAAGCTAACCTCGATCAGTGTAAACAGAAACCCGGGAGCAGGACCGCCCAACTCCCCCCTCTGCGCCCCCAAGTAAGGAAAACACAAAACCACACGGCAGAGGGCCTCCGCATGTTTTGCAGACCTGGCAAGAGGGCAGGGTCAGGGAAAACGTGGGTTAACAGGCCTGTGAGACACTGAGAAGGTAAAGTGTACAACCACTGTGGAGGTCAAGTTCAAGCTGAACAAACCCTACAAGCCTGGAATTGCACTTGGGGGCGTCTGCTCTAGAATCTCTTATCCAAAAGGAAACAGCCAAGGGTGTTCACTCTGGCAGTGTTTATAAGAAAGTGAACCCAGTGTGACTGTCCTGGAGGGGAACCAATGCAGAATCTCTGCCTGAATTCTCCCACAGAATACCATTCGGCGGCCACACCTGTCAACGCAGCAAATCTCAAACCCACAATGTGATCTTTAAACGGTGGCAAGGACACATCAGTGCAACACCATTTAGATGGTATGTTCAAACACCAAAACAAATTCTATCACTTGTGGAGAGAGATGCATGAAGAAACGGCAGGAAGACGAACAGCAAAGGCAGGGCGGTAGCGACCTCCACATGGGCGGGGGGGCAGGGCAGTTGAGAGACACGTGAAGCACGAGACTGCCTGGCCAGTGAGCCCCCGGTGTCTGTTCTCTGCATGTTTCCTAACGAATGTTTTTAAACAAACCAAACACAGTAGGCAAAGAGCTTAGGAGGCTCCCCCAGAACAACCTCATACACGGCCCTGTGAGCGGCCGGCGGGCCCCTCTGTGTAAGACGCGGAGGGGGGTCCCTCACTGTGAGGCCAAAAGGCAGGTCAGCCTACAGAAGGTCCCACAGGCCAGAGAACCGAGGGGACACCCCAGCGAGGCTGCAGAGCCATCCTGCTTCCCGGGGTGCATCCTCAAAGTGGCCACGGACCGCCCCAGAAATGAGTGCCTCTCCATGTCCTATTCCGAACCTTCTAACCCAAACCCATGCCAACTGTGTCCGATCAATCAAACTGTATCTAATCAACCCCCGAATGCTGAACGACGTTCTTCACAAACGACGTTTGTAAAGAAAGCCCAGCACATGCTCTGAGAGCTGGTGCCACGCGATCATCCGAACGCTGCCTCCATCCACCCGAGAACTTCTGATGTGCACTGGGTCCAAACGCAGCCGATGACACATGCGGACACCTGCTCGAGTGGCTGCACACCGCTCCTGATCAACCCAACAGGGAGAAGGTGCCGGGTCCACAGCGTAAAGACAGTGTGAGCCCTTCTGCTACCTCCCACCATGAAGGAGTAGAGAGAGGGCGAGATCCATGCCCCGCTGAAGATTAACTCACAGCAATGAAGCGCCAGGCTCACTGCTGGAGACCAGAAGACCCTGCTCAGCTCAGGGGCGCGGACAGCCCGGCACTCATGGCCCAGGGTCTCACAGGCGACAGGTGGGTGCAGGGTGGTGATGATGCGGCGCCGTTCAACCCTGAGGAATCCCGACCCTGGAGGTCAGAGTCCCCCCCCTTAGGGGATGAGGAGGGAAGCAGAGGGGCTCCCTGGAGGAGGCTCCACCGGCTTCAGGATGTGAAGGGCAACAAGACTTGGACCCAGCCCCCAACCAGCTCCGAGTGCACCACACTGCACCACAGGGAGACCAGTGAGAAGCCCTGGGTCATGGTGAAAGTTCAAGGAGACCGAGCACAGACGCGCTCAGGGCCGCGGCCGGCACGTGCCTGTGCAGAATCAGGGTCTGCTCTCAGCAGCACACTCGGGGACCACGCCTGCATGCCGGCCCTGGGGGTCACCATGCACCGCAGCAAGGATGGGCTCTCAGGACCTGGAGGAGGGAAACCTGTTTCATTCTGGTGCTCCCCACGCTCCCCTGGGCAGGGAGCCCTCGCTTCATGGGGTGGACGACCTCTGGGGGACAGGCTCACCTCTGAGGAGAGAGCCGACCTCTGGGGAGACAGGCCAACCCCTGGGGGACAGGCCGACCCCTGGGGAGACAGGCTGGCCTCCAGGGAGATGGCTGACCCCTGGGCAGACAGGCCGACCTCCAAGGAGACAGGCCAACCTCCGGAGGACAGGCCAATCTCTGGGGGACAGGCCGAGAAGAGCAGCTCAGGACGGGCCTGAACCAGGAGCCCCTCCAGCTCCCTCCTCAGAGCAGCTCGGCTCCGGGGCTCTGGATACCAGACCCGCTGCAGCAGCAAGGGACTCCCACCAGCTCGACACCGCCTCACCTGCTGGCACTCGCTCTGATGACCCTTGACCTCACAGAGGGTCTCAGCAGAACAGGCACAGACAGTAGCCCTGGAAACCGAGAGAAGACGAGCTGTGTGCCCTTTTTAGAGGCAAGATGAATCTAGTTCCCACTGGGCAGCCAGTCGTGCTCAGATAACGGTGACTTCCTGTGACCTCCCATCAGATTAAAGTGGCCGCTCAAATCTACAGAGCTTTCGTGTTATGCATGTCAGAAGAGCTAAAAAGACATCAGCTGGGATGAAATCATGTGTTTAATTGCCGGCTAAAATTACGGCTACAATTAGGAGCAAATTTCAGCTCCCGCACTCCTCAGGGAAGCTGAAGGCAGACTCAGGAGGAAAGGAATTATTTCCGACCTTGAATTTCTGTTGTCAGGATATACGGCATATGCTTCACCGTGTTTATCATTCCAAGTAGCAAGAAATTTATTTTCTTTTCCTGTTTTTCTTCAGTTAAGAACAGAACTATTATCTGAATTTCCATTTGTATGGACAACAAATCCAAAGACATGTTTTGAGAGATCTTAAAATGGTAACATTCTTTTCCAGTCCACATCAAAGAGGAAAGCTCCCAAGAAAAATTACATTGGCCAGGGAAAATAAAAACATTGTTTTAAATAATCTTAAAAGACAGAAACATATCTACAAAACTACATCTAGGCTCCAGTGATGACATAACCAAGTCACTCTTAAATATAAGTCCCACATGTTTCCAGCAGGAAGACTCCCCACTGGGGCCAACCCTGCAGGGTCCAAGGGCTCTACCAGCCCCAAACCAGAGCGCCCCATTTACCTGCAAAGGCTGACTGCCTGCCACCACCCAACGAGAAGCCCTGCCCTGCCTCTCTGTGACCCAGTCTGTTGCAGGATGACAGCAGGCCGGTCACCACAAGGAGGGTGCAAGTGAGTTAGTACAGGCAGGGCACCAGGCCCAGAGCCCAGCAGTCAGCATGCAGGAAACCTGGTCCCTATCACTGCTATCACTCCTACCACTGTCCATGTGGTATATGG
>NW_020174038.1:1253615-1307591 GCF_003031525.2 Neophocaena asiaeorientalis asiaeorientalis | reverse complement strand
GGAGTATATGAACAAAAGGTGGGGTGCCGGGGGGGGGATAGCAGAAAACGCAACTGAAGAAGATGCTTTTGAAGAAAACTGGGGAGAGCAGAAGGCCCTGCACAGAAGTGTTCTCTGTTCTCCAACTGGGTCTCGGCCCACCTCCGCAGACGGTCCTGGACACCCGCACCAGACACTGAGCCTCAGGCCCGCCCATCTAAGCTCCCCACTAAAGGCGGCTCCCTCTGCCGTCAGGATGCATCCTCACCGCCCAGTCTTCCTCTCTGTTCTCCTTTCAACCTGTTCTGAGCCTGGGCACGCAGGGGAGAGGGGTTACTGATGGGGACCCCAACATCGAGTGACAGGCTGGGGACCAAGAAATCAAGCAAATGTATGGAATTGGGGGCTCAAAATAAGCAGGTGGTGAGGCTAGGGCCATGGGGCTGGAGGAGTTTGGTCCCCGTGGGAGTGTGGCCCTGGGGGACGCATGGCGCTAGGGCAGCTCTGTCCGTTCTACAGAGTCCGATTGCTTCCTGGCCCCCGGCTCCCCAGAGAGCTCAACCCAGCCCAGGGGGGCACCACCACTGGGGTAAGGATCTAGCTCGAGGGGGCCTGGAGAGCAGAGACCAGGGCTCAAGGAACAGCATCTCCTAAGTACCTTGGCTGGGGAAATACTCAGTTGTCAGAAACAGGGTGCATTCCAGGCCCTTTGGATTTCTCAGAGCATGAGGGCCAGGCCCAGGTGGGCACGTCAGAACCACCACCTGACTCCATGCCACATTCAGGGTCACAGAGGCTGCAGAACAGCAACCTTGACCAGAATCTTGAGGCTTCTCCCTGGGCCCAAGTCCCTCCCAACTGCCGGTCTCTGCTTGGCTCTACGGTGGTTCAGGCCTTGGAGGGAGACACCCACTCTAGGCAGCAGGCATCCGGGGACCAGGACTCCACAGCAAGAGACACTGGGGGACTGGCCCTGTGGCCCAGGATGGAAAGTGCCTCCTCACAGGAAAGTGAGGGCACCTGTCCCCAAAGGGGCGTCCCCAATTCCAAACCGCAGACCTACAGGGGCAGCTTCTGTGGAAACGGACATTAAGATGGTAAATGTCTAGGACCAAAATTAACCCCTCGCTGGGAGGTTAAATTCTCGTCCTAGCTGAAGCTCTGATGTCGCCCATCCTGCACGACAGGGAGGCTCAAGGCAAGGTCATCCCTGACCACCAGCTTTGCTCAGACTTACCCGGGCTCTGCCAGTGTCCTCGGCGTCCTGCTGCCTGGGACACTTGTGTCCAAGGCTGCCCGGTCTCCTCACTGAGGCGTGAGAGAACGATGCAGTGTCTGGGGCCCTGAAGGGCCCAAGTGGACCTGTGTGTGACAGAGCCAGGCCAGGGCTCTGAAAGAACCTATTCCACCAGGCAGACTCCCCTCCACCGAGAGCAGCTGAGTGAGAAACCAAGGAGGGCAGCTTCTGAGCTCGTCCGGCCACGGGGTCTGATTTCAGACTTTAACTCCTTTAGACTTGAATATGACACAGAACTTAAACTTGATTTGTAACTTTTCCCTGGGACTGTGATAATGGGCGAGGGTTTATAGTTAAGCTCAGGTCCTCTCCATGTCACTGGCTTTTTATTATGAGTTTCTCATGTATTTATTATTGGAATATATTAATACCGTCACTTCACCTCACTGCAGAACCTCTCGTGTGCTGGGCCGGGCCAAGGCTGGACACGGTTTAGGACACAGACGAGGGAAGAAGTCTTTCACCTTGGGAGCAGAGTGGCCCTGGAGGGGCTTCACAGCAAGGTTCTGACCCAATTCAGGGGCTCTGGGGACAAAAGACACACAGCAGGAGCAGCCTCAGTGTTTAAAGATGGATTCAAAGGACTGAGCCTGTAAACTCTGACCCTCATCCAGAGGGAGCCTCTGCTCCGGACCACCTGCCATCAGCTCCCACCACCTCCTGGGCTACAGCCCCAGGGCTCAAGTGGCCGGCAAGCCCCCCACCCCCATGGACACCTATATATGTAATGGTTCTTGTATCTGTTGTTGAGAAGACAGAGGGAATCCCAAAACATTTCCCAAGCCTGAAAGCTTGTTCTAACCTAAGGATCAGCATCCATGGGGAAGTGACTCACTCGGGCTGCTGTGGAGGCGGAAGACCCACTAGGGAGCTGTCGCGACAATTTGGGTGGGAGGAGAGGCGGCAGCTGGGCCGGGGGCCGCAGACGCCGTGTGTAGCTGCTGGATTCTGTGTGCATGTCAAAGGTCAGGCCTGTGGGAGCTGCTGATGGGGGAAAGAGGAGCCAAGCAAAAGTGAAGTTTGGGGCCTTAAGTGCGCCTGTTAGGAAAGAAGACTGCAAGTACGTGAAATACGGAACCAGGAAAAGAAGCCAAATAAACGACACACACAAAAGGTATGCAGAATTTCGAAAGTGAAGATTAAGGGAAAATAATAAAATATCAAACAAAAAAATATAACCAGACTTGATAAATTAAGAGCTAGTTTTCTGAAAAAATATTAAAAACTCTGATAGAGAGCAAAGGGGGAAAATACATCTAACAAACCACAATGAGAAAAGGGTATGATTCTAGATGCAGAGATCGTTCTAAATCACCCCGCAAAAAAATCTGTACGCTTCCTCCTGATGCATTTGAAACTCCAGACGGATAGGAGACACAGGCAAACTGCGTACAGGGGCTCAAGGGTCCTGGGAATCCTGACCAGGGCCGTGACCAAGGAAGGCCACCCAAAGGGCTGGTCCAACAAGATCTATTAAAACAGATACTTCCGGGGCTTCCCTGGTGGCGCAGTGGTTGAGAGTCCGCCTGCCGATGCGGGGGACACGGGTTCGTGCCCCGGTCCGGGAAGATCCCACATGCCGCAGAGCGGCTGGGCCCATAAGCCATGGCCACTGAGCCTGCACGTCCGGAGCCTGTGCTCCACAATGGGAGAGGCCACAACAGTGAGAGGCCCGCGTACCGGAGGGAAAAAAAAAACAAAAACAGATACTTCCTGTTGAACGGAAAACGATGAAAAGCCTTCCAATTTATCCTGCAAGCCTTCCAATTTATCCTGCAAGGCTAGTATTACCCTAATATAGAAACTGGATATACAAAAAAAAAAAGCATAGCCCACTTTCCCCTTTGAATACAGAGGCAAAAAACTGTACAGGAACGTGTGGGCAGTTTCTCACAGGCACACACACCAGAGGAACACGGTGCAGTGACCAGTGAAGGGTGAGTCAGCACAGCTCCTGATTAGGAAGGGCATTCACCAGGTTAACACTTAGAGAAAAAGACACTGGAAAAAATTCAACTCCCCTTCCTTTAAAAATGAAACACTTGGCTAGCAAGGGAAGTTCGCTCCTTTGAACTGGAGAAAGACTATGTGGTGACCTGCTTTTTTCACAGTCGGGTAACGAAGGCACCCTGATGACCTTCCCCACCTCCCAGGCAGCACAGCTGACACTTTAAAAGGTGGACCGACTGGGCGAACACCTCAGTGATAACTGCTGCAGCAAAGACCAGGGATGAAGATAAAATCAGTGGGCGGGGTGTGTTGGATATCAGGATATTGGCACAGTCTCACAGTATCTCCACACAGGATATTTACACAAAGAGGAAAAGAATAACTTGACCAGAGAGAAATCTGCCAAATAAGCAGACTGATCGACAGCAGGTACCCAGGATCTAATGTACAAGATCACCTCTGTGGTGTTCCTGCCAAAACGCACAACCCGAACCTAACGTCGAGAAGACTTCAGGCAAACACATGCTGCGGAACACGGACAGACAAACTGACCAAACAAGTCACCCTTCAGAAGTGGCCACAAGACAAGGAAGGACCCAGGAACCGTCAACCCCTGGAAGAGATTAAGGAAGAGACGCAACGACCAAGTGCAACGTGGGTTCTGGACTGGATCCTGGGACCAGGAAAACGACGCCAGTGGGAACACTGACAGAATTCAAGCAAGGTCTGTAGTTCACTCGACAGTGCTTCAGCAAAGTTAATTTCCTGGTCTTATTAAGTGCACTGTGGCCATGTCAAATATTATCAATAGAAGCTGGAGGAAATACACTATTGTTTTAAAGTGGAGTATAATTGCTTTACAATGTTGTGTTAGTTATCACAGAGCACCGAGCTGAGTTCCCTGTGCTATACAGCAGGCTCCCACTAGCTATTTTACACATGGTAGTGTGTTTATGTCAAACCTAATCTCCCAATTCGTCCCACCCTCCCCTTCCCCCTCTGTGTCCACATCTCCATTCTCTATGTCTGCGTCTCTATTCCTGCCCTACGAATAGGTTCATCTGTACCATTTTTCTAGATTCCACATATATGTGTTAATATATTTGTTTTTCTCTTTATGACTAACTTCACTCTGTATGAGTCTCTAGGTCTATCCACATCTCTACAAATGACCCAATTTCGTTCCTTTATATGGCTGAGTAATACTCCATTGTATTGGGTTGGCCAAAAAGTTCGTTCAGGCTTGATAACATCTTACGGAAAAACCTAAATGAACTTTTTGGCCAACTCAATTACATGTACCACACCTTCTTTATCCATTCCTCTGTTGGTGGACATTTAGGTTGCTTCCATGTCCTGGCTATTGTAAATAGTGCTGCAAAGAACACTGGGGTACATGTGTCTTTTTGAATTATAGTTTTCACAGGGTATATGCCCAGTAATGGGACTGCTGGGTCATATGGTAGTTCTATTTTTAGTTTTGTAATGAACCTCAATACTGTTCTCCATAACAGCTGTATCAATTTACATTCCCACCAACAGTGTAGGAGGGTTCCCTTTTCTCCACACCCTCTGCAGATTTATTGTTTGTAGATTTTCTGATGATAGCCATTCTGACTGGTGTGAGGTGATACCTCATTATAGTTTTGATCTGCATTTCTCTAATAATTAGTGCTGATGAGCATCTTTTCATGTGCCTCTTGGCCATCTGTATGTCTTCTTTGAAGAAATGTCTATTTAGGTCTTCCGCCTATTTTTCAATTCAGTTGTTTTATTGATATTGAGCTGCCCGAGCTGTTTGTATATTTTGAAGATGAATCCTTTGTCAGTTGCTTCATTTGCAAATATTTTCTCCCATTCTGAGGGTTGTCTTTTCATCGTTTATGGTTTCCTTTGCTGTGCAAAAGCTTTTAAGTTTCATTAGGTCCCATTTGTTTATTTTTGTTTTTATTTCCATTACTCTAGGAGGCAGATCAAAAAAGATCTTGCTGTGATTTATGTCAAAGAGTGTTCTTCCTATGTTTCCCTCTAAGAGTTTTATTGTGTCCGGTCTTACCATTTAGGTCTCGAATCCACTTTGAGTTTATTTTTGTGTATGGTGTTACAGAGTGCTCTAATTTCATTCTTTTACATGCAGCTGTCCAGTTTTCCCAGCACCATTTATTGAAGAGACTGTCTTTCCTCCATTGTATATCCTTGCCTCCTTTGTCATAGATTTCTAGTATTTTGTTGAGGATTTTTGCATCTATATTCATCAGTGATATTGGTCTGTAATTTTCTTTTTTTGCAGTATCTTTGGCTGGTTTTGGTATCAGGGTGATGGTGGCCTCATAGAATGAGTTTGGGAGTGCTCCTTCCTCTGCAATTTCTTGGATGAGTTTGAGAAGGATGGGTGTTAGCTCTTCTCTGAGTGTTTGATAGAATTCACCTGTGAAGCCATCTGGTCCTGGACTTTTGTTTGTTGGAAGATTTTTAATCACAGTTTCAATTTCATTACTTGTCATTGGTCTGTTCATATTTTCTATTTCTTCCTGGTTCAGTCTTGGAAGGTTATACCTTTCTAATAATTTGTCCATTTATTCCAGGTTGTCCATTTTAGTGGAAGTTTTCAACTATAATCTCTTCAAATATTTTCTCAGACCCTTTCTCTTTCTCTTCTCCTTCTGGGACCCCTATAATCTGAATGTTGGTGCTTTTAATGTTGTCGCAGAGGTCTCTGAGACTGTCCTCATTTCTTTTCATTCTTCTTCTTTATTCTGCTCCTCAGTAGTTATTTCCACCATTCTATCTTCCAGCTCACTTATTCGTCCTTCTGCCTCAGTTATTCTGCTATTGATTCCTTCTAGTGTATTTTTCATTTCAGTTATTGTGTTGTTCATCACTATTTGTTTGTTCTTTAGTTCTTCTAGGTCCCTGTTAAACATTTCTTGTATTTTCTTGATCCATGCCCCCATTCTATTTCCGAGATTTTGGATCTTGTCTACTATCCTTACTCTGATTTTTCAGGTAGATTGCCTATTTCCTCTTCATTTATTTGATCTTGTAGGTTTTTACCTTGCTCCTTCATCTGTAACATATTTTTTGTCATCTCATTTTTTTTGATGGGTGGGGCTGTGTTCCTGTGTTGTTGGTTGTTTGGCCTGAGGCACCCAGCAGTGGTGTTTGCAGTCAGTTGGGCAGAGCCAGGTCTTGGTGCCGAGATGTGGACCTCTGAGAGAGCTCACACCGATTAAGATTCTCTGGGGTCTGAGGTTCTCTGTTAGTCCAGAGGTTTGGACTCAGTGCTCCCAGTATAGGAGCTCAGGCCCAATCCCCAGCCTAGGAACCAAGACCCCCTCAAGCCGTGCAGCATGGCAAAAAGAAAAGCAACAAAAAGGCTGGGGAGGTCCAGGCTGGAAGAGAAATTCAGGAGTCACCAGCACATGGATGGCTTTTAAGAATTTAATTTTTATTTTATTTTTTTGGCCACACCATGCGGCTTGAAGGATCCTAATTCCCTGACCAGAGATCAAACCTGTGCCCCCTGCAATGGAAGTGTGGAGTCCTGGAACACCAGGGAATTCCCTAGATGGCTTTTAAAAGCCATTGGACAAGATGCCCAAGGGCCCAGTGTAAATGAGAAAAGTTCAAAGGCCACAGCCCTCTAATGTTACAAAGCCGAGGAAGTAGAAAGAAGTAACCAAGGACTGAGAAGGGGCACTCGGTGAAGCAGGAGGAAAAGCAGGAGAGTGCAGAGTCCTAAACGTCCAGTGAAGGACTACTGTCCCACAGAGGAGGGAGGAAGCAACAGGACTAAACCTGCTGATGGGCCGCTGAGCTGAGGATGAGAACTAACCTGACCAAGTGGGGGGCATGGTGCCTTGCCAAGAGCAGCTACAGTGGTGAGAGGAGCAAAGGCAGACTGGAGTGGGATGGGGGCAGACAGCCCTCCACAGGCCACACAGTCAAGTGGAGCAGAGAACTGGGGCAGGAGCTGGAGGTGGGGCTGACAGGCTGTCTCCACAATGGGAGGACCAACAGCAGATCTGCAAGCTGGTGGGCATGGTCTGGGCATGGGGGAGCAAAACTGACTCAGAGACAGAAGAGGGGGCAGAAGAACGTCCCTGCTCAGTCCCTGCACAGGTGAGAGCATGGGGTCAGCCACCTCGAAGGAAGGCAGGCTGGTTCCTGGTGCAGATGCCAGCAGGTGGAGCAGAAAGAATTCTGGAAGTTCTGAGTGCTTCCGTTTTCTCAGGAAAATGGGAAGTAAGGTCAATAGCTAAGGTGAGGATGGAGCTTTCAGGAGAGAGAACAGTCGAGTGAATGAACAGGCCGATGTATCACAATTGCTGAGCCACCTTGCAGGTCAAGGTCATAACCGTGAGGCCAGTTGATGTGGACGTTGTCTCCAGCCACATTCAGCTGCACGGGCCCAGGTTAGGCTGAGGCTGGCGTCCTGCCAGGGCTGCAGTTTGTCCCAAAAAACAGTTAAGGGAGGTAAGGAAATATGCTAAGAGTAATTATTATCATGAAACAAAGGAATTATGAATTTATAAATTTAATGCAAATCAAATAAAAATAAGAGATTATTTTCTGGAACTAGACAAGCTGATTTTAAAATGCATATAGAAGAATAACAATTAAGAATAGCTAGGGGTGGGCTTCCCTGGTGGCACAGTGGTTGAGAGTCCGCCTGCCGATGCAGGGGACGCGGGTTTGTGCCCTGGTCCGGGAAGATCCCACATGCCATGGAGCGGCTAGGCCCGTGAGCCATGCCGCTAAGCCTGCGCGTCCGGAGCCTGTGCTCCGCAACGGGAGAGGCCACAACAGTGAGAGGCCCGCGTACCGCAAAAATAATAATAATAATAAAGAAGATACAGGTATAGGCGGAAAGAAAATCCTTTCACTGTTGTCACTGTCCAAAGACTTGAAATAACTCAGGATAAAAAGAAAAGTCTGAATCTTTCAGCAGGGGAAATAGGAAGAGTTTACACCCTCCATCCAGCCCTTAACAACAAGTAAGAGAAGCAAATTAAATATGCATTTGAAATAAAGTTTCAGTCATTAAAGAGGAAGGGAGTGAAAATTAATGTCTAATTAAACTAACAGCCAAAACATGGAAGCAACCTAAATGTCCACTGGTGATGAAGGGATAAAGAAGATGTGGTCTAGCCACACAGTGGGATACCAGTCAGCCACAAAAGGAGGAGATCCTGCCATTCGTGACGACATGGATGGACCATGAGGGCTTTACACTGAGTGAAAAAAGTTAGACAAAGAAAGACACTGTCTGATCTTACTTATATTACGAAACCTAAAAAAAAACAAACCCATAAATACAGAGAAGAGACTGGTGGTTGCCAAAGTTGGAGGGTGCAGGTGGTCAAAAGGTACAAACTTCCAATTAGAAGATAACTAAGTTCTGGGGATGTGAGGTACAGCATCCTTACCTTAACTGTCAACCCATGTGAGGTGATGGCTGTTAACTTATCGTGGTGATCATTTCACAATATATGTGTATATCAAATCACCATGTTGTACAACTAAAACTAATGGAGTGTTAGAGGTCAATTATACCTCAATAAAACTGGAAAGTTTTTAAAATTTTTTAGGGTTAGGGTTAAATGTTTTAATTTTCGAATTAAACTCCTTTAAGTCTTAAAGTCACTAAAGAGGTCCTGAAAATCCTAAAAGAAAGAAAACGTATTTAGCAGTCTGTGTTCCATCTTCCCTCCAGGTCACAGAGGCCTTTCCGTACCGGAGCTGGAAGCCAGAATCTCAAAATTTACCAAAAGACAGCAAGCACGTAAAACACGCTCCCTGCACTTGGTTCCACTAGAGACCATAAAGGAGACAAAAGGCGAAGAGTGAGTGAGGCCCTGGGAAATCACTGCAGTGCCTCTGAAAGCCCAAAGGAGCAGAAAATAAATTCTGATGAAAACCCGTGGCATAATTCATGTTGATTTTTCATCAACATGACCAGAGGCATCATATCCCATGAGCTTAAATTCTGATCCATTATAAAATTATACTGTTTACAGTACATTGCTTCAGGCACTTCATATAATTACCTGGATGGAATACAGATTTTTTTCAAAACGTAAAAGGTGTTTTTAGGAACACAAAGCACTGCAAAATAAAATGCTCCTCTTTAAGGCTTTAGACGAAAGTGGTTTTGTTTTCACTCAAGCATTCCTTCACGACCATCATTGTTCTCCCATGGAAAGGGCCCTCACCTGTGCTTTCATGATATTCCTTTTTTTATACATAAATTGATTTATTTTTGGCTGTGTTGGGTCTTCGTTGCTGCACGCAGGCTTTCTCTAGTTGCGGCAAGCAGGGGCTACTCTTCGTTGTGGTGTGCGGGCTTCTCATTGCGGTGGCTTCTCTTGTTGCAGAGCACGGGCTCTAGGCGTGAAGGCTTCAGTAGTTCCGGCACGTGGGCTCTAGAGCACAGGCTCAGTAGTTGTGGCACATGGGCTTAGTTGCTCTGCGGCATGTGGGATCTTCCCGGACCTGGGCTTGAACCCGTGTCCCCTGCACTGGCAGGTGGATTCTTAACCACTGCACCACCAGGGAAGCCTTTCATGATATTCCTTCTGCTCATCCTTCAAAGGACTTCAATGCATCCCCAAATACGTCTGAGATTACTCAGAAATGGGATGATTCTATAAACATCAAGCAGAGAAGACAATGCTGGCAGCATTAATCCTTGTCTCAGCCAAGAAAAATTATTATTCAAAGCACTTGACTTAATTGCTAATTCTGGGAAGAACCTTGTTTGCAGCAAATCCACAACAGACAGAGGACCCCAGTGGACATCCACGATCGGACGTGTCAATAGAGTTCTAAACTTGGATGCTCCCAGAAGAAGCGAATATATTCTGCTCTACCAGGACCCAAGTAAAGAGCAGGATTTGATTTAAGGCAGGAGGGTCCTGATCACATAGAATCCATCTGTCCTGTTGGCAAATGGACACCTGACACAAGTAAGAGGAGAATTAAAATGAAAGGAAATACCAGTGAGGGGCTGGAACATCACTCCTCAGAACACAGAGCCACCTGAGGAGCTGACGACCCTCAGAGATGCGGGGCTCTGCTACAGAGCTCCAAAGTCATGTCGTGACTTTTATTACTTACGGTTGAAAACAGGCCCGATAACAAAGGGATCTGGGTTTGTCTAACCCACTGAGAGAAAGTTAAAGTGTAGGAAGCACTACAGAGTCAACTACTAACAACTACTCAACAGCTACGAGAGTCCGACAGCAGCAGGAGCAGCTGCAGGCAGACTCGGAAGAAGACACCCTGCTGAGCGAGTTCTCACCCTGAGGTGCGTCACCAAAGGAGGCTAAATACGCTTCCCAGTAGCTCTGAAGGAAAAGCACACTAGGAACATGAAAACAGACTAGAAACACCCCCTCTTAAGAAGATTCGTAAGTTCCGATTCATAATCCTCCCACAAACCAGGCCCACTCTTCTCAGGCGTTTTCTAGGCTTAAGCTTGATCAGTCAGGCTAGGCTGGCAGTCCCCACGACAAGCCGTTAAGCCTGCACTGTGCAAATGACAGCCGAGGGCCACACACGGCCACCAGGCGCTGGACATGTGGCTGGTCTGAATCGAGATGCACTGTGAGAATGAAAGACCTCAGTAGGAAGAAGGAACGTGAGTTATCTCATCAATAACTCTACATTGACAACAGGGTGAAATCAGAATACTGTGGATATCCTGGGCTAAATGAATTACAGTTTTAAAATCAATTTCACTTGTTTCTTTTTCTTTTTTTTAATATGGCTCCTAGAAATTTAAAATGACACATGGCTCCCATCGGCGTCTGGCAGGTGTATTTCTCTGTTGGGCAGGATAAGGAACCAAAATGAACCACCACTATATCAAGCACACTGCTGGGTTGCTAAACATTCCAAATGTGGACAGAAGAATAAAGAAGGGTAAACGGTACTGGGGCATTCAGAGGACACGCACAAGAGCGGCGGCGGCAGCGGCCCTTATGCTGTTTTAAGAAAGTAATAAGCGTAAACAGTGAACTTTCTGGAAAAGGAAATGTTGCATCTGCAGATTGCCTTTCCCCTGCCAGGAAGTGTCCAGGGGACGCCCTCCTGAGCGCTGGGCTCCCCCCTACCTTTGACAAGCTCCGGCCGGTATGCCTTGCGTAGCTGCTCCAGGAAGCCGTTGTAGAAGCCCTCCGCCTGCTCTGAGGGCATCGCCAGGTGGAAATCGGGCTTGTTCCCCTTGAGGACGCACTGCAGGGTGAACTGGCTGATGCACAGCACCTCGTACTGTTTGTCCATCACGCTCTTCGACCAGTGTTTCCCACCTTCATCCTCAAACACACGCAGGTTTAAGATCTTCCGGACCCTGAGGGAAAACAGGGGTGAGCGCTACCTGAAGAATCATAAGCCCCCCAGACACACCCACACCCCCAAATGTCACAAGCACCCTGCTGACTAGGGACACTGTGCTGGCTCCATCACTTACAGCAGGGGTGACCATAGGCAAGTTACTTTCTACTCTGTGCCTCAGTTTCTGCATCTGTAATAGGGGTAATAATAGTCCTTCCTACCTCTTAGCGTTGATTGGTGATTTGCTTTTTTTTTTTTTTTTTTTTTTTTGTCAGCCCCTCCAATTCACAGCAGCTTCCGGTGGGAACCGGATGTGTCAAAACATGGGCTCAATTCTGAATTTTTACAGAATTCCATCTTTACACTGGAATAAATGATGCCCCGCTTTTACACCCTTTCTTGGAACTTCTCAAAATGAACAATTCAGCAAATACCCTGGAGAAAACTCATGGTCATTGCAGATATGCAAAACGATCTGGGGAAAGACACCTTGACAATTATGTCACATGCTCCTTACGCCCCAGTGGGGCTTTCCCTATACACATGGATGACAAAGGATGGCCACCCTGGCAAGGAGGAGGACCAGGTAGCATTTATAAGGTCAGACTTGAGACGAATGACAAAGAACTACCTCCGTGAAAGGTGCAATTCCACCATTTGAAGCCACCTTTCTGGATGACGTTGAAGACATGTTCAAAGCCTGAACAAATACTCATTCGCTGACACCTTACATGGGCACCCTCTGCGGTGGGCGCTATTCATCACCCCTTCTCCACAGCGGGGTCTGCCTTATGTTGAGTCACTGCTCTTAACCAAGTTAGGTACTAGCTCTCCATTTCGTCAGAGCCATGGAGAGATTCAGACCAGTCCCCCGGCTTTTAACCACTACACCACTTCGCTCCCTCTTTGCAAATCCAGGGGACAGCTTTTAAAATACCAACATCCGTGAGTGTTATTGAACTAGTCATCAACACCTCAGCGGGAGCTTGGTTCCAAGCCTGGTTTTCAACCTAATACAAAAGGGACAACTGGGCAACCGTCACATGTAGGCACCAGGGGCAGAGAAAATGGATCCAAGCATCTGAAGTACATGTGCGAAGTGGTGCGGGCGAGAGTGAACATGAGGAGGGGAGGCTGCCTGTACTAAGGGCCAAGAGCAATGACAAACCTCCCACCTTAGTAAAAAGAGCACTGGCTTCCAGGCCAGGTGGCCTAGGTTCTAACCTGGAGTCAGGCTTTTTGCTAAGGACGTGTGCATGACCTTCGGCAGGTAATGTAACCTCTCTGAGCTCCAGATCCTATTGTGAACGGTGAACAACTGGGCATTCTTAACATGTGTAAACAGTGCCCAGATCATACTGCTCAAACTGAAAACATAAAACATTCCTATGAAAAGAGGCTTGGTTTTCACACCAAGGGAATGGTTCAAGGCTGCAGCAGCAAATAGGGACAGAGGCTAAGTTGTGGTCCTGCCCTGTCGCTGACTTACTGGGTGACGGCTCTTCCTCGCTCTCCCCATCTGTGACACAGAAATAACCACACTGCATCAAAAGAGACATGGGTAAAACTGACAGAGTCTCACTTTATAGGAGCAAAATATATATATAATTTTTTTAAATAGCTAGCCAGCCAGCTAGATGACCAGCACATGTCCCACTAGAAAGGCAGTGACGTGGAAATCCGCCTCTTACATGTGCTCCAGTTCCTTCTGCGTATCTTCCAGGGAAATACCCAACAACACACAGATGCCCCGTCCGATGGCACTTATCTGTTCTCCACCAACTGGAAAGGAAACAAAAGGGAAAAGAGACAAAAGGGAAATGAAACAAAAGGGAAAACCAAACAGGTGCCGTGAAGCACATCTGAGCATCCACAGGAAAGTCTGAACATCACACATACTTCTCGTAACTTCTTTGCCAAAGTCAGTAGGTACTGAAACGTGAAAGGGGTTACGTCGATGCAGTATGATAGTCATACTTTGTCCATTCTGACTTTACGTTTGGAATGAATGAGTTGTGAAGTGAACAACCATTACGTGGGATTTTCAGGCCACGTTTTCATCTGTGCTACCTTGGTTGAGACCCCTGAAACTTTCTATGAGTTTGCCCGTCTGTAACAACAAAAGTTTTTCTCCCCAGAGAATCCAGCTCAGCTATGGTAATTCTCAAAAAGGAGATGCCTGCTCTTCTTGGAAAGCAGCAAACCTGATAACGTAATAAACAACGCACAATGGAAAACATTTATGTCATAAAAATAATGATTTCTCTACTTACTGCAGAAAAGATAAATATATCATACATAAAAAACACAGTTTAAAAGTTAAGCTTCCACGGGCTTTCCTGGTGGCACAGTGGTTAAGAATCCGCCTGCCAAACCAGGGTACACGGGTTTGAGCCCTAGTCCGGGAAAATCCCACGTGCCACGGAACAACTAAGCCTGTGCGCCACGACTACTGAACCTGTGCTCTAGAGCCCGTGAGCCACAGCTACTGAGCCTGCACGCCTAGAGCCCATGCTCGGCAACAGAAGCCACCACAATGAGAAGACCACGCACCGCAACGAAGAGTAGCTCCCGCTTGCTGCAACTAGAGAAAGCCCTCACACAGCAACAAAGACCCAGCGCGGCCAAAAATAAAATATTAATTAATTAATTTAAAATAAATGAATAAACTTTTAAAGAAATAAAAGTTAAGCTTCAAGTCAGCAAACTTCTATTATTTCCCAGTTTATTACTAAGGTTGCATCCTAAGCCAATGCCCTCCAAATCATCTTGAGTGATGCACCCCATGCATAAAAAATATTCTTTGAACATAGATTCCTATTCCAAACATCTGCATATGTATTTAGCATCAAACGTACACTCTACTACCACTAGACAGTATCTCAGTGCTGGCACAGTACTTAGGTCAAGACACATCATTATGGTGATGAAAGTAAATCCATATTTCAAATGTTGATCTTCATGATTTTCAATTTTTTTGGCCAACTTTTTGCCAAAGCTCATTAGATTATTGATGCTTGGTTATTTTATCGTATACTGACCTAATGTTCCAATCAGGAGAAAGGTCAACTCTGCCATTTTCTTGTTATTTGCTTCTGCTAGATAATAATATTTACAAATATACCCGACAAGGCATCACAGACGGTACCATGTTGCCACATCCTGCAAGCTAAGGGAAGAGGGAGAAACCCTCTCCCTGCAGGTGTCTGACAAGGGACCATCTGACAGACACGAGGGGAGCACGAGCATCAGTTTGTTCCTGAAATAACTCTTTTTTAAAGAATATTTACTGATTTATTTATTCTGGCTGAGCCGGTCTTAGTTGCGGCACGCAGGATCTTAGCTGCGCCATGCGGGATCTAGTTCCCTGACCATGGATCAAACCCAAGCCCCCTGCATTGGGACCACGGAGTCTTAATCGCTAGACCACCAGGGGAGTCCCTGAAATAATTCTTATTAAAGCTTAACTTCTCTTAGTTTTATGATTAAGAAAACACAAATATTTTAATATTTTCTTCTGTGCTGCTTTTTTTATAATGGACTATGAGTGATTTACTGTCCTTTGAGCCACTGACTCAAAAATCTGAAACAGAAATCAGCTATCCTGACATAAGCAGTAAACAGCTGGGCTTGCTTGCCTGTTTGCAGTGCTTTAGAAAACTGTGGCTTTATTTGTTCTTTAAGTAAGTCAATATTATTTTCTTACAATATCAAGATATTTTTAAAATTTTCCCCAGAGTATATTTTAAAAACTTAAAAAAGAATGATGGTTGAACTATGTCCACCATTAAAAGTAATGCACATGCAGTACAGAAAAACTTTAAAAAATAAAAGAAACAGGAAAGCAAAAAGAACCACCGAAGACAAGCACTTTAGTATGTTACTGATTTCCTTTTGATATTACTGATTTCCTTTTGATATTTCCTCTATTCACAGATTTTACTTCATATTTGTTCTCAACTACCATAGTAATATTGTGTATAAATTTTTGTGTCTCATCTTTTAACATCTCATAAGGATTTTTCCACATTATGAGCTTTTCCTAAGCATCTTTTAATAGTTGCAGCCCATCCAGTGGAACATTTGCATTCCATCCATGGATGGACTAACCATCCTATTTGGCTGGATAAATGGCTTGTTTTAAATTTTTTCACTTCAATAAGTAACACTGTGGTGAAAATCTTTATACACTAAAGTTTTGGGGTTTTTAAAATATACTTTCGTGTATAGAGTAGTTTTAGGTTCACAGCAAAACTGAACAGAGGGCACAGAGATTTCCCATATACCCCAGCCCCACATGCAGTCTCCCCACTATCAACATCCCCCTCCAGATGGTACATTTGTTCCAAATGATGAACCTACACTGACACCTCATTATCACTCCAAGTCCACAGTTTACATGAGGGCTCACTCTTGGTGTTGGACATTCTATCGGTTTGGACAAATGTAATGACACGTATCCACCATGACAGTATCGTACAGAGTAGTTTCACTGCTCTAAGGATCCTCTGTGCTCCACCTGTTCACCCCTCTAAAGCTTCTTCTATAATTAGGATTATCTTCTTAGAATAGATTCTCAAAAATAGAATCACTATTTGAAGTGATTCAAATCACTATTTGAACAGTTTCAATATTTTTATAATGTGGTATTATCCTAATAAGAAATGAATTATGCACCAAAGCCTTGAGATGACACAATTCGCTCTCTTATTTTGGAGAAGTTTTGTCCCTCCTTCAGGCAGAAGAATTAGGAGGTTAAAGAGATGTTTTATTATAGACAAACGGATTTCCAAGGGGAAAAACTTGAGAATCACCATTTTAGACAAAAGGTCACAGGGCTAGAAGAGACCTGAGCTATTTGGTCAATGTTTATTTGATGCCACGTATAGTGGCATCACCCAAGACTTCCTCTTTGAGAAGAATTCACCAGCTCGCAAATTAACGCATTCAAACCCAACCAATCTCTTCCCAACATTCTATGATTCTATTCAGATTTCGGCTTATAAAGCTGAGTGATGGACATGGGGGTTATTGTACTATTCCATGTGTGTAACCACATGAATATGTTTGAAGTGTTTTGTCAAAAAGCTTTTAAAATTAGATTATCACAATAACCATGCTAAGGCATCAAATGTGCTTGACCAAGCTCATAAAGCGAGCCTGCCACGTAATATGTGACTCTTAATACTCTGTCCCACCTATAAAACTGGAAGTGACATTTTAGAACCTTTGAAATAAAATGCCATTCGAGAAAGGCCACATGGAAGTGAAGCCTGTCAGTCACATTCTAAAGGAATCAGAAAACCTCTCCCCATTACAATGCAAGTAGAAGGCAAGGCTACTCAAAGTTTCCTCCAGCACTGTGAGAGAATTCCATCTTATTAACACCTTCAGACAGTTAATTTGTTGTTTTTAACTAAAAGCATACAACTTAAAGTAAGTTCATTCAAACTAAAGTAAGATCATTCAAACTATTCAGCTAATCTCACAGAAATGTGTTTTTGATATTCCAGATCAGCACAATGGAGAGTTCTCCATTCTGATCAAAACTTACATTCTCCAAAGTCTGTTCACTGGCCATCATGACCACATAGGGCAGGCTGCAAGATTCTTCTCAAAAAAAGCAAGAAATTCTTTTCATCTATGAATTTTCCCAGTTTTAGTGAAGTTACATATTAACTAAAATACTAAAAAAAAAAAAAGCCCACTTTGTTTTAAAATTTCATAAATTCCAGAGCTATACTATTCCCTATTACTCCAGGACGATATCCCAAATCACTTATCAGAACAGCTTAGAAATCATTAGCCAGGACTGAAAAGTAGAATCTCGGATCTAAATATATGGTTTTACTGAGTCTGATTGTTTCTTTAGGGGATTTTGTTGTTTCGTTCTTAGATTTATACTCTCCTGGACATAGAAACACACATTTGGTATAGGCTTGAAGGAAAGGATATCTAGAACTACTTGAACTGAAACAATATTAGAATTCTGCCAATAAAAATAGGAAAGACTAGAAGACAATGTAAAGTTAATCATTCAAAAAAATTTTAACATCTATACTATCTTCACTCGAGGTTTTTTTTTTAATTGGAGTATAGTTGCTTTACAATGTTGTGTTAGTTTCTGCTGTACAGCAAAGTGAATCAGCTATATGTGTATATATATATCCCCTCTTTTTTAGATTTCCTTCCCATTTAGGTCACCACAGAGCATTGAGTAGAGTTCCCTGTGCTGTACAGTAGGCTCTCATTAGTTATCTATTTTATACATAGTATCAATAGTGTAGGTGTATATATGTCAATCCCCATCTCCCAATCCATCCCACCCACCCCTTCCCCCTTGGTGTCCATTCGTTTGTTCTCTACTTCTGTGTCTCTATTTCTGCTTATCTTGGCTTGAGTTTTTAAAAGGACTTCCTTCTACCTATTAATCATCCGGACCCCTGATGTTCAGACTAGACCGCAGTGTTCAAGCCATGACTGATGGTTGCGTGGCTCGGTTCACATGAAACTGGTGGAAAAGAGAAACATCTCATCCTGGATCCTCTGGGTTCCCACCCGGGTCACGTGGGCAGACACGGTCAGAACCCACCCCTACGAGCACCTGTCACGAGCGGGCACCTTAGGGGAGTCAAGCTCCAGGTGAACCGGGACACGGAGAAAACCGGCAAGAAAGGGAGACGCGGGGCAGAAGGCTGGGGAAGGGGTGTGTGCCCCGGAAACGCTCCCACGCGTCGTCTGTTTAACACCGCGTGGAAGGGCGAGCTGGGGGATGCTCGGGGGACGGTCGGGGGATGCGGGAGGCCACCTGCGCTCCGGACTAAAGGAAACGCTGCAGAAGACGACGAGGCGCGGTCACCGCGACACTAAGCGTCCCGCCCGCTCTAGGTCCGGCCCCGCCCACTCTTGGTCCTGTCCCTCGTACAGCTAGATGAGCCCCGCCCGGACGCTGGAGTCCCGCAACCCCCTTCCCCGTCCCCACACCCCAGCCCGACTCACTGGTGCCCAGACAGTAGTTTCTGCCCCGGTTTCTTTTCACAAACCCCGGCCTGAGAGACAGTCATCCCTGAATCCCAGCTTTGTCCTGAATACTAATCCTAATCGTGTGCCTCCTTCCATGTTTCCACCCTTCTGCCCCCAGATTCTCCCAAATTCTTTTTCCCTTGTTTTCCTGCCTCTGTAACTCCTCAGAAACCAGACAGGAGAGTATCTGCTGCCTAAAATAGCCATTTAACTGTTTAGGTATTCATTTGACCTAGCCGCGTCCCAGCAGTGCGCAGATACGTGATTCTGTAACTGTAATTCCTCCTCTAATACTGATACTTGGCCCCTCTCCCAGACTTGTTAGAAGATTTGAATAATATATACTGTGCAAAAGTGTTAGAAATCTGCAAAGGACTGTACAAGTATTACCCTAACAAATTATTATCACTGATAAAAACAAGCCCTTCTCAGTGTGTCTTCTTCTTACAGCCTAATAGTGCTGGTGGGTGTAGAGGGAGGGAGTTGAGGATGTTCCCGAACCAAACTTGGGTCTGCTCTACCCTGCTTTTCCTCCTGGCACCTCAGAAGGGGCAGTTGGTTTGTGGCCTTTTTGTGTCTTATTGTTCATAACTGCCCCTGTGACTGTGCATGGGTGCAGTTATCTGCAGTCTCTTATAGTTTCTTTGTACCGGTTGCTGTAGGAAATGTTTGTCCAGGTGCAAGTGCTCAGGTGGAGGGTCCCAGGTCCCCACGCTTGTCTCCTGAAACAGGTCATAAATGTGAGAGGTGCCCTATCTATACTGGGAGGGAGGGAGCAGCCTTATCTCCAAAGACAAAAGCACACCAAGAAGAATCTGAACCAACAGGCCTTGCTAAATTTCCCCCAGTTTACTCTGCCTACCTCATATTCCTTAACCTATCGTGTTCCTCCATGACTACTCATGCTTCGTCAAACCTAACAACAAAAATTACACAGGTCTGTTTCTTTGGGTCTTCATCTCCTTGTGAAGGCTCTCACGTCATGTAAAACTTAAATAAATTTGTATGCTTTTCTCTTGTTCATCTGTCTTTGTCACTCTAATTTTCAGACCCAGCCAGGGACCTCAAGAGAGTGAGAAAACCTTTTTCCTCTCCTACAAGAAAAAGCTTCAAATGGAGAACAAGGAACAGTCATTTGGCCAGAAAAGACTATACTAATATACTTGAGTGTTAAATACTGCACGCTAAAGTGCCAAAGATAGCATCACCAGTAATGAGATAAACAAACATCATATACTTCTGATATTGCACCAAGAAAGACACCATGTCACTTTTGTGGTATTTCTGCCAAAAATGTAGAATCTGAATCCAATCATGAAGAAACATCAGACAAGCCTAAATTAAGGAACACTCTACAAAATAACTAGAAGGATCCTTCAAAAATGTCAAGAAAAAGGAAGTCTGAAGAACTGTTCCAAATTAAAGGGGACTTTTAAAGAGACAGGAAAACTAAACGTGATGCAGGAACTGAGTTTTATCCTAGCCAGAAAAAAATAAAAAGAAAGAAGTGCATATTGGGACAATTGGTAAATATTTTTGTTTAATTTTGCATCAAATCAACATATCTCAAAACATTTTGATCTCAAGACCCCTTTACATTCTTAAAAATTATTGAACACCCCAAATAGCTTATATCTTAAGATTTTTACTTGTACTAGAAATTACAACCTAGAAAAATTGTTAAATATTGACTTATGATAATTTTTTAAATGACAATAATAAATCCATTATATACTGACATTAGAGCAATGAGATCATGACTTACCATGAAGCCTCTGAAAACCCCATTGTACACTCTTGAAAGAATAGGAATGAAAAAGTCAAATATTGTCTATTTGTTATTATAAAAATAGGTGGAAATCTCAGCTCCTCTAAGGAGGATCTCAGAGAACGCTTTGAGAACTGCTGGATTTGATAATGGCATTGAACCAATATTAATTTCCTGATTTTTATGTAAGAGAACATCCTCGTTTTTAGGAAATACACACATGTACTTAGGGGTAAAGGGACAACATATCTGCAACTTTCAGTTCTGGTGAAGAATGATATATACAGAGAAAATAAAGAGAGTGATAGAGCAAAGTAAAATGTTGACCACTTGGGCTGTAAGTGAAGGTAACTTATTTCAAAATAAAACGTTTTAAAAATATACCAAAATACCAGGATTCTTTTTACATATTTATTGAGCTCGAAAAGGTCAGTATCAGGAGGCAGAAGCATCCAGCAGCCCCTCTTGCGGTGCCTCCTTCCCTCTGCACGCTCTCCTTTGCCCTCTAAATCACCACTCTCCTCACGTTTTTGAATTCCACCTTGTGCTATTGACTCGCACATTTTCATTTCCATTCCCAACACATCCTCTGTGCTTGTGCTTCCAAATGCCTTCTTGACCTCTCCACTTCCACGAACCAAATTAACAGACTGAAAATGGGATTCAGGCTTTCCACCCCTGCCGTATAAAAAAGAATTTGGTGTTTGTTCTGGGTTTCTGGCATGGAGCTTCTAAGATCCTTGGAATTTCCCAAGGGATAGGAGTTCCTAATGAAACATTTCAGGGTGGGAGCCGGTCACCAGAAAGACCAATCATGTGGTTAGAGGGTGGGACTTTGAGGCGGGGCGGTGGGATGCGGCTGGAGATTGAGTTCAGTCACACAGCAGATGAGTCCATCAGTTGTGCATATGAGATGGAACCCCAATAAAAGCTGTGGACACTGAACCTTAGCAGAGCGTCCTGGCTGGTGAACACACAGATGAGGAACCTGCACCCTGGTTCCACCGAGAGAGCAGTGAAGCTCTCTGTTGTGGACCTTCACAGACCTTGCCTGATGTGTTCCTTCGTTTGGCTAGTCCTGATTTGTATCCTTTATAATAAAACTGTAAGTATAAGGCTTTCTTGAGTTCAGTGAGTCATTGCAGTAAGTTATCTAACCTGTAGGAGTCATAAAAAAACTCCCAAATTTGTAGCCAGTTGGTCGGAAGTAAAGGTGGCTTGGCGACCCCCAAGGTGCACCTGGCATCTGAACTGAGGGCTGCCCTTTTGGGGACGTGCCCTTAGACTTGCAGGGTCTGTGCTAAGTCTGGGTGGTTAGTGCCAGGACTGAAGTGCAATCCCCCCAAGCCCCCCACACTCCGCCAGCTGGGCCACCCTGATTCAAATCAATGGCTCCACTGTTTCCTCCAGCCATAAGCGACTCATGATTGCTCTTTCCCTCTCCCTGAGTAACTAGTCCATCAACAAACCTCCTGACTCCCCCAAACGAACCCCACGTGCCCTCTTCTCTCCAGCCCCAGTGCCATCCCGCTCCATGGCCCGTCATCTCTCACCTGCATCTACTACAGCTGCTCAGTGGTCTCCTTACTGCCACTTTTGTCTTCACCCAATCCATTCTCCATAAGACGTAAAAGTGGTTTCTGGAATATAAAGTCTTCACGTTCCAGACTCTGATCTTCTTTAAATTGCTCAGGTAATCCACTTGTTGCTACCTCGGGACCTCAGCATCTGCTGGTCCTCCACCTGGAATGCTCTTCCCCCATTCTTTGTCCATCTCGCTCCCCTCCTTCCTTTCATTTTCAGCTTAAACGCCTCCTCATCGGAGAGAACTTCTCTGACCACACAAAGTTAAGAGTCCTGGTTCCCCATTATTCTCCATCGCTATCCTATGGTTTTTCCCTCATAATCTTCTGGCGACTTTTTTTTTTTCCTGGCAACTTCCAATCACTCCAGTGCCCGATAATTTGCTCTATTAGTGTCTCGTGCTTACCATTCTATCCTAAGCATCTAGCACACTGCCTGAAGCTCAGATAACATTGCTGAATGAATACAGGTGTGAACTTGATTCTTTGACTAACAGGGGGTCATAGATTTACAGTATGGCTGTGGCTGTACCGGGCATCCTATCCAGACACAATGTTCAGAAGTACAGGAGACTATCTCCTCCTAGTGCTTCCTCTGAGGCTGGGACACCCTGCCCAGAAGCCCCTCGAGTTTCACTAGCCAGAGTGAGATCACATGACCATGCTTAACCCAATCACTAGCAAGGGAGATGGGACCTACTCCTCCTGACTGGCTCAGATAAGAGGTTCTCACCTGGGGCATAGAGCCCCCCAGGGGTTACTGGAAATGTGTGTGGGGAGGGGTGTCTGAAGCTGTCACAAGGTGTGAAGATTGTTACAGGCATTTAGTGCCCAAGGAACTTGAAATGCTAAAGCTCTTGCAACACCTGGGGCAGCCCACAAAATGGACTGTCACACCCACGGAGGCTGCAGCGCCCCCTGGAGAAACACTGACTTGAACCAATCAGGACCTGGGCCAGTCCCCCTGGAGCACCTGACGGGGTGAGCTCAGGGTCTGTTATAAAAGAGGAGTGGGATCAGTGGGTGCTGGGAAGGCAATCGGCACGGTCGACCAAGAGGTTGTTTCAGCTTGAGGCCATGCTGAACAAGTGATGTTGAAGAGGCATCTTCCTAAATCTTTTCAGGAATCTCCCAAATTCTTGAAAGTGAGATTGCCGGATCAAAGGATGTGCCATTTTCCACGTTGATACACGCTGCTAACCTGCTGTGCTGAAGAAGCAAGTTGCTACCCATGGAAGCCCTGTTTTCAGAGGACAGGCCAGTTGTGACGAGGTAACTCCCTGGAGAGCCACAGGGAAGAAAGCAAAGCAGCTGGAGGACGACAGAAGCAGACTGCATTTGTCACCAGAAAGAAGGCCTTCCACGCCTCGTTTCCAGGAGTAGCTAAGACATTCCATTCCTAAGAATAATCACGTGTGCACAAACACTTCCTCACCTGACAGTCACAACCCTATTAGTAGACAGGCTAGGTTCATGCCTCTTCTTCAAAGGAAACCAAAGCTCAGAAAACACAGGGGATGTTTCTATCATGAAAAGTTAGGTACCACTTTTATAAAGAAATTAATAGGGAGATGTGATTTGCTTAGGGTTACATCAACTGTAGCAGAGACCCAAAGTCACAATGGCTTAAACTACTTAGAAGTTGATTCTTTCTCTCTAAAGTCCTGGGCTGTGTGGTACTCCACAGGGCCGGAAAACCCAATTCCTCTTCTCTTGTTGCTCCACTATCCCTCAGGAGTCCTTTTCATCTGAATGGTCCCCAATGGCTCCTCCAGCTGGACGGATGTCAGGAAGGGGGCGCACGCCCCGGAGATACATACATCTTAAAAAAAAGAAAAAGAAAACCCACTCCCTCTAAATACTACCGGACCTCAGAATTTCGGGAAACGTATTTCCAATCCTACAAACTCTCCTTCAATGGGTGATTCCCAACTTCTGAACAGACCGTGTTCCAACTGCACCTGCAAGACAGACGTTTGGAATTCTGAAAACCTTCTCCCAGAAGAACACTTTAAATTATATTTTGGTTGTTAGATTAGTCCACAAAGGCCTATTTAAGCCAAGATTCAGCAGAACTACGGGAATTGTTGAATGAAGCTCCAGGCTGTTTGGAGCCACAATTGTTTTACTGGTTGGTCAGTAGTAAGTGTTATGGAGAGAGAACATGGTCTTAGCACAAGCAGTTGGGGCTGAAGTGTTTTAAACAAGAAGGAATATATATATATATATATATATATATATATATATACACACACACACACACTCAGCTCCCAGAATTCCTACAGCCAGGCATCCACCCCCGGGTAGAGAAACCTTCTCTGGGGAAAGTGACCTACAGAGGCAGGTATCTTAGTGCCTCCCGATGAAAGTCTGGCTTGCTGCCTGGAGTGGACATTTGTCCTGGTATCTACTTGCCCAGCATGCTGTGATCATCCTTCCTATATCTAGGAGATGCCCCACTTTGAGGGTCAACACATCCCTGACGCGGAAGCCCGAAACGCACTTTCCCAGTCTCCCTGGCAGCCGGGGGCCAGGCATGAAACTGAGATTCCAAGGAGAGTGATGAGAAGCAGGCCGCCCTGGGAAGCCATTCAGAAATTCCCTTCCACCATCGTATGCTGCTTCTTGCACGTCTGATGCCCATCACAGGTGTCCACCAGGGTGCCCACCCCACTGGCACTGACCCATTCTTGACCTCTGATGTCCAGTGAGGAGCCTCTGCTGCTGACATCTGAAGCTGCTACTTGCCATCTTGGAGCCTCTGTCACTTAGGTTGACTGCCCCCAAAGCACTGCTCAGGTCACCCACAAGGCAGAACTGACACCAAGGAGAAATCAAGGCAAAGGTTTGAAGGTGACAGTACTATAGCAGGAACCCAGAAATGTTCCATTCCTGTCCTACCAGGAATCCCTAGTCCTCACAGGGTCCCAAATAGCTGCGCACAAGAAACACTACCCAAATGGGCAACGAATGCTAGTTTCTTACTAACTGAGGCAGGACTCAGTGATCCACAGGAAGGGATCCGATACACAGGGAAGTGACTCTCACAGGAGTGGAAGACAAACTCTGGCTCGGGAAGAAGCTGATCAGACTTTGACACTGTAGCTGCAAAGTGATGTTACTACAGAAATAACGGGGACAAAACGTGTGCAGTGAGAAAGGCAACAAGGCAGACAGTCCCCAGGCAGGCTCAGTGAGTGGCTACATTCCGGTTCCTGCTGCCAGGCCCTCCGAAGACCTCAACATACTCTGTTTGAATTCTGAGCTGTCTATACTGGTTTTTTTTTTTTTTTTTGGCCACGCTGCACAGCTTGTGGGATCTTAGTTCCCCGACCTGGGATGGCACCCACGCCCACAGCAGCGAAAGCACCGAGTCCTAATCATTGGACCACCAGGTAATTCCCTGTCCACACACATTTTTAATAAACATCTCTTTCTGATTTAATCGCACTTATGTGGGTTTGTTACTTGCAACCAAACGAGACCAGCGGAGAGAACACTGCAGCACTCAAGGGCAGGAACCCCGCTCTCCTCATTTTGTATCCCCTATCTCTAGAATACTGGTAGCCACCATTGGGGTTTAATCCACTCCTGCTGAAAGAATGAGGGTATCTGTACAGCTCCTAAAGAACAGATCGAGTCTATTTAATCCAGGAGTTATAATCTAATTCACAACATACTTACCAAGCACCCACTAGTGCCCAAAGGGCTGCTCTAAGTCCCAAACTGAACACGGAGATTTGCTTAAAGGGACCACAAAAGCTATGTCTGACAGCAACATGAAAGGAATATAAAGTTACATGAACTAATTTCAGAAAACCAAGCTTATGGAAGCTCAATACGACATTTCACTTCAATCTTTTACTCCCGTGAGTATAGAAGAACACCTCCTGAATATGCAAATTTACTTTTCTTCAAGGAAATATTTATTGCATATTATTAGTGATTCTATTTTACAGCAAAATTAAATGTATACACTTTTCACAAAGAGAAAGTGGAAATCACAGTATCTCTCAAATTTATATGCTGAACCAAAGTCCTATTTTCAGAATTCAGCCGTCCATCATGATTTTGGTCCAGGGCCGCCAGTCCATGATTTCAAATAGTTGACGATCCTGGCAGTAATTGGAACAAAATCGTCTCTATATGTGACAACCGTTTCCACATAAAACCCTTTCGGGGGTTCAGACAGTTCATTTCTTGAGACATCCTTTTGTTCTACTTCACCACCTTAAAAAAATAAAAGGAATAGCTGCATCATTAACTTTCATTTTATCTTACTTTACTTTTTAATTGAAGTATAGTTGATCACTAACTTTTAACTTCGGCAGCAGTCATTAGAATTATTAGTAAAGTCTTTGAAATAAAATAAACTAAGGTAAGAATTACCCCCACCCCCATCAGGTTCCTGACACTGTTTTCTTTCTGTAAAAAAGAAAATTTAAATAAGTTTTTTTAAATGACCACTACAGAGATAAATGTTTTAAAATGCTTAATACTGACATGTGCACTTTCAGGCCATTGGTGATCTTCATCACCAAATGTAATCTTCAGCACAGTTTTTACATAAAAAGCTTTACTGAGATAATACTTATTATACAATTAACTCACTTAAAATGTAAATTCAGTTTTTAGTATCTTCAGATCTGTGCAACCAGCACCAAAATAAAGTGTAGAATATTTTCATCCACAAAAGGAAACCCCTTATTTTGTAGCAGTCGCTCCCCGACCAGCTCCTCCCCTTCAGCCCCAGGCAGTCCCTACTCTAGACGAAGCCACAGATTTCCAGAACATTTTTGAAAGCTAGGGATTTCCTTTTCCTCCCAGCAACTGGGAAGATTTCGGTACTCCTTCGCTGGTGTAAGTCAGCGAAATCGTTTGGTCGCCAAAGGCGACCATGCGACCAAAGCAGGGCTGAAGTTACAGAAGCATCGCCTCTTTAAACCACCATCCAGGGTCTTTGAAATTCCACCTGGAATCTCACGGATTCTTCAAATTCTGAGAATAGGGGCGGCCTCGCTCAATAAACCAGCAAGGTTCGGGGAAGAGGCTCTAATAGGTCGTTGCTGGCAGATTCCACGATAACACGCGGCTCTAAGCACCGCTCCCGGTCTCTTCGCGCGGCACAGCGAAGCCACTTCTGCGACCCCCCGGACACGCCTCACGCAAGGCCGCGCGTCCCCCGGAGGTCCCGCCCGAGAGCCGTACCTGGAGGCTTGCTCTTTCTCTGATTATACAAAAACAAGGAACCCAGCAGGGTCCAGGCGCCCAGTCCGTACAGCATAGACATGCGCCGATACCAAGACAGGGCCTTTTCCGGACGCATGACGCCGCCGGGAATACCTCACTCCTCGGAGTCTCAGGGCGGAGGCGGGCCTTCCGGTGGGCGCGTCACCGCCGCCGCCGCCTCCAATGGGGAGCCGCTCCGGGTTGGCCGCTTTCTGCGCCGGCCCCGATGCATCCTGGAGCGTGTAGTCCGGACGTCGCGCTGGGCAACGCACTCGGGTCAGGCGCGTGGGGTCCGGAGACCATCTTGCCTCCCACGTGACGGGCCCTAATTGACACTTTCTCTCAGGCAAACCTCCCACTTGCAAAGTCCTGCCTTACATAGGCTTTAGGTGGCCCTTGTAAAACTTAATTCCTTCCCTCCTCCAGCTCTCAGGTTTGCGAGGATACTCCGTCTACGCCCCGCAACTCATCTTCCCCATCTTCCTGCCTGGAGCCCTGTCTGGTGCGCGTGGGTCCCTCCACGTCTGAATTAGCCCCTCCACTGGGCTGTGGGTCCCATTCTTCTCTGCCTTTCAGGGCCCTGGCCCAGCAACTACACTCTGTCCACCTCCATCTCACGCCCTTTTCATTCTGTTGTTCTTTAATCCATCATACAAACGAGTCCGCGCCTCAAAAACAAAAAGTCTCCACTCGATCCACCATCAGCTTTTCTCTTATCCGTACATTTCCTCGAAGCACAATCTACCCCCACTCCAAGAAACCAAACAACTTGAGAGCAAAAGGGATGTGTTGGGCACAGAGTGGATACTCAGTAAACTTCCATAGCCAGTAACTACTTTGCAGCCATAATCAGACGATTTCCAGCGCATACGACTCCACCTGCTCCTTTCATAGCTTCGAAAACATAATTTTCTTCAGAATCTATTTATCCTTCAGGGCTCTTCCCATTTCTCCCACCCTCTAAAAATTGGTGTTTTGCCACACACAAAAATTAACGCTAAATGGATCATAGGCTTAAATATAAAAGCTAAAACTACAAACCGAGAAGAAAAGATCTAACAAAACGATTGGAAATCAACTACATCCAATATAAAATAAAAATTTTTTAAAAAGGCGATCTTTGCCATCTTGGGATAGGCAAAGATTTCTTAGAATACAAAAAGCATAAACCACAAAACAAATATTGGTAAATTGGACTTTTTCAAAATTAAATCTTTTGCTCTTCGAAAGGCAGTTAAGAAAATGAAACAAGCCACAAGATAAAATATTCAAAGTAGGTAGATCTGACAAAGGACTTGTATCAGAATTTATAAGGATATCTTACAATTCAATTATAAAAAGACAGCCAAACTGAAAAACAGGCAACAATCACTTAACTAAAGAAGATAAACAAATGGCCAATAAGTACAGGGGCATTGTTAAGTCATCACAGCAATGCAAATTAAAACCACGAGACACCCTTACACACCTATTAGAATGACTAAAAATTATGTTGAGAATACCAAGGGTTGTACGGACTTGGAGCAATCAGACCTCTTACTGGTGGGAACATAAAATATCACAACCTCTTTGCGGTACTGGCAGTTTCTTAAAAATTGAAGTACCCCTACTGTATGAATCAGACGTTCGGTTCCTATTCACCCAAAGGAAATGAAAACATTATGTCCACACAAACGTATGTATGTGGGTGTTCACAGAGCTTTATTCGTAAGAGCCCCCAAATGGAAACAACCCAAATGTCTATCAACTAGTGGATGAATAAAGGAAATGTGAGTCTATCACTCCATAATAAAAGGAACTACTGTACTGATCCATGCAATTGCATGGATAAATCTCAGATGGGTAATGCTAAGTGAAAGAAACCAGGCACAAAAGAAACCAGACATAAAATTCTGGAAGCAAATTCATCTATAGTGGGAGAAAGGCGACAAGTAGTTGCCTCCGACCAGGGTGTGCAGAAACGGAAGGACTAAAAGGGGCCTGAAGAAACTTTGGGGGCAGTGGAAATGTTGTGTCTTGATGATGTGATGGTGGTGCTTTCATGGGTGTGCACACCTATTGAAACTCATTGAACTGTACACTTTAAATGGGTGCAGTTTATCGTATATAAATTATACCCCAATAAGGTCGTTAAAACCAAAACAGGAAAATCAGTATTCTGTTCCAAGCTTGCTTCTCTTCTCATACTGAGCAACTTTACTCATGTTATTTACTTTATACGTTTATGACTCTCAAATATACACCACATTCTCCTGAAAGATAAATGCATACTAATCACTGCCAACCTACAGGGCATTTTCAGTTCTACCCCGCAAGCTCCTGAAACTCAGAGTGGCCAGGATTGAATTTATCCCTACCCCTACTGCGCCCCAGCCCCCAAAAGGAAAGAAACCTGTCCTGACTCACCCTCTCACCTAACACCTCATCTGTCACCTGTGTCTAAAAGCTGCCTCTCTGTGCTCGCTTCGGCAGCACATATACTAAAAGCTGCCTCTGTTGAGGCCTCGGCTGGATTCCAGCCTCCTTCCATCCGGGCTGCCACTCTCCTAACTGATCATTTCAGGAGTTTCCTTGCCTTCAAGATGGAGTTTATAGTTACTAGGCACACTGGCTCAGTGTCTCCCTCTCGAGATGGCTGCTCTCCAAAGAACACTAACACCCACCAGCACCCACAGGTGGGACCTGCATGGCTCAAGGTGCCCCTCGGCACCTTCACTCATTGTCACTGGAGAGACACCAGAGCCAGCTGGGTCTATCACATTCCTCCTGTCAATTGGAAACAGGCCCAAGGAGGAACAGTTTCAACCCTAAACTGGATACACAGGCTTATGTACTCTTCTATATGATCTACCTCAATTCAAAATTATATCCCAAATATAAGAAAAATATTCTATGGAAAAGGTACAGTAAATAAAAGCCCTAGGCATTTAAAATGTAATTGTTAAACATTTTAAGATAGGAAACCCACCCAGAATTTTGAGCAGAGGTTAAGATGGCAGTAAGTACAAATTCAAAAGATAGAGCATTGGAATCAATCCAGATGGTCCGACAGCCAATTAATAGGAGTTCCCAGCTTTACTTTTCAACATAGCACTCATTAGCTTCTTAAAAAATTATATAATTTACTTCTAATTTTTTAATATTGGTCTTCCCTACCCAGAATATAAGCTCTGTGAGAATAGGAATTTTTGTTTTATTGGCTACATTCCCAGGCCCTAGAAGACTACTCCAAACAGCAAATACTGAATAATTATTTGTTGAATGATTGAAAAAATGCCTCCAAAGTTTTGAGATAAAATTATTTTGGGCCTAGATTTTATACTCAGTAAAGCTGTCAGGTATGAAGGCAGAACGGGTTCTGTGAATTATCTCCTGTATGCTCTTTTTAGGAACAGTCACTTAAGGCAGCAAAATGACTTATGAGATAAAAGGAAAACTGCAACTAACCTAGGAGTCCAAACAAAAGAAATTCCTGGATGACAGCTGTCCTAGCAATTGGCCCATGTTAAAAGGGGATATAACCTCTAAACAAGGATGAACTCCACTGAGTAGAATAAGCTGTAATTTTTTTTAAATTGAGGTAACATTGGTTTATAACATTATATGTTTCATGTGTACATTATAATTCAACTTCTGTATGCACTACAGTGTGCTCACCACCATCCAGCACCATATAGTTGACCCCCTTCACCCATTTCACCCTCCCCCACCCCTTCCCCTCTGGTGACCAGCAATCTGTTCTCTGTATCTCAGGTGAGGTAGGAACAGTGCCACTCCAGACCACTCTGCCTCAATAAAGCTTCACATATTTCTTACTTTTCCTTGTCTGTTAATGTTAACAATATCCTTGACAGTAAATGAAGATTAAGTTCAGGAATTACCTCTCGGGGAATTTACTTACAACACACAGAGACCTCAGAAATCAAATTTGTATTAGCATTATTTTAACCGGTGCTTCTTCATCCAGATTTATTTCCTTTCTGATCATTATGATTTTCATGTAAGCAAGCTGCCAAAATACATTAGTTCTGATTTTATACAGACTCTAAAAGTTAGGATACAAAAAGCATATAAACATCTACCGGTACCAAAATGTTTATGACCTTATAATTTTATGGTGTAAAAAAAGGGCACAGATAAGGAATACAAGCAAATTAAAATCTAAAGAGTTACATAACGCTTCTTTTGATTATTTATTAAAATGCAGCAGAAAAGTAAAAGGAACGTTAAGCCTTTATAAACAACTGTGAGTACAGTGTGACAGTGTTTTCTTCCATTTCCTTCTCATGTCCTCAGCTCAGCAGGCACTGGAGACAGCCAGTTTCTTCAAATGGTCCATGAACACCTGCAGGCTAACGTCATCAGTCAGGATGGGCGCTCCTGTTTCCTGAAGTTTAATGAAAAAGGTTTACTGGCAGGTCTCTTAGAAGCTGGTTGGAATTCAGGCGTTATTAAGGACCCTTCCCCTCACAAAATTAGCAAGTGCTGTCCGTCTGCCAAGAGCACTCCTGCCACCCAGCCCCGTCCTCTGCCTAGCTAATCTTTTCAACTAAAGCATAATTTCCTCACAAAACCCTTCCCTGATCCACTCATATCAGGTCATTCCTGCCACTACAGACAGTTTTGAGCATATGCCCTTCTACTTTACCCCACTGTGTAGTTCTGATGACTCATCCAGGGTCTGGCTCCCAGCAGGCATGAACTCCTGGGGGCCCACACGCCCCATCTCATCTTCCCCACCACCCTGCTGCAACCAGCTTGATGCTCTTAAATGATCTGCTTACAACAGAAGCTTGGTAACAGCGTATTCACAATGTGTGAATCAGTATCCACTAAACAGATGGATCTCTGCACTATCAAGAAATGCTTATGATTCAATTAACGTTAAGGGGAAAAGTACTGAATAGAAACCTTGATTTCTAACAAGATTCCAATTTGTTAAAAAAATATATACATATGCACACACAGATATACATGATATATACCTTTTATATTAACTAGAAAGAAGCCAGAAGTACTTAACTCTAGCTAGTAGCATTCTATGTAATTTAAACTTTCTTTCTAAAAATTTTTTTTTTACATATACTAGTCTTCTAAAAATGAAACGGTACTACTGTTATAATCAGAAAAGTATAAGCATGATTAAAGTTTTATAAAAGGATTTCTCTGGGAAGAAAGAGTAGATGTACTTTTCCTCATTCCTTCAACTAAGCACAACTAAAACCCCTGGATGTCTTATATAAAACAAACATAAGAAGACTTTGAAAGGTGGTGAAAAGGCAGCAGATTAACTAGCGACCCTGGGATGCAGGGAACCACACAGTGGCCAGTTCCCAGGGCTTCCTTTTTGCCTCATGCATGCGCGCCAGACTTGGAGCTGAAAAAGCTGCCAACAGTTATTGAGCACGGACAAAAACTACAACAAAAAGAGCCCACTTTCTCTAGCAAAAGACCAGGGCAGCCTAGCAAGACAGAAAAGGCTGAGCGGATCGTGTAGACTTGCACCCTCACATGGCAGTACTGAGGGACCCAACAATCCCACCAGGGTGGTATCAGAAAAGACCAAGTATGGAGCCAGGGATTTCATCCCTGCTGGCCAGTAAGAAGTCTCCCTGCACCCATGGTGTCCGCAGAGACCACATAGGGAGCCTGGACTTCCACCCCACACCTGGTAGTAAGAAGATGTCCACGCCCCAACCTGGGGTGGTATCAGAGAAGGCTTAGTGCAGAGAAAGCACTTTCACCATCACCCACCAGTGACAAGGCCACCTCCACAGGAGAATCAATGGGAACCAGGTGGGGAGCTGGAACTCCCATCCCCACACACAGTAACAAGAAGTCACCCTCCACCTCACGTGTCAACAGAGGCCAATGGAAAACCTGAACCCCTGTCTCACCTGGCAGAAATGAAACAATGTACCACCCCCTTCCCTGCCAGAGCAGTGTGACAAAAAGACAGCCAAAACAGGTTGAAATCGATCCAGAGTCTCATAACAAATATGAAAATGTCCACGTCTCAATCAAAAATCACTTGTTATGAGGCTTCCCTGGTGGCTCAGTGGTTAAGAATCCGCCTGCCAATGCAGGGGACATAGGTTCGATCCCTGGTCCAGGAAGATCCCACATGCTGCAGAGCAGCTAAGCCCGTGCGCCACAACTACTGAGCCTGCGCTCTAGAGCCCATGAGCCACAACTACTGAGCCTGTGCTCTAGAGCCTGCGAGCCACAACTACTGAGCCCGCGTGCCACAACTACTGAAGCCCGTGCACCTAGAGCCTGTGCTCCGCAACAAGAGAAGCCTCCGCAAGAAGCCCATGCACCACAACGAAGAGTAGCGCCCACTCGCCACAACTAGAGAAAGCCCGTGTACAGCAACGAAGACCCAACGCAGCCAAAAATAAATAAAATACATTTATATTAAAAAAAAATCACTTGTTATACCAAGAGTCAAGATCTCAAAATGAATGAGAAAAAAGACAGTCAACAGGTGTTAACACTGAGTTGACGACGGTGTTAGAATTACCTGACAAAGACTAAAGCAGCCACGACAAAAATGTTTCAAGGAGCAATTAGGAACACACTTGAAACAAATGAAAACATAAAGCATCAGAAAAGAAATATAAGACAAAGAAAATCCAAATGAACATTTTATAACTAAAAAATACTGTAACATATTAAACGTTTGAATGCAACAGCAGAAAGGGAACAGAGAAAAGAGTCAATAAACTGGAAGATAAAAATAATAGAAAGTATCCAACTGAGCTGTGGAACTACAAATGAACTAACATTTGCATCACTGAGGTCCCAAAGAGAAAGGCAGGCAAGGCAGGCTGAAAAAGTATTGTAGAAATTAATGACTGAAAACTATCCAAGTTTGGCAAAAGGCATAAATATACAGAATCAAGAAGTTGGGCAAATTCCAAATAGGATAAATTCAGAGAAATTCACACAAAAACATATGGTATTTCAACATTTGAAGCTAACAAAGAAAAAAATTTGAAAGGGTCCAGAGAAAGATTACATTTTATCAATATTTTTCAACTGCCTAAGAAAAAGGACTGTCACCAGAATCTTATATCCAGAGAAAATATTGTTCAGGATTGAAGAGGAAATCAAGAGATTCTCAAATGAAGGAAAACTAAGAGTCTATCACCAGAAGACTTACCCTGAAAAGAATTGCTAAAGGAAGATTTCTAAACAGAAAGGAAAAGATAAAAGAAGAAACTCTGGAGTATTAAGAAGAAATAAAGGACACAGTAAGCAAAACTACAGATAAAAATAAGAGGTTTTCCATCTTCTCTTAGATTTATAGATTATGGCTGAAGAAAAACTGTAACACTGTCTGATGCACACAGAGGAAACATTTAACACAATTATATCATAAATGGGAGAGGGTAAAGGGACATGAAGTGAGGCTGGGGTAGGTTTTCTATACTTCATTTGAACTGGTAAAAAAGATAACACCAGTAGACCATGATAAGCTAGGTACACATAATGTAATGTAATGCTCTAATATCTAGAGCAACCAAGAATAACCGCTAAAAAATGCTACAAAAAGAGATATACTAGAAAAACCACTGTGAACAAGTTAAAATGGAATTATGAGCAATGTTCAAGTAACCCACAGGAAGGAAGGAAAAAGAAAACAGAGAAATGAAAAGCACAGAAAACAAAAAAATAAAATGGCAGACTTAATAAGCCCTAACATATCAGTAACTACATTAAATATAAATAGTCCAAATAAGCAAATTTATTATGAGCTTAGCAGAGTAGATTAAAAAAATATATAATGATAGAAGCAGGTTGAAAGTTAAAGGATGGAAAGAGGTATATCATGCAAACATTAATTTTTTTGCATAATAAAAAGAATAAAAGAAAGATAAGTGTGGGCTTTATAAAGGCCAGATAAAGTAGATAGTAGTGCAAACAAAATTACCAGAGATAGTGGGGACATCATATAATGATAAAAGGGTCAATCCACCAAAAAGAAAGGGCAATCCTAAGTGTGTATGCAACAAACAACAGAGCTGAAAAATATGTGAACAAAAACCTGACAGAACGCAAAAGAGAAACAAACTCACCATTAAGAGTTGGAAACTTCAACATCCTCTCTCAAAAACAGATAGAACTATACAGATAATCAGCAGGGATATGTAAGAACTCAACACCACCATCAACTAACAGGACTTAATTGACATTTATAGGACAATTTATCTAACAATAGCAGAACGCCTATTCAAGTGACCATGGAACATATGCCAAGACAGACCATATCCTGGGCCATAAAACAAACATCAACAAATTTTTAAAAATTGAAATAATACAAAGTATATCCTCTAACCACAATGGAATCAAAAGAGAAATCAATTAACTGAAGACAACAAGAAAATCTGTGGAAACTAAGCAATTATTTCTAAATAATCCAAGAGTCAAAGAAGAACCCTCAAGATAAATTTTAAAAGAATATATCAAATTGAATGAAAATGAAAATACAACATAATCAAAACCTGTGGGACACAGCAAAAGCAGTACTGCAAAGGGAATTAAGAGCACTAAATGCATACACTGAAGAGAAGTCTCACGTCAATAATCTAAACTCCTATCTCAAGAACCTAGAAAATGAAGGAAATAAACCTAAAGCAAGCAGAAGGAAGAAAATAAGGATTAGAGCAGATATAAATGACACTGAAAATAGACAACAGAACAACAAAAGGAAACAATAAGTATTCAGATTGGAAAGGAAGAAATGAACTGTTCCTACTTGCAGAAGACATGACTGTCTGTAAAAAATCCCAAGGAATCTACCAAAAAACTCCCAAAAGTAATAAGTGACTCAGGAAGGTCACAGGATATTAGACAAGTATACAAAAATAACTTTACTTCTATATATAGATGGTTGCTGACTTATGATTTTTTGACTTTATGATGGTATAAAAGCAGTACTGATTCAGTAGAAACCATACACATTTTGAATTGTGGTCTTTTCCTAGGCTACCAACATGCAGTATGATCCTCCCGCGTGATACTGGGTGGCTCCCAGCCACACTGATCATATGGGTCAACCACCAAGACACTCACAACCATTCTGTTTTTCACTTTCAGTACAGCATTCAATAAGTTACATGAGATATTCAACACTTCATTATAAAATACGGTTAGGTGTATTAAATGCATTTTCAAGTTATGATGGATTTATTGGGATGCAATCACATCACAAGCTGAAGAAGATCTGTACTAGCAATGAACAACTGGACACTGAAATTAAAAGTACAGTACCATTCACAATCACTCAAAAAAAAAAAAGAAAGTGAAAATACACAACACCGATGAAAGAAATAAAAATAGATTTAATAGATGTTCAGGGAATTCCCTGGTGGTCCAGTGGTTAGGACTTGGCGCTCTCACTGCCAAGGGCCCAGGTTCAATCCCTTGTCGGGGAACTAAGATCCCACAAGCTGTGCGGTATGGCCAAAAAAAAAAAAAAAGTTTATAAGAAACCTGTACAAGGGCTTCCCTGGTAGCACAGTGGTTCAGAATCCGCCTGCCAATGCAGGGGACACGGGTTCAAGCCCTGGTCCAGGAAGAGCCCACATGCCACAGAGCAACTAAGCCCGTGCGCCACAACTACTGAGCCTGTGCTCTAGAGCCTGTGAGCCACAACTACTGGATCCGCACGTCTAGAGCCCATGCTCCACAACAAGAGAAGCCACCACAATGAGAAGCCCGCGCACCACAACGAAGAGTAGCCCCCGCTCGCCACAACTAGAGAAAGCCCGCACACAGCAAAAAGACCCAACACAGCCAAAAAAAAAAGAAACTGTAAACAACCCAGCTGTCCTTCAATGGGTGAATGATTAAATAAAATGCAGTATGTCTATACCACACAATACTACTCGGCAAATAAAAAGGAACAAATTACCTATAAATTTGACACTTAAATGAATCTCTAGATAAGTATGCTGAGGGAAAAGAGCCAATCCCAAAAGTTTACGTACCATATGGTTTCATATATGTAACCGTTTTTTTTTTTTAAGTAAATTTATTTATTTATTTTTGGCTGTGTTGGGTCTTCGTTTCTGTGCGAGGGCTTTCACCAGTTGCGGTGAGCAGGGGCCGCTCTTCATCGCGGTGCGCAGGCCTCTCACTGTCGTGGCCTCTCCCATTGCGGAGCACAGGCTCCAGACGCGCAGGCTCAGTAGTTGTGGCTCACGGGCTTAGTTGCTCCGCGGCATGTGGGAATCTCCCCAGACCAGGGCTCAAACCCGTGTCCCCTGCATTGGCAGGCAGATTCCCAACCACTGCGCCACCAGGGAAGCCCTATGTAACAGTTTTTTAAAAATTGAAGTATAGCTGATTTACAATGTTGTGTTAACTTCTGGTGTACAGCAAAGTGATTCAGCTATACATACATACATATATTCTTTTTCATATTCTTTTCCATTATGGATTATTACAAGATATTGAATACAGTTCCCTGTGTATGTAACACATGTTAACTTTTTAATGACAAAATTATAGAAATAGAAAACAGGAGATCAGGAGAGAAGTGAGTGTAACTATAAAAGGGCAACATGAGAGATCCTTGTGCTGGTGGAAATGCATATCTTAATGTCCTGGTTATGATACTGTATAACAGTTTTGCAAGATGTTACCACGGCGGGGCGGGGGGACTGGGCAAAGAGCAAAGGGGATCTCTCTGTATTGTTTCATACAACTGCATATAAATTTACAATTACTTCCCAAAAAATGTTATAAGAAAACAGAATGAAAGAAAAGACTCATTTGAGGGAGACATAAATGCTAGGAATAATTAAAGAAGGAAATTGGGGGCTTCCCTGGTGGCGCAGTGGTTGAGAGTCCGCCTGCCGATGCAGGGGACACGGGTTCATGCCCCAGTCCGGGAAGATCCCACATGCCGTAGAGCGGCTGGGCCCGTGAGCCATGGCCGCTGAGCCTGCGCATCCGGAGCCTGTGCTCCACAACGGGAGGCCACGGGAGGCCACAACAGTGAGAGGCCCGCGTACTGCCAAAAAAAAAAAAAAAAAAAAAAAAGGAAGAAAAATGGGGTCAAAAAAAAAAAAAAAAAAAAAAAAAAAGGAAGGAAATTGGAGCCTAAAAAGTGAAGAGGAGGCAGAAAGAATGGTGAGCGTGAGTCCATGTGTTTGCCTTGCACTCCCGGGGGAGACAGAAGTGTGGGGACTCTGGGCAATGCCACTGTGTCTCCGAGGGGAGCACGTGGAGGCCACAGTTCAGTGTTCTGTCCTCTGGCCTGAACCTGTCAGACTCTGCTGTGTACTGCAGAAGGGGATCCACACAGGGCATGTCCCCACCCCCAACCTACACAGAAATCCCTAGTCGCCCCTTATCCAGGGTGGGCAGCTTCCAAGACGCCAGTGGCTGCCTCAAACCACAGGTAGAACAGAACCCTGAACGTACTAAGGTTTTCCTGTACAGGTGCTAATTAACATTGGCATATACAGTGTGGAAACACTGGACAAAGATAACGCACTCCCCAGGTAGGAGGGAGTGGGAAGGTGTGAGATTTCACCAGGCTACTCAGAATGGTGTGTAATTCAAAACTAATGCATTATTTCTGGAATTTTCTGACCACAGCTGACCTCAGATAACTGAAACCTTGTAAAGCAAAAATATGGATAATGAGGATTACTGTATTATTCAAAGTTTTCTTCCTAGCAAAATACCCAAGTTACTCTGTCTCTGGGCCAAAAGGGATTCAATTCAATAGATGTGTAGATTTATTTATTTATCTTTTCTTTTTCTTTTGGCCGCACCTTGCAGCTTGCAGGATCTTAGTTCCCCAACCAGGGATCGAACCCGGGCCCTGGCAGTGAAAGCACCGAGTCCTAACCACGGGACCACCAAGGAATTACCCAATTTGTAGAATTTAAAAACAAGTTTTTAAAAAAGCAGCCTGGCCTCCTCCTCAAATACCTGACAATTACTCACCTGTCCCCAAGCATACAGGTTATTGTGTGTCTGAGATGGATTCACTTTGGACAAAAGGAAGCGAGCCTTTAAAAAAAAAGAGAGAGAGATTTAGATTTAAAGATTAAAAGTGGCATTAATATTAGTGTAATAGAAAAAAAAGATTTTACATTTTTTTGTTAAATTAGAAACTTTTTACCACATAGGAACCCATTTCTTTAGTTTAAGCCCAAAGTTTCTCCGTTTATTAGGGTTCCTGAAACATGAAGTGTATTTCATTCTGGCAATCCACTACCTTACACCAACATATTCTGACCACTCATTTAAAAAGAAGTCATATTTGGAAGCTGACCTGTATGTCAGTTTATGTCACCATATAAGATACGAACCAGGCAGTTTGGATTTATAGCCATGAGAATGCATAATAAAGCCAACAGAGCATCAGGGCCGGGCTGAGCTCGCTCACCTGGCTGCCTCCATGCTCCGTGTTGATGTACCGTGGCATGGGGAAGCGCGCGTGCAGGATCTCCTGAGCATCGTCCAGGGGTGCCTGCAGAAGGTGCTTGAAGTTTTCGTACTCAGGCATGTCCTGGTAGCCTGCTTTCTGCCACTGGGCTATGGTCTACACCAAAACAAAGAAATAAAAACTACCGTGGAGGTGCTGTGATGACAACCTTCTCTGACGCCCCTGACATTCTAACGTCCCACCCAGAACTTGTTTCCAGTGACGAAGTCTTCTGTCGAGAGAGATGAGTGTCCGAGGGGAGCCATGTGGAGCTGTCCAGGAGCATGAGTAAGCCGAGCACTGCGTCCACGACACTGCCACCTACACAGTCCCGCCAGAAATGTCAGTGCCCACCACACCTCCCCTCCCCTTTCTAACTGTACTGCCAAACACCCCGGATCGGGTGCCCCAAGGAGCCCTGGGCTCCCCTGCTTTCCACCTCCCCCACTATCACTCGGTCTAGCCCTCACATCCTCACCACCCCTGGTAGGGAACGGGGTTTGCCGGCTTCCTATACAGACTCCACTGTCCTTTCTTTTTCCTGGTGGTGCACATCTCACGCCCTCCTCCAGTGCACGGCAGTCCCACGGGCGGGTGGGACCGACTACACCCCAACCCCTGCTCCCCTGGGCCCCGAGCTGTAAATTGTAAGAATCAAAGCATGTGTGTTAATTAGGCAACAAGCGGAAGGCAATACACCAAAGTGTGGAAAGGAAAGACTGTCTCCCCAACTAAACATGGTGTCTCAATCCTTCTTTCATTCCCGTCAGCAACTGTGTTAGGAAACACACCTTAATCACGCCGGAAATGAAGAAATACTCACTGACTGATTAATATATCTTTATAACTAAATGGAAGTGCTTTCACATGTTATTTGGGGGATACTAAAAAAGAAAGCAATGGAGAAAGAAAATGGAGTAAGAAGACGTAAGAAGTGAGGAATGTGTTCTGGAAACAGAACTGCTGTCAGGAGACCAGCCTGCTCTCACCTCCGCTGCGGCGCCAGCGCCATTTCCCAGGTCTTAATTTCTGACTGGCTGGCGGCATGGAGGGAATGCCCATCGGCCTGCTTGGGACCAAGAGTTCATAAGAACCCCCACAATCAGAAGGCTTAGGACTTTTAAAGGGCGAGAGCGAGGTCATCTGCCTTCATCTTTAGAACCTATCCCTTGCACACAGAAGGTGCTCAATCAACGTGTAAAGGAACAGGATAGCGGCTGTAGTCAGAGATGTCTATAAGGGATGAGCTGAAGACACAGGAAGCTCCTGAAGGCATCAGTGGAAACAGCAGCTGGTCGGTCACCCAGCCTTAAGTCTAGGACCACTACCGATGACCTGGCACCTGTGGCCAAGTGGCTAGCAAAGTGGCTGTTAATACGCTGAAAACAGTTTAAAGTTATAAAATGCCTGTTAGTATTAGAAAAACCATTTCTTTCTAGGGCATTAAAGAATGCTGAAACACAATTTACATCTTTTCAGGACATTTGAAATCACTTCTAATGTACAGACACCAGGAAGTCAAGTCAGTTGCCCAAGCAATGTACTAAAGGTAAAAAATGTACAATAGACAAAAAAGAGAATATATCCATGAATATAACACTCAGTTAAAGGATTTTCTCCTGAGGAGCCATTCCTTTCCTTAGGGCATGAACGTCTTTGAGAAAGAAATGCATGCTGCCCTGAACACCATCCACAGCCATCCTAGGGATCCAGAGACCTGGCATAAGGTTCACTGGGCCACATTATCTCAGAGAAAAAACTCTAGTCGCAAACTTAGCAGTATTTACTAGCGACTCTAACATAACTCTGAAAGGACAGTGTGAATATAAAAAGTTTACTGACGAAAAGTAAACTGATCTTGCCTGACAACTCAGAAAGCAATAAAGCATAGTGATTTAAAAGGACCACCTGAAAAACAGTATGGAGGTTTCTCAAAAAACTAAAAACAGAACTACCATATGACCCAGCAATTCTACTCTCCTGGGTATATATCCGTAAAAAACAAAAACACTAATTCGAAAAGACACATGCACCCCAATTTTCATAGCGGCATTATTTATAATTGCCAAGATATGGAAGCAACCTAAGTGTCCATCAACAGAAGAATGGATAAAGAAAATATGGTAGATATATAAATGGAATACTACTCAGCCATAAAAAAGAATGAAAATTTGCCATCTGCAACAACATGGATGGACCTAGAGGGTATTCTGCTAAGTGAAATAAGTCAGACAAAGATAAATACTGTATGATATCACTTACAAGTGGAATCTGAAAAATGTAACTAGTGATGTAACAAAAAACAAGCAGACTCACAGGTATAGAGAACAAACAAGTGGTCTGTGGAGTGGGGGGCAGTGTATATACAGGTGGGGGAGTGGGAGGTACAAACTACTGGCTCAAGGATGTGTTGTACAACATGAGAAAAGTAACCTTTAAAAAGTGTATAGGGCTTCCCTAGTGGCGCAGTGGTTGAGAGTCAGCCTGCTGATGCAGGGGACACGGGCTTGTGTCCCAGTCCGGGAAGATCCCACATGCCGCGGAGCGGCTGGGCCCGTGAGCCATGGCCGCTGAGCCTGCGTGTCCGGAGCCTGTGCTCTGCAGCAGGAGAGGCCACAACAGTGAGAGGCCCGCGTACCGCAAAAAAACCCAAAACCCGCCCCCCCCAAAAAACAAAAGAAAAACAAACAAAAAAAAAAACAGTGTATAAAAAATTAGGGAATTCCCTGGTGGTTAGGACTCCACGCTTTCACTGCCGAGGGCACAGGTTCAATCCCTGATCAGGGAATTAAGATCTCGCAAGCCTTGCAGCATGGCCAAAAAAAAAAAAAAAAAAAAAAAGCTGCATAAAAATTAAAAAAAATAAAAGGACAACCTGACGTTTACATATAGCAAGTAAAATTAAAATTACTAAATATACAAATACCACCCTTTTTCCGGGTCCTGAAAAGGAATGTTATTCACTAGCATAAAAGCCACTATACTCATTATAATAAACTGTGGGTTTTCTAAGCTCAAATTCTTTTTTCAAATGTCATAAAATTAGTAAATTAGTAAAATATGATAGGAAGAAAGAAATTAACTTCATCTTACCTCACCAAGATAAATGACAATTTGGAAGAATGTGTCCATCAGCAAAATTCTGTCAGCTAGAATGCTGCTACTGTCCAGGAGCACAGGCTGAAGCAAAAGGGAGAGATGGCATGGGTCTTCCCTCGGTGTCCACACGGCCACCCGCCAACCCCACACCCAGCAGGGAGGGTCTCATCTTCGTGCCAAATTCCCACATTCTGCTCCCTGACTAGGCAGTTCTAGATTTCAACTTTGTAGAAAACACAGGCTCCAAATAATCTCTCATCAACGGGGAAGTGAGATGAATGTTATTATCTTTTGCTCTAGGAACCAGAAATAATTCCAAATTTTCTCAGTTTTGTGCTAGAAATATATTCTATCAGAGACACATTTCTCTCAAATCTACTGCTGTAGATGACAGAGAACTCCAATGCCTACATGAAAAAGAACATCCTTTAATACAAATTTTAAAGTTTCCTACAAAATACATTTGACTATGACTTTTATTTCAATAAGAAAAGTAACTTAAACTTACATTCATTAAGCAAAATTTGAAAATTTCTACTCAAGAACAACAAATATTGAAATTTTGGTTTATTTCCTTATAGTTTTTAATTCTTGCAGGCTTTTAAAGTCATAATTTAGAAAAGTTTCTACTTTTTTATTTAACATAAGGATTTATTTTATTATGTTACATAAACTTTGTGAATATTTCTTAGACTACTTAATTTTCCTGCTATTGAACATTTAAATTGTTTTCTAATTATACACATCCTATGACTTTTTCCTATGCACATTCTTTTAATACTCAGAAATAATGTTAAATTACTATAAAGACTCAAAGTTTTCTTTTTTACAGTTTGGCTCTAAGAGTAAACGTGCTAGAAAAAAGTCTGTATTAGGTGATTCCAACTGTGGGAGAAGCACTCACAGCGGCCCTTACCTCTGGCGGCCCGTGGAAGGAATAGGAGTAGAGGATGGGCTGGATCATGATGAGGGACTGGGTTAGGTCCTGTCGGGCAAAGTGGTGTCGATAATACGACGACTCATCAGGGCTGTTGTTGAAGACTTGAAGAAACGGAGACCTCCTCAGATGGAACATGAACTGCATTTACAGAGAAAAAGACAAATGCATACAGCTGTCACCTTCCTAGACACCCAGAGAGCAGACCTGCCCCCGCCCTGGAAACAGGAGAACCCAGCCCTTAGGAACAAGGCCTCTGGGTTCAATGAACCAGAGTGGAATGGCAGCCCCGGGGGCCAGGGAGGAGGGAGGGGAGAGCTGCTGTTTAATGGTACAGAGTTCAGGTTCGTGACATGAGAAAGTTCTCAAGATTCCCTGCTCAACAATCAGACATACGTAACACTACACCACACCGCACACTTAAACGGTTATGGTGGTCAATTTTATGTTATGGGGTTTTCACTACAATTAGAAATAAACATAATTTTTAGAAAAAGAGGGGGCCCTCTGGGCATGTCAAAGCTTCTGCATGAAAGAGGCAAGGCAAAGCACTGCTTTCTGGAGTCACCGGGCCAGGTCGCAGAGCAGAGTTTCCGCTCTGAAGAGGTCACAGTCCAGTGGGGAAAAGGCGCACTCAGGGCCCCAGCGCAGGAAAGTCCTGGTATGATGGGGTGGGGGTGGAGGTGCAGCAGGAGCGTCCCCAAAGCCACTGGGGCCTAAAAGACGTGCGAGAAGAAGCCAGAGGCAGCGGAGGGACGCCAGGCACAGTGACAGCACAGGAGAGGCCAGAGTGCTGAGACAGAGGCAGAGCGCTCGGAGTGAGGAGCTCAAGGGAGAAAAGGCCAGGAGTCGCTACTGCAGACAGAGGTGCATTCCTTCCAGCCCCCAAGGAGCAGGGGCGAGAGAACAGCTGTTAGCTCACGCTAAAGAGCTGCCAGAAGATGAAAATGACCTGCCTTGAGAAGTACAAAGCTTCCTGAGAGGGACTTCCCTGGTGCCACAGTGGTTAAGAATCCGCCTGCCAATGCAGGGGACACAGGCTGATCCCTGGTCCAGGAAGATCCCACATGCTACAGAGCAACTAAGCCCGTGCTCCACAACTACTGAGCCCGCGCGCCTAGAGCCTGTGCTCCACAACAAGAGAAGCCACTGCAATGAGAAGCCCGCGCACCCCAACGAAGAGTAACCCCCACTCGCCACAACTAGAGAAAGCCCGTGTGCAGCTCTGAAGACCCAATGCAGACAAAAATAAAACAAACAAAGTTTCCTGAGAAGCTTTTAAATATAATGAATTGTAGGTTCCTAAATTATGACCCAGGCTGATACTCGGCACATCCTACGTACAGGGCACAGAGCGCTGGACAAGAATGATCGAGTCCCCCTGACAAGCCACGAGGAAAGCTCTCTTACCACCCCTAGTTCACAGGCAAGGAGACCGAGGGGCAGGCAACTTGCCCAACACCCCTCGCCACTGAGCGGTAGGGCCGGCCTCTGCTCCAGGCTGCCTGGCTCTGGACCTCTATGCTACACGCTTCAACAGAAAGAATCTAAGAAATCATCTAAATTTGGTGGTTTTCAAACTGCCCTCCGAGCCTTAGCGGATCCTCGGGGCCCAGGGGTGCGGGTCACCACGTCTCTCTGCTCTCTGTGCTGGCTGTTGAGAGGCTCGTCTTGAAGAAAAGATTCCCCGGCTTTAGAAAGACTACATGCCACTTCCCAGACCAACTCCACCCTTCTGAAGAGGCTCGGGACCTCATCCAAGACCGGCAGCAACACAGCCAGCACTGGAACCCGGTTCAGCCCTGACCCTGGCCGGGCCCGGCCTCTTTCCACGGCACCGTCCAGCCTCAACTGCTCGGGTACAGGACAGACAGGCACACGGCGGGGACTGCAGAGCCCTACTCTGGGCTGAGCGTCCAGTGAGGAGACCTCTGAAGCCCCCCTCCTTCAGCCCTGAGTCCAAGCTGCACAAGTTCATGACTGAAGCCTGCGTCCACTTGCCAAATCGAGTATTCAAAAAGGTAATACCCGATGGAGTATCAAAGTCCTAACAAGTTCACTTAAGCTTGAGAGTTTGCTTCTTCCTACTTATTCCTCATTAAGGCATCCTTGAGGGAGGAGGGGAAAAAGGTTGAGTCTGCCTCCAGTTCTGGGGAAGCTGCATCTGTGAGGGCCCCGACCCGCACACCCCGGGCCCAGCTGCGGAGCTGGCTCCTTGGCCGCCAAGCCAAACGGGTGCCTGGCCCGCGGCAGACCCAGGGTCAGCCAGCCTCGCCCCTGAAGCGGAGCTGAGCCCCAGCTGCCACACTTACAGACAAGGGTAGAGGCTCAGAAAAGGCAGCACCCAGACCCCCGGTTGTGGTGTCTCGCTCCACCACCCCCTCCCGGCTCCGAATGGTTCCACACACCTGGTCCCCGCCATGCCCGGGTCTTCACAGTCACGACGCAGCACAGCCACTACAGACACGTCAACAATGTCTACCATGGTAACTGTGGTCTCATTTTGCTGCGTTCAGGTTCACGCGTGACCGTCCACCCAGAACTTCTACAAATCAGAGGTCGTATTGTGGCCTCACAGCAACAATCCTGTTTTGCCTTCTCCCCAAAGTCTGTGCACCTGCTCTCTGCGTGTCACCCGCGTCTTCCGTGGGGCTCAGGCACTGTCTGGCCTTGAACTGAACGACCTCATCACCTCCAAATGGAGTCTCAAAACACACAGAGTCCTGACTTGACCCCGAGAGCAGCGAGTTTTATATCTATCACTTTCTTCTTTAGTTATTTTAAAAAACATATATTACTTACCTGAGGATATAGAGAGAAGGAATCTGATAACCTAAAAGATGCGGGGTCTTCTTTGGTATATTGTCCAAACTTCTGACACTATTGAGAGAAAATAGAAAAAAACAACAACAACACACAGAAAACCTAAGTGAGTGTCACCTGAGAACTCCCTGGAGTAGGAGGGCCATGCCCCACTCTCAGCTCCGCCTCTGCCTGCCCGAGTTCTAGCCCAGCCCCCCGCAACACCCAGGGGATGTTAAATGCAGATCTGGGGGCAGGGGTGCTGAAGGCCCCACGTTCTAAGCAGCTTCCAGGCGATGCCGGCCGAGGCTGCTCCAACAGCAAGGGGCTTGAGAAGCCTTCTCAGGCGCCTCTTCCATAAGAAAATCCTCCAGGACTCTGACATCCTAGCAGTTACAGACAGGCCTAATGTTCTATTATTCTACAACTCCATTTTCTTCTCCTCTCACAGGCAAATCTCTGAACATTTTCTCTTCCTGCCTTTATTTCCTCTTCATGTCATACTTCATTTCACCAGGGAGGCAGATGCCCACCATCTAAAGAGAGCTCATCTCTGGGAGTGACCCTCTTTCGACCGCATCCTTGCACAGACCTCACCTTCCTCAACTCCCTGCCACCGTGAGCCATGTGACTCCCCGAACCTCCTGACCCCTCTCCTTCAGCCACTGCAGCAGTGCCTTCCTACATCCTGTCACCTCTCCGACTGATTTTCTTTGCCTCATCCGACAGCCCATCTCCCTACCTCCTCCTGACGACGGTGGGCTCCTCTGAGGTTAGTTCCTGGCCCTCTGCTCCCATCCTCCTTGCCTTGGCTACACACGACATGACGGCCAGGCCAGAGTCACCCAAATCCCTCCCCCACATGCAGTGCTGACCTCCGACCCGAGCTCCTGTCAGGACCTATCCTAACTACAGGGTGGCTTTCCTTGGACATGCAAGTTCACATTCAAAATAAATTAAACTAGTACATTAGAAAAGGGGATTCCCCTCCCTCCCCCCTCACAGCTGCTCTCCTTTCCTGTTTCCCACTGCTCCATCATTCTTGCAGTTGCCCACACTTAAAACTTGAGTTAGCGTTGATGTTTTTCTTTTTTTTTTTTCCGGTACACGGGCCTCTCACTGTTGTGGCCTCTCCTGTTGCGGAGCACAGGCTCCGGACGCACAGGCTCAGCGGCCATGGCTCACGGGCCCAGCCGCTCCGCGGCATGTGGGATCTCCCCGGACCGGGGGACGAACCCGTGTCCCCTGCATCGGCAGGCGGACTCTCAACCACTGCGCCACCAGGGAAGCCCGATGTTTTTCATTTTTGATTCCATGTATAGTTCGACCAAGTTTGGTCAATTCTTCTCTCGGCATACAGCCTGATTCCAAAGCTTCTCTCCCCTCCAACTGTACCACCACCACCTTGGTCTCAGCTCCCTGGAGCCGGCGAAATCCTCCGCTGGCCTCCGTAACAGCAGCCCTTTTGCCCTCCGATTTACCTCATACAGGGGTGGTGAATGCAGTGTGAACACAGCGTCATGCCGCTCTCACGCCCCCGCCTAAGAACCACACTTAACCCTTCCCCTCTAACACCCAGGCAGAGACTTCACTTTACAGTCAAGGCACTGCTCAAGCGACCTGCACCTGCACTGCTGCTCCCCCACCGTAGTTGCTGGTCACCCGTGACAGCGGCCTCTCCAGGGTCCCCAGCATGAACTGAATGTCCAGCTACACCCCACAGGCTTGTGGGTGCTGGGCCCTCCACTTGGCAAGCCTTGCCTTCTACTCTCTTTAAAAAGACTTGACTCAAGGCTCACTTCCCACCAGAAGCCTTCGCCAACCACTTGGACTCTCTGCTCAATTTCAAATTACGTTTGCAATGCTGACATTCCCTGAAAAAATGATTCTGTGGGACAGCAAGGGCACACACAGGGCTAAACAAAGTTAAATAAGTTTTGTTACTGTGCTTTTCAGGACCTTTGATCACTAACACGTGCTGTGAATTTACAAACAGTAAGATCATAAGGTATCTCAATTATTGATTTATTGCTTCGTGTCTCCAAACTTACCCTTTTCGCCGGCTGTGAGATGGATCTGGGGCCCTTAAATATTTTTCCCCAGCCAGGGCACTACGTTAGGCTTGGTCAGCGGATGGTTGCAGCGTCTTCACGCAGCACTGGCGCCTGCAGCCCCCCAGCCCCGTTCGCCCCTGCTGAGACGTCTCCTGGTGAACCGTTTTCTCGGTGCCACAGAGGGTGAATTTCTACTAAGTTCCTCCAGCAGGCACCACGGCAACATCTCTGCTCTAAGAGACCCAATGAGCCATGGCCCTGCCCCACCTGAGGCTCCGTCAGCCCTGGGAGGATGCGGGTCTTGCTGGGGTGCTCTACCTCAGCCTGGAAGTAGCACGCCTCAGATCTACTATCCTGTATCCTTCAGACTTCTCTTTACCTCTTACTAGCCAATCCCTCATTATTCTAATCCCCTGTTGTGACACTAATTCTTTATATAACACTCCCCCCGTTTAAACTACCACGTGGCTTCTCTCTCCTGATTACACCCAGAATGACACATCAGGCATCTCCTCACACTCACTGGGCCATGGACCCCTACTTCCCCCCAAACCCTCCAAGATCTAGAGGGAAAACAGAGAACCACAGGATACACAGGGACTAATCTAAGTCAACCCTCAACACACTCAGATTTGTACCATTACCTAAATGGCCTGTGTGTGGTGTTTCTTCCCAACTGTAACATGAGCCCTTGGGGGAGATGCATATTTAACACTTCTTTTACATCATTCTCAGAACGTCTGGTGTTTGGCATGAGGTAAGCCACTAATAAAATTCTTATTTACTGGCTGTATAAAATAATAGGTTTAAACAACAGTTTTCTCAAAAGTAGACCAGAGACCAAGATTGAACGTAGTGCCACTGTCCCCAGCTCACCAGTCGGATGAGCTGTCGGTCCAGCCACCGGAGCACATCTGGCCCCTCCTCCGACTCCGCTCGGAACACTCCCAGCCGCGCCATCAGGACCGCTGCAGCCTCCTGGTCAAACGCTGCTTCGATGTGTTTGAGCTGACTCTGTGCATCTGCCCAACTGACCATTCCAGAGTGAGTGCTGTGCTTGCGTGCGGGAGAGGCCTGGGAGCCGGCTCTCCAGTAAGACACAGACGTGGGTACAGGACACAGGGGTGTGTGTGTGCGTGTGTGTGTGTGTGTGTGTGCGCGTGTGTCTGACCATTCCAGAGTGAGTGCTGTGCTTGTGTGCGGGAGAGGCCTGGGAGCCGGCTCTCCAGTAAGACACAGACGTGGGTACAGGACACAGGGGTGTGTGTGTGTGTGTGTGTCTGACCATTCCAGAGTGAGTGCTGTGCTTGCGTGCGGGAGAGGCCTGGGAGCCGGCTCTCCAGTAAGACACAGACGTGGGTACAGGACACAGGGGTGTGTGTGTGTGTGTGTGTGTGTGCGTGCCAGAGTGAGTGCTGTGCTTGCGTGCGGGAGAGGCCTGGGAGCCGGCTCTCCAGTAAGACACAGACGTGGGTACAGGACACAGGGGTGTGTGTGTGTGTGTGTGTCTGACCATTCCAGAGTGAGTGCTGTGCTTGCGTGCGGGAGAGGCCTGGGAGCCGGCTCTCCAGTAAGACACAGACGTGGGTACAGGACACAGGGGTGTGTGTGTGTGTGTGTGTGTGTGTGCGTGCGCGTGTGTGTGTGCGTGTGTGCGCGCATAATCTGTTCCTGTATTTTTACTTACACACACACACACACACTGGAATATTACTCAGCCATGAAAGTGAATGCAATTCTGCCGTTTGCAACAACATGAATGGACCTGGAGGATATTATGCTTAGTGAAATAAGTCAGACAGAGAAAGACAAGTACTAAATACTCTGTGTTCCCACTTATATGTGGAATCTAAAAAATGAAACAAACGAATATAACAAAACAGAAACAGACTCACAAATATAGACAACAAATTAGTGGTACCAGTGGGGAGAGGGAAGGGGAGAGGGGCATAAGAGGTAAAAACTACTATGTATAAAATAAATAAGTTAAAAGAATATACTGTACAGCATAGAGAATATAGCCAACATTTTGTAATAACTTTAAATGGAGTATAAACTATAAAAGTTTCAAACCACTATATGATACACCTAAAACTAATATAATATTATAAATCAACTATACTTCCAAAAAACTTTTTTTTCAAAATAAAATAAAGTAAAATAAAATGAATGAGGTAGAGGCTTTTATCCACTGACATGGAAGGTGTCCTTGACACATTCTTGCGAAAATCTTATGAATATCTTCACATAAGCCATCATGTATATAATATACACACGTGGTCTATAACTGCACAGAAATGGGATTGTGAAGTTACATGTCACATGTCAGTACAGTGATAGCATTTTACCTCTGGGGAGAGCGGGAAAAACCCATTCTTTACATACTCGTGTGCTGCCTGAATCTTTTATAAAGAGGGTATATTTATAGGTCACTTATTTCATAAATAATGAAAAATGACTTTTAATGAACTTATTCCTACTGAAAGGAGAGTCTTCTAAGCCGGCAGTGCCTCCTCCTCGTCCTGCTCTGATCAAATGAGCCAGGGCTCACCATAAGGGCTGGTGAGAACCATTCACTTGGTGGAATCACAGAGATAAACTACTAGATGTTAGATTCTCTCTCCATAGCAAAAAGCCAGAGGTTCAGCGGAGAGGAAGCCGGGGCCACTCACTTGCGGGCGATGGTAGTCACGCGGATGCGCCGCTGGGTGCTGGAGTGCTGGTAGTGCGTGACGAACTGGATGGCGCCGCGGCCCCCCTGCGGGATCGGGGCGTTGTGCTGCAGGATGAGAGGCCAGCACCCATTACCATCACCACATGACCCCACACAAGCGGTCACAGAGCCTGTGCACTCGTCCTAAGACGATTGACAGGGCAGTGACGGCAAGGTTCTTGATGCGTTCTGAATGGTCCACTTAAATTCGGGGCATTTCACTGTTTGCAACTTTTACCTCAAAAAAGAGAACCATATGGAAATAAATACTGAACGTGAGTTGATACACATTGAAGGGTTTAGGGATGAAAGACACTGGTGACTGCAATTTGCTTCGAAATGCATCCAAACACAATGAATTGGGGAATGGCTAGATGCGTAACAAATCAAACACAGCAAAATGTTAGTTAGAGAACCTGAGTGGTTGATACTTGGGTATTCACTATACAATCCTACTTATCATTCTGTACGTTTGAATTTAAAAAAATAAAATACTGGGGAAAAACTGACACACTCAAAAATTCACCAACATTATGATGGCTGGCAAAAGCCATTCCTCTTCTGATGACCTTATCAGTTCAACAACAAATTGACAAAAGCAGTTTGCTGTCTGACTCTGACCATACCCTGGAAGGAATAAAAAAGATGACGTCAGACTAAGATCAGGCTAAACACAAGCCCAAAGTAGCATCACTTTGTGGAGAAAGAAACCGGAGGCCACCAGTCTGTAACAAATCAGAAAACACAACATTGAGACGCAACTATTCATGAAAAAATGCAGCCCACCTGATTGACTACTTCAAAGTAGATGCCGAGCGTAGACGTGGGATCCAGGCCACAGATTTTCCACTGACTCGTGCCACCAACACCAAGCTCCTAGGGGAGAGAAGAGGGATTAAAAAGAAATGAAACAAAAAAGATGCTCCTGTGATTACCTGCTGATGAAAAGCACTGACTCTGAGAAGGGCAGGTCCCTTAGAATATCTCATTCCAAATGAAAATTTAAATTTCGGGACTTCCCTGGTGTTCCTGTGGGTAGGACTCTGCACTTTCACTGCAGGGGGTGCGGGTCCCATCCCTGGTCGGGGAACTAAGGTCCCGCATGCCACGCAGTGCGGCCAAAAAACGGAAAAAAAAATTTTTTTTTAAATTTCACTGAAAAAAGTACAATTACAGACCAGAATAAAGTTTAACATTTATTACAGTACTTTACAATTAGGCTTTTTATACTGGCACTCTGGTCAGTTTTCATTACGTCGTTGAGCTTTATCTACACACACACACACACACACACACACACACAAAATACATAACACTGATGTCAACTGAGAGAATCAGGTCAGGGATGGGGATGAAGTAAATACTTGAAAAGAAAAAGAATTACCTGCTTAGCTTGAAAGATTTATGTACTTCTTCCACCATTATTAGAACAAGAAATAATTACAGAACTTTAGCTGTTAAATATTAATTTTTAACCCAATTCCTTTATGCAAAAGCTACATATAAATTCTTGGTAAGACAACTGAGATTTTAATCACGTGAAGGCTGCTTTGGGTTGACTAGTTGAATGACTCCCAGCAATAAATAAGAAGTTCACTTGGGCTTCCCTGGTGGCGCAGTGGTTGAGAGTCTGCCTGCCGATGCAGGGGACACGGGTTCATGCCCCAGTCCTGGAAGATCCCACATGCCGCGGAGCGGCTGGGCCCGTGAGCCATGGCCACTGAGCCTGCGCATCTGGAGCCTGTGCTCCGCCAACGGGAGAGGCCACAACAGTGAGAGGCCCACGTACCACCAAAAAAAAAAAAAGATCACTAAAACATGAAGGGTATCACTGTTTTAAGCATGACATCTAGAAGAAAAGTCTGCAGGTGTCAAATACCTAGAACCATTAACCAAGAAGACCACTAGACTCTGAAACATACATTTGATCATTCTAGAGACAGCGAATACTACACATTTTAACACCTCATTATAATATGGGATACCATCCTTAGAAAGTAACACAATTATGCATCAAGAGAGTCATGATACATACCTCTTCTGTTACTCTGAATCCACCCAAACTGTACACTGTCAGCTGAGTACAGCTGACACCAGTCCGGTCTCTCTACAAAGCCATGCCAGGAGCCCATGTCCCTGGCCACAGAACCAGCAATCTCAGGAAGGTGATGGTCAGAGGGGAAAGGGAAAAGTCACAGCTCTACAGTGCAGGCTGGGGAGGACACCCTGCGTTTCACAAGTCTCTCCTAAGCAAGATCGTGAGACGAATGGATTCCTAGGTGTTCACCTTCCCTTTCAGGGCCTTTTCTAAAAGAGGCACATAACATCTGCTGGACAGTGAAGGCTGCACCCACGAACAATGGCAAGGAAGTAAAAGGAGCCTGTCTGCCCCCCTTTCTTGCCTTGCTAATCCCTTCTCTCAAATCTCTCTCCACACCTTTTGACTCCATTTTTAATACGAAACCAAATCAAGGGGATTCAGAGCATGTCACCCAAAATATGCCAGGCTGGCATAAAGATTATTTTAAGCTGTAGGTAATGATTAAAAAGAAGACATAAGGGGCTTCCCTGGTGGCGCAGTGGTTGGGAGTCCGCCTGCCGATGCAGGGGACACGGGTTCGTGCCCCGGTCCAGGAAGATCCCACATGCCGTGGAGCGGCTGGGCCCGTGAGCCATGGCCGCTGAGCCTGCGCGTCCGGAGCCTGTGCTCCGCAACGGGAGAGGCCACAACAGTGAGAGGCCCGCGTACCGTAA
>NW_020174038.1:1159290-1253576 GCF_003031525.2 Neophocaena asiaeorientalis asiaeorientalis | reverse complement strand
CAAAAAAAAAAAAAAAAAAAAAAAAAAAAAAAAAGCAGACATAAGAAAACTCTCTATCCTCCTCCTACCAGGAAGTCAGGAGCTTCTTAACCGTCAAAGACAATGCTAGATGCTTATCAGTCCAGAGGCAGCACCAGAAGAATATATGTAACAACTCTTGGTAAAACAATCTTCCTTTCCCATCCGTCTCCCCCATTTGTCTACTCTTCCACAATGTGCCACCCCTAGAAGACCGAGGTCCCTTTCCTTTGTCTTGTCTCTTACCTACACATTTATTGTAAGAGAACATTCACTGTTAAGATGCAGCTAACCCCGAGGCCGAACTCCCTCCGAGTGACTCATCACTGAGCGTGTGCGAGCCGTGTTGTGTGTGTGATGCACACATTAATAAACTTGTTTGCTTTTCTCCTGTTAAGCTGTGTTTCGTCAGTCTAATTTGCAGGGTCCCAGCCAATGAAACTAAGGTGGGTAGAGGAAAAAGAAAAATTTCCCTCCCCTATAGCACCAACCCTCAAGCGTGGCCACAAACCCTCCAGAGTCCCACTAGCATTGTATTCTCTCACTAATACACAAATTCCTTATGTAAGCATCTACCCTGCCTTGATCAGAAGAACTGTAAAGATGGAATTAGGAAATCACCAGTTTATTGTGACTCAAATACACTGATTCAGGATAATCAATGGATAACCTAAAACCATAAGGTGAAAGGCTACTGGCAAACAAGATACTCATGTTGTGCTACAGTCCTGTTCAACAGATCTCCTGCTAATGGCAAAAAGGAAACGGGCCCCTGTAATTGAAGGACAGTCATCACCTCACCACAACTCAGCATGAGGTACACAGATCACTCAGGAAGCATGGGGGACAGAAAGGTTTAACCCGAATCTAATCATTCTTCTAACCTCCACTTCACAGCCAATACAGCGAGGACAGAAAACAAGTCAGACAAGGAAACAAATATACGGAGACACTGAATTACAGAAGACTCCTGGCATTGGCACTGTCTCTTCAACAGACCAACATCATCAAACGAAACAAAACAAGCAAAAAAGCCTAAATAAAATGACAGGAAGACCATCCTACATTTTAAAAGACTAAGGATATGTATTATCAAATACAATAGTAGTTAGAGAGGAAAAACAGCTGCAAAGGACATCTGGAGAGAAATTAGGGAAAGAATATGACTATATGTTAGATGATATCAGGAAATCATTGTTTTCTAAGGTTTGAGAATAACGTAGAAGACCCTTGTCTTCAGAAGATGCACACCGCAACACTGACAGACTAAGTGTCAAGACGTCTGCAACTTGCTTTCAAAAGCAAAATATTGATATGATAAAAGAATATGGCAAACAGATGAAATCAGGTAGATAACACAAATGTGGCCAAAACGAGGACAGAGGGATTATGACAAAATGTCAACGATTACAGACTCTATGTGGTGGGGATACAGACTCATTACGCTCTTCTCAAAACTTCCCTGTGTGTCTGAAAACTGTACTTTCCTCCCCTCCTCCACCCCCCATCCAAAAATTTCACGGCTGAAACCTACTGGATCCTGGAACAGCTGTACTAAGTTATAATACCTTCTTAGGCAGATATTAAGTCTGTGGAGAATATGCTGGAACAAGGCAGCCTCCCAAAGCCCTGCCAAGGAACAAGAGTACATGTCCCTGAGTACATGGGGGTAACGAGGGACTCGCCACAGGGGCTTGGGCAACAACCTGCCTCACCCGGAGGGTTACAGGAATATCCTCTCAAAAAGCCTGCCTCTGGTAACTTCAATAAAAACTTACTCTAAGTAGTCACTAACGAGTGTTCATTGCTGATGAGGACAAAAACTTCAATGGGAAAGGTGAAACCCAGTGTGGGTGTCCTGGGTACTGTTCTAAGTGCCTCACCTGGGCTGCTCGTGGAGTCCTCCCAACAGTGCTGTACAGTAGGTCCCATTACTGCCTTCATTTCCCAGACAGAGATGCTGGATCCTGGAGCCATGAAGCACCTCGGCAGGGCCACACCTGCACCCTGAGCCCACGCCCGACTCTCCCGTCCAGCCTCACGTTGAAGAGGACGGTGAGGGAAGGACGTGACTGTGACAACCCAGCCCAGACCCACCCTGGACAGGCCTCACTGGACCAAAAGTGTACACCTGGCAGCTCAAGTGCCATCAGAGGAAGTGGGCCACCAGCAAGGCCGTCTCCCCATCTAGTGAGAGCTGAACTTCGTTCCATGTACTCAAATCTGTCACTCAAGGAACACCGCTGCCTACATGCGCCAGTGTCACCCACTGCCCAACCAGCTCAAAACGGTCTCTGTGAAGCGAGACAGAGGGAGCCCTTACAAGGGCAGTAAGCACACGGGTCTGTCCCTGCAGGGCCGTGCTGCACAGAATGCAACGCCTGGTAGCTCTCTGGCGCGGCCACCCAAGAAAGGGTAGTCGGGTGGGGAACATGGTCCCTACCTAGCTCCCCCGTTGTCATCTCTGACCCTAAGCAAGACACTTAACCTCCCTGAGCCTCAGCTTTCTCCTCTCTGACCGTTCAGACCAATGTTTGGAAAGACAGAAATGACACTACCCCTCAGGGCTATGGGCGTCAGTGAGCTACCCCTCTCTCCTCACCACAGACACAAGCCAACAGGTGACACGATGCAAGGTCATCCAGCCCCGACACGTCTAAGGGGTCAATTCCCAGGCAAAGGAGGTGAGGGTGATAGAGGAGTTTTCCTTACGTTTTCTGACACACATGGTCCTTTCACGTTCAGAGACACACAAGGGCCTATGGCTCCGGCAACCTTCAGTTCCCGCGAGGTCTGAGGCAGAATTACATAAGAGCAGACAGTTAACAATCACCAAGAACCACCCCCTCACAAAGGACACAACTAAAACGGCAGGGTTATTATTCCACCAAGGGAAAATCCTACAGGGACTCTAGCATGCAAAAGCTTGTATATGCTTCTCCAGGGCTGCTGTGAACTGACTAAAGCTTTAATAAAACCCTCCTTTAGTAATAGTTACCTTTGTTCCCAAGATGCAGCAGCATGTTCTGCCTTCTCAACTCTGAAATTATCGTGCGCACGGAGGACAGCAATTCTGCCACTACTACATTCTTCTCCTGTGCCACACACCTCTTGTAACTAGTTACAAATGTCAATCAGGGAATATGCTGTTTTGTGCTGCTTTAAAAATACTTAATTTATGAACTCCAACACAAGGACGAGGCCAACACACTCAGACTTTTAAATCTGAATTCATTTCAGCAAAGTCCATCCTTCTTCATCTTTTTAAAAAAACCTCCAACATCTGACAACGTTGTTTAAAGTTTAACCTAGGTGATCTAATGATTATTGCCAATTTGCAAAGTAATATTTGCCATCATATTTTCTAACGGCCCCTTTGAATGTTTTCTCAATGACTCAGAATCAAGCGTATAGAGCGATCAGCCCCTACGTGGAAAAACAAAAGCCAAACTCCCAATGCTGCCCCATTTTAGAGCGCCTGGCTAGTCTGCAGGCAGGCGCTAAACACAAACCAGTGGCTGGGTGGGCACTTAGCCCACCACCTTCGTAAGGCCTGCTCTCCCTGCAGGGGGAGCAGACATCTCACGGTTTAAAACACTGATAAATATGCAGGTCGTTCCTGAGAAGGAAAGGGACAGAATGAATATACTTTGTTGGGATTATTTTGCTAGGAACTTTTAAACTTTTCTTTAGATGCCCGTGTCCTGAGGGTGAGGCTCCCCCAACTATGACTTCTAGGTAAGTAAGAACACTATTCTTTCATTAAGGTTTTAGAAATCTATTCTACCTTTACTTCCAATGTAGCACCAAATGCCATTCGGAAATTGCCATTAAAATCTTTACTAAAAATTCTTTGGAATGTCTGCTTGAAGAGAGAAGTGTTGAAAGAATCTCCCATCACCATGTGGCCTCTAGGAAAGAAAAAAGGAAAAAGAAAGTGAACCTTTAGGATGACTCAAAGCCATTCAGATGCCTCCTGGGTATTTATGAACAATTATTTTAGAGAAGAAGAAAAAAGCAAGCATGTCCACAGAGGTGCTACTGATCACTTACTGATAATGGAAAACAGCCAGTTCAATTTGTACTCAAGAAAGACTATTTTTAAAACATTAAACATAGAATTCTTTAGAACAGTGCTATATCTTGATCACTGTGGTGGTTATACAAACCTATAGAGAGGATAACAATTTCAAAGAACTAGACATGCACACAGATTTTTAAAAATGAGTGCATGTACAGACTGGTGAGAGCCAAGTATGGTCCGTGATGTATCAATAGTTAACTGTGCTGTACCAAGTCAGTTTCCTGGTTCTGACATGGTGCTGTATTTATGTAAGATGCTACCACTGGGAGATGCTAGATAAAAAGTATGGACAGACTTCACTGTACTATTTTTGCAATTTCTTGTCTATCTGTTAACTGTTTCAAAAATTAAAAGTTTAAAAAAATAAATGATGATATAATCTGGATAAGGTGTGACTAGTCCCAAGGAAACCAAGACTGTGATCTTCCTTGAAGATAATGGACCCCATAACACAGCCCAGGGTCACCTCGCCTTTGCTGGAAGTCATCCCAAATGGCTGGCTCACTTCAAGCCATCAACTGAAACCTCTAAGTCTTTTTTTTTTCAGTGTCACTGTTCACACATTTCCCCGATACTATAGTTGTGCAACAGGTGATGTGCCCTAAATACTGTCACTCAGGGGTCAAAGGCCTCACTGAAAGTGTGAGGGAAGTGCTGGTCCCTCTCCACAGAGGAGAGTCACATACACGTGAACTCTGGTGTATAAGCTCGGGGGTGTTCACAAACACATGGAAGTTTTCCTGTGATGTTTCACGACAAGAACTCCCGCAGGGCACTGGGGGGAGTCCAGCGTATTAAGTGAACTCAGCGGCACAGCCAGGCCAGCATCACTGGTCCTCTATCACCTCATGCGCCTGCTGGTCCCCAGGAGAGCTGCAGATGATGAGGGTTCTACCCCGTCCCCTTTACTCAGTGAGGACCCACAGCACCACCTGGGAGCTCCTTATAAATGCAGAACAACAGGCCCACCCACAGCTCTCTGCCACTGCTTTTCCAGCTGCATGTGAACAAGACCCCAGGGGACTTGCACACAAATGCAGGTTCTCCAGACGCTGTCTGTGTTCAGGCGTGCCTGGAGCACACACGGGCCGCACCAGTGGTTCTCAAACTCTGCTCCACGTCAGAAACGCTCGGGAACTTTAAATGTGCTGATGCCCAGGCCAGGCACCACGCTAATTAAATCCGACTTTAGGAACAAGACCCAGACCAAAAGCAGTTTTGAATGTTCCCGGGTGATTCTGATGCTGCAGCACCTTCAGACTAGTGGTGCCATAGGTGGTTCTCACCAGAATCCCCGGAGAGCTTGTTAAGACCCACCACCAGGCTGCATCCTCAGCCTCTGATTCAGGAGGTCTGGGGTGAGGCTCGAGTGTGCCCATGGGCCCCAAAGGCAGCTGGCTGGGCACCATCCCGCTTTGAAGACTTGGGCTCCCAGCCCGCCCTGCACCGCACCCTCCAGGCTGAGCGAGTGCCGGCTGTCATGAGGTGCGGTCACTAAGCCAGGTGAGGGGGCTCCTAATTGCTCTAGCATTCAGCCTATTTCCCCCCTTCTCACAAGGAAGTGCTGAAGGCCACATACTCCATGCTTGCTTTCCTGCCTTGGTGTCTGCGACAACTCTAAGAAATTAAGTTACTCTGACACGACAAGTTCACAGTGAACCCTGACCTCCTTCTGATCACAGCTTCTTCCTCCAAGAGGCCCACAAACCCTCCCCAGGCACCGAAACTGCAGCCCAGAGCCACCTGAACGCTCATCTGAGCCAGCCTTGGCCACTCCCACGGTTCCATCACTCAAGTCTCATTCCTCAGAATAAGTACTCTGGCTTTTCCCAGGGCTTCACTGTCCACATACCCAGTAAGGTTTGTGCAGCACTTCATCTCTAGAAGTCCAGTCTGATCGAGGGCACAAGCGTAAATATCGATGCAGTGACCGTTTGCAGCAGCTCGGTTAGCAAGCATCTCATAGTGCTGCGAAGAGAGAAAAATTACCTTTATGGAACAGCAACATCACTCACTAGGCGTGCCTTACCGCACCAAAGGGGTGAGATCAAAGAGAGGAATATGGAGACAGTTTCTCTCATAACATCCAAATAAAATAAAACTGCAGTTTTCAGTCTCAAAACACTTTTAGCAGCTTTAGGGCCACCCACTCTAACCAAGGTCTCAGAACTGGGACAGATACTTAACATCAGCTGAGATCTGGAAGGTCATCTCAGCAAGAGGTACTCACTGACCACAAAGCATGGCCTCAGCAGAACAGCTGTCACTCCAGGGCAGCCCAAACCCCACCTGGGTGACCACACTTACAGCCTTGAGCCAGGAGCACCTACCTTGGTTGCCTTTTTCATGAAGCGGGCGTTATCTTTCTCAATATCGTGCCAGGAACGAATAGGAACCTTTAGTTCATCTCCAACCACCATGCCAGGTCCTTGGGTAGGGGGACCCCCAATAAACAGCATAATCCTGGCTCCCGTGTTTGGAAAAGTGCCCTAAAGCAGTAAGTGGCAGCATTTTAGGAACATACAGCCCACCCCAAGCATGTTTCCCACAGAAATGCTCCAAATGTGAGTTGTCCTCAGCTGTCGTGACTCCTGACGATACTGCAGCAAAACGCAGATGACGCTGCCGAGAAGCAGCTTCTCTGTTCCAACCTGAGGGTCTGGTGCACTTTTATTTCCTGTGGTCCTGGTGCCCTAATGGCCTTGTGTTTCTCATGAAAACTTTTTTTATTTTCAAAACACCAAGGGCTCCTTCAGTGTGGATAATAATAATCACTGAACCACATTCTGATAAATTAACACTGCCAGCTGACTGCGGTCACAGCTGATTTTTCAGACAAGGCCAACAAACACACCTTCTGTGAGAAAGCTTGTGTGGTCCGATAGGTCCCAGTAAATTCTGAGTTACCTCCAACAAGCCAACAGCAATGGACAAAGCAACACCAGTGGATCGCAACGGTCTCTTCCCCTGAGGTACGGGCCATGGGTCCCTCTGCAGCTCCCCAAGAAGATCAGTGAGGTTCATGTCGATCTTGTGAATGGGCTGCAGAAATCTGCATGATATTGAATGGACACGTCAAGCCTGATTTAATAAAGTACTCTGGTCTTCAGCCTGCATGACACATAGTTACTGCTCTTCAAAATAAGTATCAGAGTACAAAAAACTTGCAGTGTTTTTTTTTTTCCTTCAAAGTTGTCTCTAACTACAGGGCTTCCCTGGTGGCGCAGTGGTTAAGAGTCCGCCTGCTGATGCAGGGGACACGGGTTCATGCCCCGGTCCGGGAGGATCCCACATGCCGTGGAGCAGCTTGGGCCCGTGAGCCATGGCCGCTGAGCCTGCACGTCCAGAGCCTGTGCTCCGCAACGGGAGAGGCCACGACAGTAAGAGGCCCGTGTACCACAAAAAAAAAAAAAAAAAGTCTCTAACTACAAACACAAAAAACTCAAAGCAATTTTATTCAGGAATGTCATTTAAAGCAACCTGCATATGTAGCATGGAAAAAAAATCAATTTCAAACAGGAGCAAATCAGTTTAATTAAATTTTAGGCAGCAAAAAAACCCTAAAGACATGCTAACACGAACTCAGTCCATGTAAGGTTCACGGACGTGGAAAATCTTCATCGTTCTGAAGACTCCATTTGTGTTTCTCTTGAACCTTGGGAGTCATACAGGGAGGAACACCAGTTTCTTAGAGAAGAGGCTATGCCAGGCATGTCAGCAAAGCATCTTATCATGTTTGCCAACTGTTAACCCAGCCTTGGGCAGCCCTAGGAGCACAGCGGGCCAATCTCAGGCTTGTTAGAGGACACCCAACAGAAGCCTTTTCGGTTTCCCCAGCTTTACTTAAGAATCAAAAAGGACAAGAGCCATGTATCTAGTAAGAGGGGAATGACTGCGTACAGTGGTCTCAAAATCTCTGTGATGATACAAGTCTAACCAGGAAAAATATTTTGAGCAAATCTGCCCCACGTGTATGTGTGTGTGTGTATATATATATTTATATATTAACTTAGTTATAAATTTTAAACGTACACTGACTTGTCACGTTTGTTATTAAACATTAAATATTGGTTAGGCTGAGTCTTTTTTTCCCCTCTAAAAATAAAAAACAAAAGCCCTCCTGCTGTCCCTCCCTCCCGCCCACAGCCGCCGCTGTGCACGTGCACGTCCAAGCTCACCTGCTGGAAATGGAAGGGTGCTCCTGTGGCTGTGCTGGGCGCGCTGGGTGCACGGGCACGGCAGGCTTGGTCAGGCCCAGCATGTCCTACACAAACCAGAAAGACTCATTTCCCTTAACACTACAAGTGAATGACATTTTTTTCCCTTTTTCCTAATGAATTTTTAAGAAACATCCCTGGTCCTGCTTGGGGACAGGCAAGGCACTAACCTGTATCTGCTTTGCAGTTAAATCCTTCGTCCCCCGGAAGACATAACTCTTGGAAATCCCCTCACAGCTGAGTTCATGGACCTGCACCATCCTCCCAAACGTGATCAAGCCCACCAGCGCATCTGGAGGAAGGAGACTCAGGGACATCTGCAGGGATTCCTTGAGTGCCTGGAGGTCGTCTTCTTCCAGGCATGTGTCCACCACATAGAGAAAGATCAGAGGGGACTGAGCACCTCGCTTTATGCAAAGAAAAACAGCACAATGATCAGTATACAAATAGACATAACCAGCTCTTTTTAAAGCAAAACAAGGGAGTTCCCTGGCGATCTACTGGTTAGGACTCCACGCTTTCACTATTGGGGCCCAGGTTCAATCCCTGGTCGGAGATCTAAGATCTTCCAAGCCACATGGCTCAGCCAAAAAAAAAAGCAAAACAAGTTATGTAAGTAACAAGTCTTTATTTATACTGACTGTCAGGGATAAGAACATCGAAACAAACCTCTACTTACTTCATTAAACGACAAGTTTTATCAAAACAAACTAGATATAAAGACTACTTTATAGCCAACAATTTATTCCACATCTCTGAACGCCAGGCATTGTTCCAGGTCCTGCGATAGATACATCAGCGAACCAAAAGGCCAGAGTTCCCTGCCTGCCTCAGGAGCTAATTTTCCAGAACAGATGGAGGTTCCACCATTAAATGGGAGGTCAGGGCAGCCTTATTAAGAAAGTAACATTTGAGCAAAAACCTGGAGGAGAGGGAGGGAGCAATACAGATACAGGGGAGAAAGCTCTAGCCTGAGGAAAAGCCAGAGCAAAGGCCCAGGGGCACGTCTGTTCCCAGCACGCTTGAGCAAAGTCAAGGAGGCCCATTTGGCTGAACGAGGACCCTAAAAGAAGCTGAGGTCAGAGGGGTAACACGGCCAGCTCACACAAAACTCTGAAGACTATTACTCCAGGTGAAAAGGGAGTCATTTTCAGCACTGGAGGTTTCTGAACACAGACCTAATGTGATGTTTTTAAAGGGTTACCCTGGCTGCTGGGTGAAGAATAAAATATAAGTGGGCAAGGGTAAAGTCAGGGCGAAGAGCTAAGAGACTGCCCCAATAATTCAAGTGAGAGGCGGGGCTGGCCCAGGACAGGAGCTGTGGGGAGAAAGAAGTGGCTGGATTCTGGATCAACTGTAAATATCGACTGCAAGGGATTTCCTAACAGATTAGATATGGGATGTGAGAAAAAGAGAGACGTCAAGGATGAATCTAAGATTTATAAGCTGAACAACTAGAAGATGGGGTACCATCAACTGAGATGGACAAGGCTGTGGAGGGCAGGTTTTGAACTGAATCAGTGCTACCTTTTTGGTAGCCTTCTATGGAGACGGGAAAACGATGCCATCACGTGCACATGTACCATGACCTAATGTTCAGGATCCTGTGGGCCTCACAGCTTTAAATCGTCCAGACAGGCAAGAGACGCAGAAGACAAAGTATTTCAAAAGAAGCTCAATTTAACACTGCTCCTTAAATGCGCAGCAAACAATTACCTGTATCACGTACTCAACTGTAGAAAACTGGGGCATCAATTCAGCAGGCTGATTCACCTCAGATATGCCTGCATAAGCCGGAGGAAACTGGAGGGAAGAAAACAAAGCAATGCTTCATGAGGGCTGTAAGATACATTATGCCTTTTATTTTCCATTTATAAAATAGTTAATGACCACATATTAATTCTGAAAGCACAAAATGTAGAACATGTTACTAAAATACAAAAATCAGAATTTAAGAGACTTCCCTGGTGGTCCAGGGAGTAAGACTGTGTGCTCCCAATGCAGGGGGCCCAGGTTCAATCCCTGATCGGGGAACAAGATTCTGCATGCGTGCCGCAACTAAAAGTTCTCATGCCGCAACTAAAGATCCTGCATTCTGCTACTAAGACCTGGGGCATCAATCAATCAATCAATCATTTTTTAATCAGAATTTAAAATCTATAACCCTGTTCTATATCTATATCACACTGGAACGTTTTCTTAATGCAGTTTTAGGTTATCATGTAACTTCTAAATCATTAAAACACACACTATTAAAAACCATTTCCAAATTGTTGCCCTGTAAATTAAGGGCTGAAATTTTAGCTGTCTCATCAATAATCTACATGGAAGACTAAAGCTTTTATTTGGGTTTACTACTCTAGCTGTTATAATAAAGTAATACATGTTAATTGTAGAAAAACTGGCAAGTACAAGAAAAATATAAGATAAAAGATACAAACCCCCCGTGCTCCTATCACCCGGAGGCAGCTACTGTCAACATCTCGGTGTATCTCCTTCCACACTTTTTCTAGCTTAAGCACAGCTGAGGTCACCTTATACACACAATTTTGCAACCTGCTTTTTGGTGCTTAACATAATGTCATGGGTGTTTTCTTTTTTCTCTACAAACATTTTAAATTTGTAGCTTGTACATTGATTTTTTTCCCCAAACTTTAAAAATCGTGGTAAATTTTACCATCTTAACCTTTTTTCAGTGTACAGTTCAGTGGTCTTAAATACACTCATAATGTTGTGTACCCATTTCCACCATCCATCTCCAGAACTTTTTTCATCTTGCAAAACTGAAACTCTGAACCTGTTAAACAGTAACTCCCCATCACCCCCACCCAGCCCCTGGCAACCACCTCTCTACCTTCTCTTTCTATGAATTTGACCGCTCCAAGTACCTCATACAAGGGGGATCATACAGTATTTGTCTTTTGTGACTGGCTTATTTCACTCAGTAATATCATTAAGGTTCGATCACGTAGCATAAGTCAGAACACCTTGCATTTTAAGGCTATTAATATTGCATTGAACATACAGACCACATTTGCTTATCCATTCACCCGTCAGCAGACACTCGGATCAGTTGCTATGTTTTAGCTATTGTGAATAATACTGCTATGAACATGAGTGTGTAAGTATCTCTTCAAGACCCTGCTTTCAGTTCTTTTGGGTATATATCCAGAAGTGGGAATGCTGGACTATTTGGTTGACATCACTAATGAATAATACTGCTAGGAACATGAGTGTTTAAGTATCTCTTCAAGACCCCACTTTCAGTTCTTTTGGGTATATATCCAGAAGTGGGAACGCTGGACCATTTGGTAAACATCACTAATTAGTGACGATGAGTATCTTTTTATGTGCTTAGTGGCCATCTGTCTATCATCTCTGGAGAAATATCTATTCAAGTCCTTTGTCCATTTCTGAGTTGGGCTTTCCTGTTGCTGTTGAGTATTAGGAGTTCTCTGTATATTCTGAATATTAATCCCTTATTAGACACATGATTTGCAAATATTTACACCCATCCTATGGGTTGGACTTTTACTCTGTTGACATTGTCTTTAGATGCCTTATAATTCTAACAATAAATTACATTAAACAGACATCAATTCTGAATATAATAGGGTGTAGGAATGTTTTTAAGATCTGCAAATACTCTGAATCGCCCAGGGAGACAAATCTTGTACGGTATCTGCTTCTAATTCCCAAGACTATACTTAAAAGTCATCAACTGCACACTGGTCTCTTCACCACTGGACTCAGTGTGTGCTATCTGAGAATGAGACTGTTAATCATTTATGATTAAGTATAAGAATAAACAAGTGGATGTTATTAATATCTTAAGATCTGCTAGAGCACTATATATTATGTTGGGCATAATTATTTTCTAACAGCTTTACTGAGGTATAGTTTATATACCATAAAATTCACCCATTTAAAATGTACAATTCAATGATTTTTAGTAAATGCACAGAATTGTGCAATCATCACCATAATCCACTTTTTGAACATTTCCTCCATAGGCACAGTTCATTTCAAAGAAAAGTCTCTCTCATCATTTGTGAGCTCCTAGTTTAGTAGTTAAAAATGTTGAAATAAAAAAAAAAAAAAAAAATGTTGAAATCAAAACAAGATCAACTTGACCCTAAAAGTTAGAAAGATCGAAAATGAAAATCCAGTAATGTACACTATCCAATTAGAATAAACTGAAATCAAATGTAATATAAACACTTTATCTGTTTTCTAGGGTAACATACTGAGTACTTACAGAAAACCTATTTAAAAAAAAAAAAAAAAAAAAAAGGAAATCTATGTCCCCTCCACAGCAAAGACAAAGACTCATATCATGAAACTGAATGACCATGCAAAACGAAAATCACATGTGTTCAACATTCAATATTAGGCTTAAGAAATATCACCTTAACAGGTGCCCCGTGCCAGGGCAGACGCAAATTCAACCTCACTTAACTTTTTTCAGAGCAGGACAACTAAACTGAAACACAGGAAATGCTTGTAAAATAATTACAGTTCACATACCTGATTTCTTTGGAAACAGAAATTACAAGCCCAAAGCTTTGCTCGATAATCAACCTGACTGTGAGAAAAATAAATATTACAACCAGATACCGTTTTCATTTTTCAGGCAGAAAGCATTCAAGTGTAAACTTCTTGTTCATGTGTGGGTGCCTCAATGGAGGAAGGTATGCAACACATTCTCTGCAGCTAGAGTTCTGGCTGCTGAGTGCACCGAAAGGCTCCTTCAAGCAGCAACAATGAACAACTACTAAATCCTTTTTGCTCTTTTCCGATTTCCTAGATAATGTTTAGAAATTCATGAGTTATAAAAATTATAGGTTATTCCCTTTTGCCCTGTTATCTAAACATACTCTTTATGATTTTTCTAATGTCTTTACTGTTCAAATATATGAAACTATGAAATTTTAATACTAAAAGGACATTTAACACACAGGAAAAACAACTCAGACTTTAACCACACTTAGTTCACTTGAAGAAGTTGAGCAGAATGCTTCTGGGTTGATACACTTCCTAGAACTGGTTCAAGATAATGCTTTATAGTTGCTTCCCCCCCTTTCTACATTTAGAAAATGAACGATCAGCTATTATTTTAAAAGAGCAGCAGCATCTTATACATGGGTACACCAAGTAAGAGCAAGGAGAATGAAGTAAAAAATGTTCCCTCATATAAAAATTTTATCTTTAAAGAGTATTTATGACACTCTTCACTTGCTTAAAAATTCTTTCAAAGAGTGCCCACATTTAAGAGAGCTATCATAGGTCACCATTTCAGGCACAAAAAAGTTACACTTAGGGCTTCCCTACTGGCGCAGTGGTTCAGAGTCCGCCTGCCGATGCACGGGACACGGGTTCGTACCCCGGTCCAGGAGGATCCCCCATGCCGCGGAGCGGCTGGGCCCGTGAGCCATGGCCGCTGAGCCTGCGCGTCCGGAGCCTGTGCTCCACAACAGGAGAGGCCACAACAGTGAGGCCTGCATACCGCAAAAAATAAAAAAGTTCCACTTAACAATAAAATCATCAAGAGTTCAAACTTCTTCTGCCTATTACCTCTTCCTGCCATACAGCATCACCATACCAGGTAGGTACAACAAAACTCTCTACAGCTTTTGAATATTTTTTGGAAAATGCTTTGAAAGGCACCAATAAAGTCAATAGTTAAGGCAAAAGCAAACTGAAAATCAGAAAAACAAAAAATTACAAATCCTTTCCCTCTACCTCCACCTCATTCCCATAAATTCTAATTCTATGTGGAATATCAGGCCAGGGAGACATCACCTAAGACTCTCACCATTTACTACTCATCTCAAATTTGACATCTTGCCCAACTGAGTCACTTTTAGGAGAATCACAGGAAAGTCATAATTTACTGTATTCATCATTTTTGCTAGTTTTTAAAAGAATTCATACCAAAGTGGATTGAGGATGGCTTTGCAAGTTGGCCTGCTGCAAAGCACTGGTTCATACTGTACAGGGGGCAGGTCTGGACGTTCTTTCAAAGGAGTAAGGATACAAGCCAGGGGAACAACCATTCTTGTAGCCTCGAGACGGCTGGAAGGCCACACATTCCAACTAAAACGCACGCCATCGCGTTCTTCATTCTGCTGAATGAATTCCAGGTATGTTGCCATTGTCTAAAAAAAAAAAAAACACTAAAGATAAAATTTAATCGTATGTGAAATTCTCAACTGAACTTCAAAAAAAGATGACCACCTAACGCCACGTTTCTTAAACACTTAGTCTGGAAGAACCTGTCACTGGAGGATGACAACATCTCACTTCTCTCTGACCCCCCAAGAGCCAATTAACTTCACAGCTACCTCTCCCATTCCTTTCTCAACCCTCCTTTCTAGCCCTTAAAAAAATAAAAGGGGCGGAAGGTTTACAATCATTTGGTCAGCTCTAAGCTGCATGTAGGTGAATAATAGTAGTTTAAATCTCCTCTTAGATCACAGATCATCTCAGCCAAGCCAATTTCAGCCCTGTGCTCAAGGGTTAAGTCTCAAACCCTGTTTCAGCATCCAGCTACCTTCCTCCCTGACCCCCTTTCCTCCTTGCTCTATTGGAGTAAATACTGTATTATAATTTACATTCCAAGCGATCTTGGTTTTGTGCCCTTTCCCTCCTTCCGTTATTACGGAGAAAAGAACTGGATACTGAAGTGCGAATCCTATCACAAGAACAGCTACCAGTTCTTAGCCAAGGTACTTCTACTGGGATCACCAAAATTACAAAGGCACACTTGCTATTATGCTAAGTGAGTTCCTCACCAGCTCCTGTCCCCTCACCACAGTCGCTTATGCTCATGCCTTGGAAGATTCCAGTTAATGAAACAGCCATTCAGACTAAGTACATTTTTCAAACCCAAATAATGCCAACTTCATCCTGTTTATATACTAAATTCTAGGCTAACACACACTTCAGCTATTAGGGTTCAAGGGAACAAAACTCTCGAGAACAATGGGGAAAATGGCAAATTAAAGAATCTTATAGGGCTTCCCTGGTGGCTCAGTGGTTAAGAATCTGCCTGCCAATGCAGGGGACATGGGTTCGAGCCCTGGTCCGGGAAGATCCCACATGCCACAGAGCAACTAAGCCCGTGAGCCACAACTACTGAGCCCGCGTACCACAACTGCTGAAGCTCACGTACCTAGAGCCCGTGCTCCACAACAAGAGAAGCCACCACAACAAGAGGAGCCAAAGCAACAAGAAGCTCACGCACAGCGACGAAGAGTAGCCCACGCTCACCACAACTAGAGAAAGCCAGTGCACAGCAACAAAGACCCAACGCAGCCAAGAAGAAATAATTTTTTTAAAAAAAGACTCTATTATACAAGTGGCCTCTAGTGCTCACTTATGCTATGCTGAATAATGACTGTCTCCAAGCTATTTTGAGAAGTGCCATACTGTTAATTTGGACTAAGGGAACAACATAGGGCTATAAATGCAAATGAATTACTCTATTACACACAACGCGGAGCACAAAAATTCCAAATGTTTGTTCCAACTGAAACTCTAAGGCATCTATTTGTTATCTCTGGCCAAAGCAGGAAACTGTAGTTCTGTGTACACAGAAAACACTTCTGCAGCTTCCTGGCTAGTAAAGGGTAATTCAGGTGGGAATGAAAGCAAGTTCTAACATCCCAATTCTCAGCAAGCACCTCGGCAGACTTCATTAAGTGGCTGTTTTCCTTCTCAAAACAGATCATTATTAAAAGGCACTATCTCCATCCCATGTCCCCAGGCATCCACATATTAAAACGTGCGCTCTCCATTTCCCACTGCCTCTTCCGCTCACTCCCTCAAGAGCATGGATTCTTAACTCTGGGCACATAGCCAACAGGGGACTCCACAGGGTCAATAAGTCCTCTGAAACTGTATGCAAAATTGTGTGCATGAGCCAAGGTGCACTTTTCTAGAGAGACAGGTCTACCACTAACACCATATTTTCAAAAGGGAAGGCTTTCAGAATAAGTTAACAGCTGAATGAATGAACAAGTAAAACTGTAAAGATCCTGTAGACGTATCTGTCAAAAAAAAAAAACTGTACCATTCATTCCACCTTAAGGTATGATTTTTCAGGACACAACTAAGGTAAAGCAAGGTTTAATCCTTAAAGGGAGTCCGAAGACCTGGGTTCTAGCTCCGGCTCTGTCACGAAGCATAAGTCATTAAACCAGAATCTCGAGTTCCTCAACTGTAAACTGGACGTTGGGTCCTTCTGTCTCCCACGACTCCGAGGGATCCTGCGCCAGAATCCGGCCAGCCGGCCGCCCCACCTGGCTGGGACCACGTCACTCTCAGCAGACCCCTGGGTTTTCGGGCCCTTCAGCTCCTCTGACCGCCAGGAAAAGGCCTCGCCCCAAGAGCAACCCACCTGCCCCTAGCAGAGACTCCGGTCTCTGCCCTCGGCCTCTCATAACTTGTGCTCCCCACTCACCTGGCCGGAGCCGCTCACCTGGCCGCAGCCGTACGCACCCACAGCTGAAAGAGCCGAGCTCCAGTTCCCACCGCCAAGTCCAGCTCAGCCCTAAGCCGATTGGTTAGCGTCCTGTGCGTCACGCCACGGCGCCGTGCGCTGGCCAATCAAAGAGCGCCTCCCCGGCCGGCGAGCGGAAGCAAGACACTTAGAAAGGCTGCGCCGCCATCTTGGAACAGGGCAAGACAGACGTGGTTGGCTCTTCAAAATCACAATTACTCAGAATACACGTTTCTCCACGTTCACCTCTAAACCTTTCTGCTTCACGAAATACCGGCGCCTAGGGAACTGTTTCCTAGGCGCAGCCAGCTCGCCTCAGGAGCTCGCCCTACTCCAATAAGACGTCCGCTCGCTTCAGTGGGAAGTCCCTTTCATCGCCTTAGTTACCGGGAAGCGAGAACGTTGACGTGGGGCCCCGGAAGAGGGCAAGGCTCCTCGCGGAGGAAACCGAAGCTGGCCGGAAGGAGGTGTCGGCGCGCAGAAAGGGGCGAGGCTAAGGGAGCGTGAGCCTTGAGCGTGGGGACGCATGCGCGCGAGAGTCCTGTCAGTTAAACAGGTGTAGTTATTCTTCCTCACCTTGCAGCGTTTCCTTCCCTCGTTCGCCCCTCGTTCGCGCGCAGGTGCCTTCCGGCTCTCTACGGAGCCTGGCGTTAGCGCACAGGCTAATCCCTCTCGATCCCTGTCATCCTTCCATGAGAAAGTGAATAATTGGGAACTGTCGTAGTCAAACGTTTTAACAGACTAACAAAACACCAGACTGCATAGAGCGCGGCTTTCTACAGCCACCATGGCCGTTTTACCACTTATTATAAGTGGCAAAACCGAGCACGTTTATTAATCTGACCCAGAGATATGGCCCGTCTGTAGCATATAAAAATAAGCAAAATTATATAAACTTAAAAGTATGCTTAAAGCATATCAAGGCGTCCAAGAATTAATTAGCTCAATTTAATATTAGTACAAAGTTTTAAGTGACTAACAAATCATAGAAGTTAGTTTTAGGTCGATGTGCTACGAAATTAATTGCTGTTAATATAAAAATTTGTCGAATAATGGTTCAGTTTTATTGAACAAGTTTACACTTTTCGTGTATCTAAAGCATTATGTAAGAGTAATAGTGGGTTTTTTAATACTTAAACTGGTATAAGTTCAGGAAGTTCAAATCAATTATTCTCTCAGTAAAGATACACACTCAATTAAGATACAATACACATTTGTATCATACTTCACAGTGAGAAAATGTTACCAAGTCCAAGCTGGTGCTGCTTGCCGCACAACAGGCCAATTGAGAGATGAGTTGGGGCAAGGACTAGCGACTTTACTCGGAAGGTCGCAGACCCAGGAGTCTGGTTCTGACCTCGGGTGGCCTCGGCCTGCAGCGGCTTGAAGCAGGATTTTTTCGGTTCCCAGCCAGAGATTGAGGTATGGCCGCGGCAATAAGAGCGCTGAATCCCAGCCACCAGACCACCAGGGACCAGTGGCCAGTGACAAGGCCACGGCCCGTCAGCTGTGTAGAAATGAACTTCTACATAGAGACGGAAAGTAGTGAAGCAAGTAGAGTGTTTATTAAGAGGGAAAAGGGTGCAGTACGTGTGGACAGCCACACGGGCGGGCTCAGAGAGAGAGTCACGCCCTCGTGGCAGTCTGAATCACTTTTATGGGGCATTTCTTCATGGTTTCCTCTAACCAATCATCTTGTTTCTCCTGGTTCTGAGTCTGAATTTGGTATATCTCAGGGTTCTCCCCTGTGTGGGTGCGCATTTCTTAGCCAAGATGGATAGTAGTGAAGAGGCCTATGGGTAGTTGACGTCACATACTAGGAGGTGGCACCCCCTCCCTTTTTGACCTCTAAGGAGCCTTTCTGCACATGTGCAGTCGGGGAGGTCTCCTGGACTTTTGAGAATGAGGAATATGTGGTCTTTTATCTCTTATCTGGGCAGGGGCCAGCCTCCTCGATCATCCTGCTTTTATGGAGTTTCTGCTATTATGGAGTTTCTGTCCGCAGGGGAGAAACTGTTCAGCCTGGGGCCCATCTACCTCCTGCCTCAGTTCCAGCCAGATTCAGGAGGGGATGTGTTAATTTCTTTTTTCCTGCAGCCATTCACAGGGGGGCCTGGTCAGGATGTTTCCTGTGAGCTAAACAAAGGTATTTTAGCTTAACACTCAGGCGTGGGAGGCAGAATTCCTCCAGTTTGGCCATTATGTATACTTTAAGCTGTAGGCAACATCCCTTTAGTGATTAACTTGAAGCAAAAGCAATAGAATACAAAGGTTAAAGTAAAAGAAACAGATCCAATGTGGAGTCAGATTTATTCTTCTCTTTTACAGAAAGACATAGCTGGGTTTTTTTTTTAACCAAACATTAAGAAAATATCATTTGCCAAAAATTTGCTTGACTTATTTGAACCTGGATTCCTAGTACTAGAAATTACTGTAAGAAGGATTTTTAAAAATCTACCACATTAATGTATTAGAAGTTTAATTTCCTTATTTTAGGAATAGTTGATTTATGTGACTGTGTAGTTATCCTGATAGGCATTGGGAAGGAAGAAAATTTCCTCCTTCCTTCTAGGTTCTTCTGGCTGGCCTAAGAATTAGATCGACATGAGGCAGATTAACAGGAGAAAATGAAATAGAAATTTAGTAACATGTATACATGGGAGAGACCTAGGGAAAATGAGTAACTTGCTAAAATGTTTCAAGTCCTCACCTTAAAAACCATCCTCAGCTAAAGACAAAAGAGGATATTGAGGGTGGGAAGTCAGTTATGGGAAGTCACCAGGAAAAGCGCAGTAAACAAGGGTAAGGTTGTTGAGCAGATTTAAGTCACTGCCTTCTCCACTGGTAACTTTATAGAGATGTGGCCATCCTCTTTCTAGTACAGAGAGGGAGACAACCTACAAATGGAGATTTCCCTTACAAATGTAAATGTGTCTTACAAAAGGATAATTCCTACTTGGCTAAGAGTTTTTTCCACATCTGCTGTTTCTTAGAAAATAACCAGCTTAAAATAATTAATATGGCAAGAGGCAATGAGAACAAAGCTTCTTTAAAAGATGTAAGAATCGAATTTGTTAGAACTCTAAAGTTAGTAAACCATTTCATACTCTTACAAGAGGTGAAGACCTTTGCGATTACAGCCATGAAGGCATACAGATGCACAAACACATAGAGTGTAAAACAAAGAATGTTATCTGCCATCCAGTTCTATAAGGATCAAGTCATGAGCCACTGCAGCCGCTGACCTACAACACACGCTGAAAGGAATTCAGTACGAAAACCAGGATGAACCATTCAGTATTTTGGATATACAGACCCCTAGATATGCTAGTGAACACAAGTTCATGTGCCTGATGCAGAGCAAGGCCAAACAATATTGCAACGTCAGAGTTTAGGGCAGAGAAAGGTTTATTGAAGGGCTGTGCAAGGTAATGGGTGGCTCATGCCCCCCAAAACCCGGAAGTGCCCCGAAGGGTTTCAGCAAAGCTTTTTTTTTTTTTCTTTTTTTAAGAACTAGTGTTTGAGTCCTAATTTTCTTTTGGTTTTTTGTTTTGTTTTTTGCCATGCCGCGCTGGTATTGACTGTTATTGGCTGATATTGACTATTTTATTAAGAACTATTTTGAAATCAGGAGTCATCAACAAAGAAAACGGGTTGTGTTCTGCTTCTTTGAAACTAAAACATACTTTTCTATACAAATATCAGTTAGTCTAAGTAAGAGATAACACATTCTGGGCATGTCACAGTCTGTCCCAAATAAGGGGGGGGGAGGATGGAAGCGCCAGCAAGAGGCAAGTAAAAGGTGACTTACACAGCTACTGGAAACCCGCAAGGTTTGTCTGCGGCTGCCCTGTGCAGTAGGGAACCAGAAGTTCAGTGGGTGCGCTCTTGGCGCCCCGGAACTACAATTCCCGGAATGCCACGGGCAGGCTCCCCGGTCGCGCACGCGGCCTGAGCGCCTCAGGTCGGCTGCATTCATGGCGGCGCCCTGCAAGGCGGTGATCGTCCCCGGGAACGGGGGCGAGGATATGGCCACACACGGCTGGTACAGCTGGGTGAAGAGGAAGCTGGAACAGGTAGGAGACGCACCTCGCTGCACTGGGAGGTCGGGCTGGCGCGGGAGAGGCCGGAGGGCTCCCCGCTCCCACCCCCTTGTGCAGAGCCCTGCTGGGAACCCCGTCTTAGACTCTACAAGTAGTGGAGGAAGTTCAGCTGGTGAAACAGCCAGGAGGGCTCCTCTCTGGACTCAGAGTACAAGCTCCACCTCTAGAAACTGGAGACCGAGCCCGCTCCCCGTATCTCCTGCGGGTTCAGATATGGGACTTACAGATAATTCTACACCAGTCTTCTCTGCTCTCTGTCTCGGATTTTTTTTTTTTTTTTTTTTTCGGTACGTGGGCCTCTCACTGTTGTGGCCTCTCCCGTTGCGGAGCACAGGCTCCGGACGCGCAGGCTCAGCGGCCATGGCTCAACGGGCCCAGCCGCTCCACGGCATGTGGGATCTTCCCGGACCGGGGCACGAACCCATGTCCCCTGCATCGGCAGGCGGACTCTCAACCACTGCGCCACCAGGGAAGCACCTGTCTCGCATTTTTAAACATTTTAGTATGTAATATTGATATTTACAAAGGATGTATGTAACACGTACATACATTATGAAGTATAATGTAACCAACACTTGAGGGTCCCTCACCAAACTGAAATCTAGGAACATTATCAATACCTTCAGAGACACCTGTATGTCCCTCCATCCCGTTTCCCTGCCGTATGAAATTTTAAAAGTTTGTTTCGCTTTTAAAACTTAATTTAAAAAATTAATGTAGTTTTCAACCTATGTATGTATCCTTTAAGCAATATGTTGTTAAATTTGGCCTCTTTGTGAGCTTTATAAAAATGGCATCTAACTGCGGGCTGTCTTGTGCATCTTGATTTTTTTTTTTTAAACGTTCTTCCATAACTAGGCAATAAGACTGTTTCCTGAGTTGCCAACCTCTAGAGCTCTAGAGTGGGTCTCTAGAATAAAATTCCAGGCTTGTGGCTGAGAGCCATGGCTAGAGCTACAAACCAAAAGGTCAGGGCTGCAGCTGTCCAAGAGGATTGGATCCCCAACTTTCTGTACCACGTTTATGTACCACATTTTACCTACTCCCTGGAGCATAGTCTGATTGGCTCCAGGTCAGTTTGTCTAGAATCTGTTACGCCCTCTCTATATGTGTATGCCAGCGGTGATAAATGTACATGTGCAGTTGCACATATGAAGAGATCTGCAGAGCTGGCTAGATAGAGAACTACAGACAGATGGAGTTTATGAGGAGGGATTGTATATTCATATGTAATCCTGTAGCACTTACCCCACTTCATTTCATGATATAAACAACTACTTATTGAATTGATAAAGCTCATATCAGGTGTCTCATTTCTTATTAGCAAAGTATTAGTTGTAATTAAGCTCTTTATTATACCTTTTTTCTCCTCTCATACCGTAGATACCTGGTTTCCAGTGTTTGGCTAAAAACATGCCTGACCCAAGTAAGTTTTTTAAATGTGTCTTTAAAAAGCCTCCTCTTGTTGGGTTTTGATCTTGTCATTTTCCGGTAGAGAAGAGGAATATCCTAGCAGAGAAGCCTAAGGGAATACATACCTCAGAGTGAATGATGGCAAGTATTTGGGGGAGGAGGGTGCAAACCAAAAAACATGATAGAAAATTCTAGTAAGGATCAAGAAGAGCACCTGGGCTCGGAAGAATTTAATTTTCAACTTTGTAAGCAACGGATTTTCCCTTCTATAAGTTAAATCTTTTCAGGCAAAATTTATGGGTGTTTCATTTGAGGCAGAGGTATGACAAAACTTACAGCATCTCTATGAGATCCTAATATTAGAAAATGTAACGTGGCCACTTCTGTTCTGAGTGCCTATGACTTGTCTCAGGAATTTCCTTTTTGGGAAGAAAGAATATATGTGGACAGCAACTTGAGAGACAGTATTGTCAAGAGGATTTTTGTTTTTAAGTTGGAAAGTTTACATTAAACTTCAGAGTTACATTTTATTTTCTTAGTATTTCCTTTCAAGAAAATGCTAAAAAATAAAAACAAAACTATTTACCAAAACTATAGATTTGAGGCTTTCAGACAGCAACACATAAAACTTTGGCCCTGGGCTTCCCTGGTGGTGCAGTGGTTGAGAGTCCGCCTGCCGATGCAGGGGACATGGGTTCGTGCCCTGGTCCGAGAAGATCCCACATGCCGCGGAGCGGCTGGGCCCGTGAGCCATGGCCGCTGGGCCTGCGCATCCAGAGCCTATGCTCCGCAACGGGAGAGGCCACAACAGTGAGAGGCCTGCTTACCGTAAAAAAGAACAAAAAAAAGAAAACAAACAAAAAAAACTTTGGCCCTATTAAAACAGCCCCATCTTCCATTGCGGTCCTGCGGTTTGCTGAATGGTCCTCTGTTAGAAAGGTGGGCAGCGCTGGACTGAGACTGTCCCTGTTGAGTGACGGACTCTTTCTTTCTCCTGAACCTTAGTCACAGCTCGAGAGAGCATCTGGCTGCCCTTCATGGAGACGGAGCTGCACTGTGACGAGGAGACCATCATCATAGGCCACAGTTCTGGGGCCATTGCAGCCATGAGGTGTGGTCCTTATTGAATTGTCACCATCCCCCCTACCCCTGTGGGCTCCAGTCAAGCTTGCTTGGGCAATACTTCGTGCACATCTTAAGTTTACACTGCAGAGGAGACAGTGAGTAGTAACATGATCTGTCCTAATTCCTTCCTGGTTTGATTAGTGGATTAAAAAGATACTTTGCTCTTACTGGGATACAGTGACCCTTCTAAAACACAAGTGCCTCCGAACCCCAGCAGCTCCCGTCACCCTCAGAAGAACTTCTTGGCCTTCAAGCCCCCCGCCCCTGATGTCATCTCTGCCGTCTCCCCTTCGCTGCCCCCAGCCTGGTTTACAGACCTCAGTGCAGTTCCTTGAACACGCCAAGCTTGTGCCTTTCTTAGGCCTGTGCTTGCCGCTGTTCTACCTGGACTCTCTGTCCCCAGACACCTGCGTGGCCTTCTCCTCTCTAGGTCTCTGCTCCATGTCCCCTTTCAGTGAGGCCTTCTGTAATCACTCCATGTGAAACAGCAGCCTCACACCACCGAATCCTACCCCCTTTATATCTTATGACCCCCCTTATTATCTGTAGCACTTTTCACCACCTGACATCCTATTCATTTCTTGTCTCTCTCCTGCCAGTCGAATGTAAGCTCCATGAGGGTGGGGCTTTGTTCACTCTGACACGAAACCCCGGTGCCTGGCAGAGTGTCTGGCATATGGTAGGCGCTGATAACTCCCCGTTGGAGGGTGGAGGCTGTTACCCGCACCGCCCTCCACTCCCCCCCTACCGCCCCGGCCAGCCCCAGCCCCCGCCCCCAGGGGTCATGGGTGCCTTCCTGCTGCTCACCATTAGAACGTCACCCTGCAGGCTTATAAGGCCTGGAATGTAAGGATGGAGCTGGCTGAATAGCCTGTTAGGGTTGGGTTTCCTCTGTATTTGTGAGGCTAGATGACAAAGGATTATGGGGTTTTTTTTGTTTTAATTAATTAATTAATTTTTGGCTGCATTGGGTCTTCGTAGCGGTGCGTGGGCTTCTCATTGCAGTGGCTTCTCTTGTTGCAGAGCACGGGCTCTGGGCGCACGGGCTTCAGTAGTTGTGGTGCATGGTCTTCAGTAGTTGTGGCACTTAGGCTCAGTAGTTGTGGCACACAGGCTTAGTTGCTCTGGGGCATGTGGGATCTTCCCGGACCAGGGCTCGAACCTGTGTCCCCTGCATTGGCAAGCGGATTCTTAACCACTGTGCCACCAGGGAAGTCCCAGGATTATGGTTTTTGTGTGGCTTCTTATCCCCAGCAGCCCCTCAGGATGTCACGTGAATCGATTGTCAGAGAAATCTTGCCAAGTTCCATAACCTTTCAGCCACACCTGTGGAGGCTACGAGAATAATGCTTTCCTATGTGGACCTACAGAATTGTGGTACATAGTGTTTATAAGCTGCCAGGGGTTGTCTGGAAAATGAAGAAAGCCCTTTATGCTGAAATCTGTGCTAACCCAAGGCCAACTGAATTTTTCTCAGGCCGCTGGCTAATAACGATGTGGCTGCTTTTAAAGACTGCTGAAATTTATTGTAGGATTGTCAGGAACCTTCTAAAAATTAACTTCTAAAGTTAAGGTAGGCAAGGAGAAAACCAGATGCTAAAGCCACGGGGCCTAAGATCATAGGGGAACAGGATACAGAGGACTACCCCACAGTTACTTACTAATCACAAGGGGGAATTGTGTCTTTACAGTGGAGGGATCTGAGGGGTATCACCCTAGGGAATCTGACAGTCTCAGCAGTAATGGGACAAACTGGCATCGTGTGCCCATCGTTGTGGAGGAGTGGGAAGGACACAACATTGCCTACGTAATGGTCTTGCCAAAAGTGTTTCACCTCAGCCTAATCATGAGGAAACAAGTTCAGTTTAGGGGATAACGTACAAGAAAATGGGCCTAAAATTCTTAAAAGTTGTCAATCTCATTTAAAACAAATTTAAAAGTGATTGAAGAGTCATGAAAGCAAACGCGTGATCTTTGACCAGATCTAGGATTGAAAAGATGTTTTAAAGAACAGTTTGGTACAACTAGGGGAAAATGAATACAGGTCTTGGTGCTAAATTTATTAGGTGTAAGAATGATACTGTCGTTACCTAAGAGCACAGCTGTGTTCTTAGGGGATATGTGCTAAAGTATTTAGGGGTGAACTGTAGCAAAATTAACGAATCTGGGTGCTTGTTCTCACTTTTTGGTAAGTTTGACATTTTTCAAAGCAAAAGATTGGGGAAAAAGTTTAGGCACGAGAACAAAATACCAACCCTAAATCTTGCCTGGCACCAAGGCCTCCTAGAGCTCTTACCTTTCTAGGTCCTTCCTTAGCCCTGGCCTTTGCTCAGTGAGGGAACTGTCTACAGTTAGCTGAGTGTCTGTTTGCCGGGCACTGTTCTAGGGAACAGGGTCACAAAAATCGAGAAGGCTCAGACCTGCCCTTGAGGGATGCCTGTGGGGGACAGAGGTAAGACAACGCAAACAAGCGTGTGTGAGAGAGGCACAGTTCTGGGATGGTACAGTCCCAGACCACTTGCGTCTGTCACCTGGGTTGGGGAGGTGGCACGCCTTAGAATGCAGATTCCTTTGCCTCACTCACAATCCTCTGACTCAGATGCTCTGGGCTGAGCCTGGGAATCCACATGTTAGCCAACCAAGTAATGCCGACGAATGCACACATCAAAGGGAATGATTACACTTTTTATGTTTATTCAGAAAGAATTAGGGAAGAGGTTTGCACTGCCTTGAAAACAGAGTAGAAACTCAGGTAGCCCAGGTGAGGTAATTAACCACCGGCCTCATATTTCTGCATTTTCCTTGCTCTGTTTCCTACTAACCTCAGCAGCCTATAGCATGTGCTTTCTGTAAGCTAAATCAAATGAGTTTTGGATGGCTTACTGACTTTCTGGGACCAGATTTAACATTAAACATCAGCTACACCATTCCTCTCGCTCCAGGTACGCAGAGACCCACCGGGTGTGTGCTATCGTGTTAGTGTCTGCGTACACGTCTGACCTGGGGGATGACAACGAACGGGCAAGCGGTAAGTCTGAAGGCAGAAACCGGAAGAGCCCTTCCTGTAGCCACGGGGCTGCACGCTCAGGTAGTAAAACAGCACTGTCTTCCAACAGATTAACACAAAATCTAACAGCACATGAGGAATATTTACCACCCATCGTTAGGTACAAGTTAGGCACTTAGAGAGGGCAGTGAGCCACTATCTAACCCGTAGTCTAGAACTGAACCCCCGAGCCCTATCCTCCCCCTTCACCAGTAGCTATGGTATCAAGCCCTACGGATCTGAAAACTGAAGAAGGGCTTCTAACTCAACACTTGGGCTCTGATTCTCTTGAGTCTCTGCCATGGTCCTCACTAGAGTGGTGAGAATGGAAAGTATCCATGACACTGAGAGGTTGTGTGTTCTTCTCATAGGATACTTCAGCCGCCCCTGGCAGTGGGAGAAGATCAAAGCCAACTGCCCTCACATTGTGCAGTTTGGCTCCACCGACGATCCTTTCCTTCCTTGGAAGGAACAACAAGAAGTGGCCAACAGGTTGGAAGCCAAATTGTACAGATTCACTGACCGTGGCCACTTCCAGAACACGGAGTTTCATGAATTGGTTAGTGTGGTCAAGTCCATGCTGGAAGTGCCAGGATAGCCAGGGTCGTTCCTGCCGTTGTGCGTAAGGACATGGGAGTAGGGCAACGATCAGGTTATGAACAGATGACAATCATCCATTATCAGATGAATAGCAGGCATGCAAACCAGATCAAATTAAGGTCCAAAACACGTTTCAATGTTCAAACTAAATTACAAACAGTATTTTCATTTTCCATAGAACCTACATCTCAAATTGCTCTGACCGAAAACAGTATTTTTCCCATTTGATAAGGGACATGGGACAGCTTAACCACCCTTACCTATCCAAAGTGAATAGACACAAACGAAACCCAGGTTTCCTGATCCCTAGTCCAGATTAAAAATAAACAGGTTTCATGTTATGCTGTAGGAGTTGCATCATAACATGTCCTTAACATGTTGAGAGAGTGACACACAAGGAGGTTGAGGCAGGGGTCTGCAGGGTCAGGCAGGGATCGGTCTAAGACCAGACTGGCAAGGATTAGGGCGACAGGGAAAACTACTGCTGGGCCCTGTCTGGATTGTTGCTATGTGGGAATTTGGCAAGGCATTGCCAGTTTTCTGATTTTCAAGGAAAGAAATTAATACACTTTTGTATTTAGGGACCATAAGTGTATGTATATATAATCCACACGTACATGAATTACGTTCAGTCCACAGACATATGGGTTGTTAGTTGGCAACTGCAGCGTAAATAAAAAATTTGCAAACACAGCAAGACACAAAGGCCAAGCCATCCATGTGTGACCTCTGCTGTAAGTATTCACTTAGCCAGTGCTTTAGAGCTTGAGAAAAGCCTGAGAAATAGACATGATGTCAAAGGATGAAGTCATGGGAACAGTTTGGATTTTGTTACAAAGTCTTAAATATTTTTAAAAATGATCTTTCCATATCTCAGATTTTGTTCTGTAAAGTGTTCTACCTTTTAATTTCCATGGTCCTTTATATCTCTTTCAGCATCATTCCATGATTTTTCTTCTAATCATACTCCCTCAAAAATAACCCTTTTTCATTTTCCAACGTTTTTCGGCTATTATTATCCCTACGTAACATCTCAAAACAACTTCCAGTAAATTCACACCTGATATTTGCTGCAATAATGTGAATTCCCACACTGTTCATACCTAACGAAAATTCAAAGCCATCATTTGAACCTGAAAAGGCTTTTGATTTCTAGATGTGCTCAAAAAATGTCAGGAGAGATTCTCTAAATTTTTAGCAGCAATTATCTTAGGCGATGGGAATTTTGGTAGTTATGGTGTGGTGGACGTCTCCTTTTTACATTATACAACTGGGGATTATTTGAGTTTGTGCACTGTCTTTTATAATTAAAAATAAAGATTAAAAAGTTTATTTGACAAGTTAGTGAAAAACAAAGTAGATAAATCCATTGAATACTTTTCTTAGAGAAGCTGTTTAGCATTGATTTGACCAAGCCTATAATCAAAGCTTGATTCTATTTGAATTATTTGGAAGTAGTCATTGTTCTACGTATTCTCTGCCTTGTTTTCTGAAGTCCTTTCTTAAAAAAATTTACAAACTTATACAAATACTGTTCATAATACTTTATTGTCCTCTTCCTCTGTAGAAAAAACCAAATATATACAATTGAGAAATAATTTGATATTCTTTATTCCTATAAAAATAACTTGAGGGGGGCCTCCCTGGTGGCGCAGTGGTTGAGAGTCCGCCTGCCGATGCAGGGGACACGGGTTTGTGCCCCGGTCCGGGAGGATCCCACATGCCGCGGAGCGGCTGGGCCCGTGAGCCATGGCCGCTGAGCCTGTGCGTCCGGAGCCTGTGCTCTGCGATGGGAGAGGCCACATCCCTCTGCGATGGGAGAGGCCACAACAGTGAGAGGCCCGCGTACCGCAAAAAAAAGAGGGCTTCCCTGGTGGCGCAGTGGTTGAGAGTCCGCCTGCCGATGCAGGGGACATGGGTTTGTGCCCTGGTCCAGGAAGATCCCACATGCCGTGGAGCCGCTGGGCCTGTGAGCCATGGCCGCTGAGCCTGCGTGGCCGGAGCCTGTGCTCCGCAACTGGAGAGGCCGCGACAGTGAGAGCCCTGCGTACCGCAAAAAAAAATAAAAATAAAAATAACTTGAATATAGAGGCATACAATGGTTGAGTTCGGCTGATAGTAGGGTAACCAGTAACCACGGGGCGCCAGCAAAGAAAATGTTCAGTTCTTCATTCACAGAAGCCACGGTTCAGGTGCTCACAAGCTACGGCTGACTAGTGGCTTCCTTACTGGACACAGATATAGAGCATTTCCATCCTGATAGAAGGTTCTGTTGGACAGCACTGCGCTAGAGCATGTGTTACATGCTTCCCTCACCCACCACCAACGTAGAAGTGACTCAACTTGAAGTTACTTTTGTTTGACTAGTTTGCCTATTAGTTGATCACCATAAAAATTACGATCCTATAAAACTTACTCATCAAACTAAGATCAGAGGAGTTTCAGGGAAGAACTCCACCTGGACTATTCATTTAAACCATCAAATCATGGCCTTTCATTATTCTGTTTGACTCTCTACAGATCTTTATAAAGCAGAGAGGGGCCTTGATAGACTCTAGGGAATATCTTTTCAGGTGAGCAAAATACCTTACACTAAATGGAAATCAAGTGTAAGGTTAGAACTTCACTTACAATTTGATTTTTTGGTGTTGTCATGAGTCTAGAGCACCACAATTTGTTTTGGTCAAAATTTACTCCTGTAGGGTAGATATCCATTTAATGATCAACAGAGGTGCTGTATTTTAAAATTATTGTCTCAGGGCTTCCCTAGTGGCTCAGTGGTTAAGAATCTGCTTGCCAATGCAGGGTACACGGGTTTGAGCCCTGGTCTGGGAAGATCCCACATGCGGCAGAGCAACTAAGCCCGTGTGCCACAACTACTGAGCCTGCGCTCCAGAGCCCGCGAGCCACAACTACTGAGCATGTGTGCCACAACTACTGAGCCTGCGCTCTAGAGCCCGCGTGCCACAACTACCGAAGCCCACGCGCCTAGAGCCCGTGCTCTGCAACAAAGAGAAGCCACCACAATGAGAAGCCCGCGCACCACAACGAAGAGTAGCCCCCATCGCTGCAACTAGAGAAAGCCGGCGCACAGCAACGAAGACATAACGCTAAAAAAAAAAAATTTTTTTTAATTTAAAAAATAAATAAATGAATTAAAAAAAAATATTGTCTCTATCCTTCTTTAGTTAATATTCAGAATGAAAACCATGCTAAGGGAAAAAAGTTTATAGGAGCTCTTTATTCTGGTAGGCAAGGAATACTTTTGTTTTAGCTACTGATTGTAAACTTAAAAAAATCTCTGGCTGTCAAGATACAGTACAAAGTGTATTTAAAACACAAACTGCTTCCTTCGTTCCACTTCTGAGTCTCCTCCAAGCTCAGTTTTGTCATTAAATAAGACGAGCGCCCCTGTGACAGGCTAGGTCCCAGGAAGGGCAGATATTGTTCTTAGCATTCCAGCTCTCTCTGAGAGTGGATCAGAAACCCTCTGTAGTTTCAGGCTCCCAGATTCTTCTGGATCTTACACATCTAGTACTTGAAATGATCTTTGTTTCAAAGCACCAGTGTCACCAAATGCTAATTCTGTACAGCTGGCCACAGAATTTATCTGGTTCTTAAAAATTGGATACTGAGCTGAATTTTATTTTACTATTTATCTCAAAATAACCCTTGTGTTGGTTCTCCAAACCTGGTGTTTGAACTCAGGCCCCAGCAGAGCTTTCCTTTCCCTCGGTCCCCCGCTTTTGGCTTGGACCCAGAAACTTTTAAGTGGCGCTACAAAGTGAAAATATGACAGCTGAGATCCTAAAAAGACCTATAGCTAACTTCTGTGTAACAATACATCAAGTAACCTATTGTTTTCTGTTGAGCTGAAGATTGGGACTGAAAGTGCTATTAGAACTGAGGACAATTATAATGGCTTCCTGCTTAGTTTAGACCTATTACACCATGAATTTTAGAACAGAATATGGAAAAAAATCTAAAACAGGATAAGGAAAGAATGATAATCGCCCCCACCCTGCCCAATAAAGTGAATGGAGGGCAATGGATTCTCTTTAGTTTTAATTTTAGTTAAATAAGAATCTAGGGGAAAATTCTAGTGAATAATACAATTGAGCCACAGAGTGAAACTTGTAAGACTTTAACAAAGAAGAACCAGTGAAAATATTCCATTTAGGATGAGAGTAATTAATATTTATACACTAAAAAGATATCCTTGACAACAGCGTCATTTGGGTTTGAGGTAAGTACAGAGGCATAATCCTCTGAAAGAATACTGCGGACACAAAAAGGCATCAACAGTGTGTAGAAAAGGGATGTTCCACTGTGTCCCCCCCACTCATGCCCCAAGTCTGCGTTCTCCCCTGCTATTCCTGCCTTCTTTTTCATTTCTTCTCAATGAAACCGCTGAGAAAACAGAAATGGTGACACTGGGTCATATACAAAAGTTTCCCAATGAAGACCTTAATAAGTAACTTTAAAACAGGCATTTTAAAGCTCTAGCCGTTATCACATTACTTGGTGAATATGAACATAATTGCTTCTTTTCCCATGAATCATCAAAAGTCTTGAAAGCTTCAGAAGGTGGTCTTCCAGGAGTTCAAAGTATTTTACTTAGGAAAGAATGGATTTCACTGTTGCCTACTCCACCAATGTAAATTTAGTCTTCATAGATAAAAATAATTTTTTTCATAGCAAGTTTTTATCTTGAAGTTTGCTTTCAAGGGAATTTGATGTTCCATCATGAATCAAATAATTTGTTCCCAAAGTAACTTCATTTGCAAAATGTCAGTAAAGTTCATAGCTCTCTATTAAAATTCGAGCCACTCTGTCATGTAAATACAGTTAGATGGTGAAATCTCACCACCTTCATGGCAGTCGTCAAAAACCTTTAAAAAAGAAAAAAGATTATATTCAAACTGAAGTTTAAAAATTATTACATTATAGGTAATGTCTTAAATATCAACTACAACAAAATTCTAACAAAATATCCAAGACCCAACCATTTATTTAAAGCAATATTAAAAACAAAACTTTCAAAGTGAAAGCGGTTAGGACTGTAAATAAGAACATACTGGAATAGGACCTGCTCTGTGATCATAGAGTGAGTGAGAGACCTTTCACTGTAGCACTAAGCCGACCATATCCACCTACCCACTGGGCAGAAGGCAGGTAACAACAGTCCAGGAAGGGAGATATATACACACTAATGACTTAATCTTAACTAACCAAATGTTTCATGTTGAGCCACCTTCCTTTTTGTGAAGGGTGCTAAATAGAATTCCCAACAGGTTAGCCTTTTTTCTAGGAGTTGAAACCAGGGCATAGAGAGCTTAGGCATGTAGACAATAAAACACGGACTAACAGCCCAAGAATATAAATGCCACAAGGGCTGGCACGGTGCCTGCAGCACACAGGTGGCTTTCAGAGACTATCTGGGAACAAAAGAATGAAGAGTGTGGGGTGGGCCTCGAGGGAAAGCACATCACCTCTGGGTGTGAGTCCTGGTTGTCGTGTCTCAGCTGAATGCTTAGGTCGCCCTCAGCCTGAGTTCCCTCACACTTAAAGGGAAGTAACATCACTAGCTCCAATGGACGTAAGGAGGATTAAATGAGACCACAGAAATCTTCAAGAACGTGTCTGGCCCATAGTAGGTTCTCAACAAATCTCATTTCCCTCCCTACTGAGGTGAAATGATTAGCCCTCATCAAAAATCGTCCATCTGGGGACTTCCCTGGCAGTCCAGTGGTCAAGACTCCACGCTTCCACTGCAGGGGGTGCAGGTTCAACCCCTGGTCAGGGAACTAAGATCCCACATGCCGTGCAGTGCAGCCAAAAAGAAAAAAAATGTCCATTTTGGGGCCAAGAGCAGAAAACAAATTTCCTTAACATGGTTATTCTAAGAAAGAATACAAGGTGATGATTTGTTGGTTAAAGCTCTGTCATCAAGGTTACATGGAGGTTTCCACAGTTCTTGGTCAACCCTGAGTTTGAGGAAACTAGGGTGTGCTTGCTGGTATCAATACGTCATGTGGCATCTGCACTCGGCGGCAGTGAAGTGTGAAGCGAAGCCATTGTAACTCACCGGGCAGAGTCCGCAGGGGGCCCGCACCAATCCCGTGGGCGGGATGATCGGATTGACTGCCCTGTACAGTTTCATGTGTCCGTCCACACTGCCTACGGTGCCTTCTTTTGCAGCAATGATAGTCATCTCCACTTTCCCATCATAAATGAGTGTATTTAAGATGGTCTCAATGTCCTCCATGGACAACTCTACCTACAAAAGGGATACGTTAGAAAGGACCCAAAAAGGACAAGGAGACATCATTTTGGAGGGTGTTAAAAAACGTAAAAGGCCACAATTCCTTGGTGAAATGGGGAAGGATTATGCTGGAGAGTAAATGGAGGCATAAAGAGGCTGAACAATGGCCGAAGTGAGCACAGACCCTCAAATACCAGGGGCAGGGCTCTGAGCTCGCACTGAGCTTGACACTTGCTGATGTCTTCACCCTCCCAAGGAAAATCTAGACATCTTGTAACAATTCTTTGGCAAGAATTTGATGGAGGTTTATAAAATGCTTGAGCAGAAAGGTATTTTAGACATCAAATAGTCCAAATTCCTGTTTTTTATGAAAGAGAGATCTGGAGCCCAGGAAATGAAAATGACTTGTCCAAGCAGCCACTTCAGCTTCTTCTCTGATGATGAAAAGTATCAAGCACAGTGTGTCTGTACAGATCTTCAGAGAATGTGCTGACAATGCCACTAACATCTCATAAGTAGGAAAATACCAATAAACGACAACTGCTATGATGATGGATGTCTGGCACATATATGGAAACGTCCCCAAGAGAATCAAGAACTTGTCAGAACAGACTTTTGAATCTGGTAGTGAAATGCACTGCCAGGCCTCCACTCTGCTGCTCTGTAGCCCAAGCTCAGGTACATACAGTTCAGAAAGTGCCTGATGGCAATGACCGCCATTGCCTGACTGCCTTAGGACAGTACTTCCTCAAAGTGGGTTCTGCAGAATGTACATGGGTATCACCAGAAAAAAGGGTCTGGGTCAGCTGCGTTTGCAATACATTGTAAACTATATCCCTATGATGAAGAATAAGTTTTTAAAAGTAAGATGAAAATTAGAAACCGAGTTCCAACCTTACTGATCCCCAATTCACAGATATACTTCCACACTTCATGTGATGAAGCAAATGAACTATTTCTTTGTATCATTGGATTCTGTTTGCTTTCTCGTGCTGTTTCTGCCTATAAGGGTAGAAACATAAATTTCAGGAAGAATACTGGTGCCTTCTGAATACAATTCATATAGAGTGAGAACAACAACAGGACATATTTTGTTTAGTAAAAATGACCAATTTCAATGTTTTCAATTCCTGTAAGATATGATACACAAGATTAAACATTCCTTATGAAGAAACTTTAAAAAACTATACTTGAAAAAAAAAAAAAAACTACTTGGAGTGATGTTTCCTCAATTATGCCTCACCTTAGTTTGTAGGAATTTAAAACACTGTTGGTTAAGCACCTCTACAAATTCAGATTCAAAATCCTGGTCACTGTACCAGGCTCCACCGGTCACAGAGCGGTCTGGCTGCAGGTTATAGAGCATGTACACCTTCTTTTTTGAGGCCTAGGAAAAAACACGCACAGTAGATGGTTAGAGGTAACAAAATAGTCTTCCAAAACTAAGACGTAAAAACCCCCAAAGCTTCATATTTCAGAGCAGTTTGGGATTTACAGAATTATTGTGAAGATGGGACCTTGTGCTCAGCTTCCTCTAGTACTAACACCTGACATTACCACAGTACATCTGTTATAGCTAATGAAACAATGTTGATAGGTCAAAATTAATTATAAAGTCTACACTTTATTCAGATTCCCTTCGTTTTTCCCTAATGTCCTTTTAATGGTCCAGGATCCTATCCAGAATACCATATTATTACAAATTTATTATACATGAGGCAAATTTTGGTTGTGACAGTTTCTCAGACTTTCCTTGTTATTGGTGAATTTGCCATTTTTTAGAATTACTGGCAAAAAATTCGGTAGGATGTCCCTTAGTTGGGATTTGTCCGAGTAGACTGGAAAAAAGACCACAGAGGTAAAGTGCACTTCTCATCATGTCATATTAAGAGTACTTGATCATCACTAAATGATGATTGATTGTCATCAATATAACATCAGCCTTGACATTATAAATCCATCACCTGGTTTGAGGTAGTGTTTCTCAGTTTTCTCCACTGTAAAGTTACCTTTTTGTCCTGACCTTTCCATATGTGGAAGGAAGCCACCACGCACAGTCCACACTTAAAGACTGGGAGTTCGCTCTACTTCCTTGAGGATGAAGAGTCTACACAAATTATTTGGAATTCTTCTGCATGAAGACTTGTCTATTCTCGCCCATTGATTTATTTATTCAAATATTTATATTAGTATGTTCTCATGAATATTTATTTTATACTTTGGGTTACAATCTAATACTACTTAAGTCTGAAACTTTGAAAACATCATGCTAAGTGAAAGAAGCCAGACACTAAAGACCATATATTGGTAGTTCCCTGGCAGTCCAGTGGTTAGGACTTGGTGCTGTCACTGTCTTGGCCCAGGTTCAATCCCTGGTCAGGGAACTAAGATCCCACAAGCCACACGGCATGGCCAAAAAAAACCCAAAACAAAACAAAACACCGCAACATTAAAAAGATATAATTAAAAAAATTAGAACAGTGTGGTGACTGCAGAACTCTGTGAATATACTAAAACCCACTGAATTAAATCTCAATAAAGCTGCTACTAAAAATAAAGATGTACAGCATGATTGGCAAAATGAAGCTACGCATGGGTACATGGGAATTCATTTTGTTATTTTCTATACTTTTGTACACATTTGAAATTATCCAATAAAAATGTGGAAGAGAAATAATATTCTAAATGAGGGAGTGGTAGGACATAAATACCATTGATAAATAAAACCACTGATGACTATCAAATTTTTATTTGCTGAATTTTGTGTTCAAGCACACTTTAATCTAGGAGCACCCCAGCTCCTCTGATGCCTCAATCAGTGAAATCAGCAATGTGTCTGCTGGAGCCAGCTCTGGATCCTGGAGCCCCCGGAGGATGTGACAGGGTGGCTGGCAAGAGGAGGAGGAGAAATCCCATGTGCTGGAACAGATGCTCCACCAGGGCCAGGGCAGAGAACTTTCTGTGACCTGCTCACTAATGTATTCCAAGCCCCCAGAACAGTGCCCAGCACACAGCAAATGCACGACGGGTATTTGTGGAATGGGTAATCTCATACACCAGGTTGAAATAAATTATCTTACATATCACAAAATCCAGGAAAAATGTTCGTGATCCCCCAAATTCTTTACTGAAGAGAGTAAAGTAGTTTTAGATTTTTGAGTGGGTAAGACTCTAAGAGTTAACTGGCAGTGACATATCTAAAGCAGCATCTCCAAACCATCCGATATGAGCTAAAATTTAAAAAATCTTTTTTGACCAGTTGTTTTAAATCATGACATAGCTTAAAGAATAAAAACCTGAAATATACTTGGAGTAATATATGTACAGAGAACATCCAGGGGAAGAAAAGAGATGGTTACTCACTGCCACAGACTTAACAGCTTTAATTAGCTTTTTACTTTCCAGATTCTTTAGAATTTTGTTAATTTCTGTTAATGGCAAGTTGCTTTTGTATCGGATATCTCTGCTCCATATTCCTATAAGAAAGTAAAGTAAAATAAGTTGAACACTATAGGATGTGTGTTTCTCTTCCCATTGCTTATATCTCATTATAAATCTAGCAAAATATGTATACATTCCTAGAGCATAGCTATAGGAAAAATGAATTAGAGTTAAGAGTCTCAGATAAAGTAACAAAAATATGTAAAACAATACATAAGTTATATGTTCTATTTTCTAACTGGAAATTTCTTGGAATGCCAGTGTGGCACCTTTTTAAAAACATATGAAAAGGACATTTTTGTAATGGAAGAAAAATCTTGAATGTCACTGAGTTAACATATATTGCCTTTTCCATGCCCCCCTACATCCCAACCTCTTTTTTTCTTTAAATATCACTTTAGATTGTATATGTGAAAAACAAACTTAAGTTTGGGTCTGGGTTGGCTGCCACCCTTGATGAGAGCAAAAAACACTTTATGAGAGCATCTGTGTGCATGTATGTCCATTATTTATACAGCACTATATTTGGAAAATAGAAAGATTATAGTTCCCATAGTCACTAAAAGCCTGTGCAGAAAGCTATGATTTTTCTTTCAAAGAAGGAAATATGTGTTATATGTATACAAGGAATTTATGTTAAAACATTTTGCTGTATTTTCTTCCCAACGTGAAGGCATAATAAGATAGGAAGATTTTTTTTAACTAGAGAATGACTTCTTCATATTTATTTTTAAAATTTTAATTTAACTTCCCAACACATATAAAAATTATATGACTTCAGATTACATCGTAATTGTTAAAGCTAATATCAATGACTCAAACAGATCTTAAATTGTAATAACAGCAATTTCGATAAAGTTCTTTAAGGGCAACAGGAGAGGAACTAAATAGCTCTTGAGGGAGCTACACCAGACACTGCCACACTGCACTAGGCGTCCCTCGGATTTTTGCAAAAACCAGAGAGATGTTATTATCCACCATTTACAGATAAGAGGAAGAAACGAAGCCTTCCAAAATTTAGCAAGTAAGGATTAAAAATAAAAACTCAAGTTTTAATTTATTTATTTTGAATAGATAATATATTCATATGGTCCACATTCAGAAGTCTCTTTCCATCCCTGCCCACAGCCACCTAGTTCCTATCTCCCTGAAGCAACAACAGTGTCACTCCTGGGTGTCCTTCAAATGTATGTACATTACATATTGTTATATATATATGTGTGTGTGTGTGTGTTATATTTTCTTTTCCTTTTAACAAACGGCAGCATACTGAACTGACTGATCTCTATCCTGGGAAGCCAGGATCTCAGTCCCCACTATCTGGTCCTAGAGACAATGTTGTTTCTGCTGTTCCTCTACATGCTTACCTTTATTTCCTGCATCCTCTATGATTTGATATACTAGTTTTTCCTGGTTATCTGATCCTTTCATTTTACTGCAGGGAAATAAAGGAGAATTAAAAAGGCAAAGAGGTACAGGATAATCTAATAATCTACAAGACTACTTAAACGAATGAGCAGACAAGGTCATCACATTGACTTATTTACCAAAAGAAGGGCTTACCTTAAAAAGAATGAGACAGGGCTGTATGTACCAAATGAAAAGATGTCCAAGATATAGTAAGTGAAAAAAAACAAGTTGCAAAACAGTATGGATATCATGATCCCATTTTTGTTAAAATAAGAAAAAAAAAAAGAGAGAGAGATTATATATAAATATATGGTATATAAATATATAATCATCTATATGTATTTATATATACCAATAAGAAAGGATATATGCCAAAATATTAACAGCAGCTATCTCTGGGAAATGGAACGCATATGGGAGGTGAGATGATACACGGGCCAGGTTTACATGATGCAATTCTGTACTGGCTTTTTTTCCCCAAACATATATTACTTTTATCATATTAAAATTTTCTTAAAATAAAAAATTAGGTGCTTACCCAGCATTCTGAGACTCCTTTATTCTATACAGAAGGCCTGTATTGCTCCTTAAGAGATCCAGCTGACCCTAAAGTTTTTTTTTTTAAAAAAGAAAATAACAGTGAATTATTTTGGAGATATATCAAATCCAATGACAAACATTAATGCATTCTTCAATATTTTACACGGACTAAAATAGCCTACCTCCCATAGTTGCCAGTTCTTCACTTGAGTACTTAAGTTTTTTCCTACATGTCACATGTGATGTACTTTTTAAAACTTAACTCTTTATCTCGCCATTTCCCCAAATATTAATATCTAACAATTTTCTACATGTTAGATCCTGGCTTGGTTATATGATCAATGTGTAAAGAATTTTAAACAAGCAGCTTTAGAATAATAAATAAAAATCCATATTTAATTCAAATAAATTCAATAAATATATATATAGTAAAATGTAATTTGTCTAAAAAAGTTCAAATAAAGGCTATTCATGCAAAAATATTCTATGGTACAATGATTAAATGAAATTTACAATGTTAATAGTAACATTTACTGACATGTGTGATTTCTGTAGTGTTACATGAAAATTAGGCAGAAAGGTCAACCAATGAATAAAAAGCCTGTAGTAGTTCTGTTTTTATACAAGTCACAAGTAAAACAAAGCATGTGTGTCACGCTCCTGCATTTCCTTGGGTCTGAACTTAGGAGAACCCAGATGGCTGTACCACTGGGCTTCCAGCAGTTCACGGAAGCACGGCTAAGAGAGGCCCCATTCCCACGAGTTAAGGCTGGGCAGACCCATGACTTGGAATTAGGTTGATATATGGATGAACAGCAATACTTTCCCTCCCTCCCTCAAACCACAAAGCCCAATTTGGAGGCTCCATTCAGTTGTTCATCTCAACCTATGAACATTTACTGAACACCTGTACTGTGATATATGTTTGGGGGGGACAAACATGGATTCTGAAAGAGAATTACACAGCTGACTTCAATACCATCGGGTTGGCATTAAGACAGAGCTAAGTAAAGGGTGGGACGGCCTCTCAGAGAAGCAGCTTTGGCCCAGCCTGGGGGGTCAGTGAGGATCCCTGGAGTCGATAGCAGAGATGAGTCTTGAGAATAATGAGGAGTCAGTCTGTGAGGAAAGGGAAAAAGGGACTGCTAAGCAGGGAAGACAGCATGAGCAAAGGAACTGAGGCATGAAACAGCGTGATTTGCTAGGGAACCAAAAACCATCTGTTCCTTCTGAAAACTAACTTTTGAGTTGGAGGGGTGGAGGGAGATGAGGTGGGTGCAGAAGGGAGGGGCTCAGTGTGGTAAACCTAGGAGTGTGGACTTGAATCTCTAGAGTTGAGAGAAGAGTTTCTGGTGGGAAAGTGACTTGGTCAAATCTGTATTTAAGACAGAGCAGGCTGGTTGCTCTGAGGCACATGGAGCCAGGAAAGCCCGTTAAGATGCACTGTAGCAGTCCAAGTAAAAGCCAAGAGCCTGAAGACATGCAGGGGTAGTAGGAATGGAAACAGCGGAACACATTTGAGAATTGTTTGAGAGGTAAAATCAGCAACACTCGTGATTTATTAATAATTACTCCCTTGCTTAAAATTCTTCAGTAGCTCTACCACTGCCTACAGCCTGTAGCCGACAGAACTGGCAATAGGTGGGGCTGCAGAGGTGGTGAAAGAGAGTGAGGTGCTGAGCATAATTTTCAGACAGAAAGAAAAGGCTAAAAGGGAGGATCCGAGAACAAAAACATTTTTAATTGCCATACTTCCCAGCATGCCTTGCTCTATCCATCCTGGAGTTGAAGACCTTCACAGTGGTGAATTGACTAGAAAAAAACCAACACTCCTTTTTTCCTTTGGCTAGAACAGCGCTCAGCAATCTGGTGCACTGCTGTTTTTTTGAACTGAAGTATAGTTGAGTTACAATACTATATTAGTTTCAGGTGTACAACATATGAGCTCATATTTATAGATTATACTCCATTTAAAGTTATTATAAAATATTGATTATATTCCCTGTGCTGTACAATATATCCTTGTAGCCAATTTATTTTATACATAGTAGGTTGTACCTCTTAATCCCATACCCTTATCTTGCCCCTCCCTCTCCCCACTGGTAACCACTAGTTTGTTCTCTATATCTGTGAGTCTATTTTGTTATATTCATTCCTTTGTTTACTTTTTAGATCCCACATAAAAGTGATATCATATGTGTATTTGTCTTTCTCTGTCTGACTTACTTCAGTAAGTATGACAATCTTTAGGTCCAACCATGTTGCTGCAAAGGGCATCATTTTGTTCTTATTTATGGCTGAGTAATATTCCATTGTATATATGTACCACATCTTCTTTATCCATTCATCTGTTGATGGACACTTAGGTTGCTTCCATATCTTGGTTATTGTAAATAATGCTGCTATGAACATTTGGGTGCATATATCTTTTTGAATTAGTGTTTTCATTTTCTTTGGGTATATACCCAGGAGTGGGACTGCTGGATCATATGATAGTTCTATTTTTAGTATTTTGAGGAACCTCCATACTGTTTTCCACAGTGGTGGCACCAATTTACATTTCCACCAACAGTGTACAAGGATTCCCTTTTCTCCACATCCTCACCAACATTTGTTGTTTGCGGTCTTTTTTATGATAGTCACTCTGACAGGTGTGAGGTGATATCTCATTGTTGTTTTGATTTGCATTTCTCTAAAAATGTTGCTACAATTTATGTCAGTGTTCTGCCTGTGTTTTCTTCCAGGAGTTTTACAGTTTCCAGTCTTACAGTTAAGTCTTTAATCCTTTTTGAGTTTATTTTTATATATGTGTCAGAAAAAAGTCCTAATTTCATTTTTTACATGTAGCTGTCCATTTTTCCTAGCACGACTTGTTGAAGAGACTCCTTTCCCCACTGTATACTGTTGATTCCTTTGTCTTAAATTAATTGACCGTAAGTGGATGGGTTTATTTCTGGGCTCTCTATTCTGTTCCATTGATCTATGTATCTCTTTTTGTGCCAGAACTATACCGTTTTGATTACTGTGTCTTTGTAGTATAGTCTCAAGTCAGGAAGCATGACACCTCCAGCTTTGTTCTTTTTTTCTCAAGATTGCTTTGGCTATTCGGGCTCTTTTGTGGCTACCCATACATTTTCGTATTATTTATTTTAGTTCTGTGAAAAATGTCCTGGGTATTTTGATAAGGATCACATTAGATCTGTAGATTGCTTTGGATAATATGGACATTTAAACAATACTAATATAGTCTTTACTTTTTATTTATTTATTTTATGGCTGCACCACGCAACATGCAAGATCTTAGATCCCCAACCAGGAATTGAACCCACGCCCCCTGAAGTGGAAGTGCATATTCTTAACCACTGGACCACCAGGGAAGTCCCCATTTTAACAATATTAATTCCTCCAGTCCAAGAACATTGGATATCTTTCTATTTCTTTGTAGCACCTTCAATTTCCTTCATCAGTGTTTTATAATTTTCAAAGTTAGATCTTTCACCTCCTTGGTTAAGTTTATTCCTAGGTATTTTATTCCTTTTATGTGATTTTTAAACAAGATTGTTTTCTTGCTTCCTCTGATAGTTCATGATTAGTGTATAGAAAAGCAACAGATTTCTGTGTATTAATCTTGACCCTGCAACTTTACTGAATTCATTTATTAGTTCTAATAGTTTTTTGATTGAGATTTTAGGGTTTTCTATATATAGTATTATGTCACCTGCAAAAGGACAGTTTTATTTCTTCCCTTCCCATTTGTATGTCTGGGCTCTGGCACTGAAAGCACCAAGTCCTAACCACTGGACTGCCAGGGAATTCCCTTCTTCCTGATTTTAGAGGAAAGGCTTTCAGCTTTTCACCACTGAATATGATGTTAGCTATGGGTCTGTCATAAATGGCTTTTATTGTGTTGAAATATGTTCCCTCTATACCAACTGTGCTAAGAGTTTTTATCATGAATGGATGTTGAATTTTGCCAAATGCTTTTTCTGTGTTAATTGAGAAGATCATGTGAATTTTATCCTTCCTTTTGTTACTGTGGTGTATTACACTGATTGATTTCTGCATATTGAACCATTTTTGCCTTCCTGTAATAAATCCCATTTGGTCATGGTATACGATCCTTTTTGCATACTGTTGAATTTGGTTTGCTAATATTTTGTTGAGGATTTCTACATGTATATTCATCGGAGACACTGGCCTCTAATTTTCTTTTTTTGGTAGCATCTTTGTCTAGTTTTGGTATCAGAGTAATGGGAGCCTCACAGAACGAATTTGGGAGTGTTTCCTCCTCTTCAATTTTTTGGAAGTGTTTGAGAAGGACTAGTATCTGCTCTTCTTTATATGTTTGCCAGAACTCCTCTGTGAAGCCATCCAGTCCAGGACATTTGTTTGCTGGGAGTTTTTTGATTACTAGTTCCATTTTACTACTAGTGACTGGACTGTTCAGATTGTCTATTTCTTCCTGATCATCACATGTTTATCCCTTAACTGTTTATTGTAGTTATAGTTGATTTTTCCATTTTTTTGTCTTTTAATCTTCATACTAGCTTATTTAAGTGTTTGATCCAAAGCCTTTACTATGTATTTGCCTTTACTAGCAGTAAGAAGCAAACAGAAGGTGTGAATAGACTATGCCCATAGGTAGTTGTGTGCCATTATGTAGCTTAGTGACAATTAGGTTACTAAATATAACAGTTAAAATACAAGTATTTCATTTGTCTTGTAAAATGCATATTACTTCTTCTTTCCTTAATTCAGGCAGTCTGAGCTGTTTCCTGGTTTGGAGTCTTATCAGTCACAACCTAACACACTTTTGAGAATGGTTTCGTGACTACATAACAGGAAGTAATGACAATCACAACATTTAAGTAATTACATGAACTAGTTGGTTCACCTTACCATGGACAACAGTCTATTGATGGCCACTGCCCGCTGCTGGGCTTCTATATGCGGCATTTCATTCTGAATTACTTGGTCTGTGATTCCATGAGGGAACTGGTGACATAATTCTATAATCCTAGGAACAAAGGCATTAATGATATTCATGTTTCTACCTATCTCAAGAGGTGGTAGGGGAAAAAATACAAGAAGAACAGTTTGGAATTGTGCCTTTTTTCACATCTGATAGATAATCTAGGTTTCTACAATGGTTCTGATTCAAAGCATATTAAAAATGAGAACGATGCTTTTGAAATACACGTTTACATTTTTATTGTATTTAAGAGAAGCATTTCTTTTCCTTATTCACATGAACTTTAAATTAGAACAAAAGTCAAATGAAAACACAGAAAGACATATTAAAGCTGAGGCTTCAGTTTTCTCAGACGGTACAAGTATGACAAAGGGAAGATACAGTGCCTTGGATAGCCGTAAGTCTGTGAGCAGGAGGTAAATCAAACACTTCTGGTGGGAAGTCAAAATCTGTTATGACAATTCACCACAACTGGGACCTGCTTTCAGAATTATCCCTAAGAAACAAAAACAAACCCGAATTTTCATCTTGCCCTAGGATCATCATATGTGTTATTCATAATAGTTTTAAGAAGTGGGGGTCCTTTAAAACTATGTGGTACCCTAAAAATTGCAGTGCACGGTAGAGAACATAAAATCGGCAGAGGCTTTGGGCGCCCCAAAATCTTCACTTGTATACTGCACTAAAACCATCTGACTTGTGTTGCTTCATAACAGAAAACTGCACCCTAACTTCGGCTAAACGTTCTGCCACGGGAGTTCCCTTATTGACAAGGGCGATCCAGGATCAGAACGTGTATCCACGTACTACGTGTATCCAAGTACTACGGGGAAAACGCCGAGTCTTCACTCTGAGCGTGGATCACCTTAATGTGGGAAAGAAGCGCATCAGTAGAGCTTCCCGAACAGCACCAGGGAAAGGTCAGCTACACAATCTTGCAAACAGTCCGACTCGTTTCGAAATTAAGAGTTCTGTTTTCCGGGGATGAGAGGAGGGTCCCAACACCCGCGATTCCCTCCCTGCGCGTCCACTGAACTTGCGAGGGTCCCGGAGACGGGGTCCAGCGCCTCACAGGGCCTCCCGAGCCGGGAAAAAATTCTCACTCACTGATTTACCTGTTTTCGATTTCGACCGGATCCGCGTCGGGCGGCTGCACTTTCACCTTCACCTCGGCCATGAGGGCGCAGGTCCCGGTTCCTGGGGGAAGAGACGGTCCGGAAAGCCGGACAGCAAGCGGGGGAACCCTGGAACCTATGAAGACAGCGGCTGGCACATGGGCCTTCTTCCTCGTGTCGCAAGCGGTCCTTCTTTGCCAGTCGCCTTGAGGTGGCCAAGCCGCGCCTGCGCCGCTACAAATTCTTATTCTGGTTTTTCCAGAATGTCAGTGCCTGTCGGACGAACGAGCCTTGTTCCCCTATTCTGAGTTGGGACGCCACCTTGTAGCACTTTCCAATCTCTGTAAGGGCAAGTTCTCGGTCGCCTACGGTGAAGCCTGACGAAAGGAGCTCGAGTCGGGTACCAGTCTCCGGGCCAAGCGCAGGGGCGGGGCTAGTTGCTAGGAAGCCGGGCTCCTGCCAATCACCTGCCCGACTCTCAGGTGGCGGGGCGCGGCTCGCAGCGTCTTTGGTAACCCGGACCTCTGTGAAGGAGAGGACGAAGGGCAGTGAGCGGTGGGCTGCCTGCGTGGGGGACTGCGGAGGTACTCCGGGGTTCCCAATCGGGTCCCGGTGGCCGGAGGAGAAGGAGGAGGACGGCAGCCCTCACTCCTGCTGAGAGGTAGCGGACGTCCTTGGGTGCACCTGAAGGACGGGGACAAGGACCAGGCGCGGTTCCGGATGCGGGCGGTGAGGGGGCAGTCTGGATGGAGAGGTTGCGGGGTAGGGGATGCTGTTGACGCCACACTGACATTTGGGCCTAACGGATCGGTCTACTGATTGATCCTCTTCGCTCGGGGCCCACTGGCCTACCCACTGGCAGTCTTCCAAGGGCAGCTCCTAGTCGCCGCATGAATTATTCCCTCCCCAAATGTTTTTATTTTGAACTAGCTTTTAACTGTTTTTATTTTAACTGTCTCTCACTTAAATGAAAGTGTGAGGACGGGCAAGCTCCAGAGTCCATCCCTTCTGTAGGGGCCGTTGCTCCACTATCTATATCTGTAACTGCAATTTAAATTCTTAGCCTCTGACCTGGAACTGTCCAACCAGGCATTAAGTTCACTGCTTAAGTTTAGTTATCCCACCTTTGGGTTATATTCTGTGACAAACCTCAAACCACAGAGATGTTCAGGGCAACATTATTTATTTTAAATTTTTTTTTTTTTTTGGTCGTGCCTCAGACTTGTGGGATCTTAGTTCCCCGACTGGGGATGCAACCTGGGCCCCCTGCAGTGAAAGCGTGGAGTCCTAACCACTAGACCGCCAGGGAATTCCCAGGGTAACGTTATTTAGAATAGCAAAACCCAAAACTAAAAAGAAACTAGTAAATGCCTAAATGTCCAATCACAAATTTATAACTAAGATTATATAAGTACTTGGAAAATTGTAAATAATAGTGGAGGGTGCAAGAAGTACACTATAAAATTCGAGTTTTAATATAGATTTTAGTTGAGTAAAACCTATGCATCCATTATCATTGAAATTTGAACAGACCATCGGAGATGTAAATGGTTGCTGTATTAAGGTGTGGGGTTTTTTCCCCCTGAATCCTTTATGTATTAATAATTATGAGCCCCCCCCAAGAAAAAGATCCCTAAGGCCTCCATACTTGTACTTAATTATTTATAAATACAGTAGATGGAGTGGGAGACTTTTGTGTTTTTTTGCTCACTGTTTATATCCATGCTAGCTTTCTTCCGGTGGAGGCGTGATCCTCTGCCATCCTTCTAAAGTTTCTTTTGCAGCTTTCACGTGCAAGAACCAATTGGTGACAACTGCAGGGCTTTGAACCTGGAGCTCTCCCAAAGGAGTTGGCTCTAAATTAACATTTCATGCTACATACAGAGTTACTTCCGTTCCTCTTGTGTGCTGACTTGCCTGAAACCAAGAGAGGTGGCAGAAAAATGTGGTAATGATCCAGGGGTTGCTCAGGTCAGATCATCAGTGATGGTCTCTGCTCTGATGAGTTCACTTAATTTGTCCCTTTTAGAAGAATTTTGTGCTCCCATCCCATACATTCATGCTTTTTCCCCCAAAGTGAGGTAAATATTTAGATAATCAAAACCCCACACAAGATCTCAACAGCAAAACTACAGCTGAAACAATAATTATTTCAATTAAAAATGATATTTGGGGGCTTCCCTGGTGGCGCAGTGGTTGGGAGTCTGCCTGCCGATGCAGGGGACACGGGTTCGTGCCCCGGTCAGGGAGGATCCCGCATGCTTCGGAGCGGCTGGGCCCGTGGGCCACGGCCGCTGGGCCTGCGCGTCCGGAGCCTGTGCTCCGCAACGGGAGAGGCCACAAGAGTGAGAGGCCCGCATACCGAAAAAAAAAAAAAAATTGATTTTTGGGGGCTCCCTGGGGGGGGGGGTGGTTGACCCCCCCCCTGCCGATGCAGGGGACCCGGGTTCGTGCCCCGGTCCGGGAAGATCCCACATGCCGCGGAGCAGCTGGGCCTGTGAGCCATGGCCGCTGAGCCTGCGCATCCGGAGCCTGTGCTCCGCAACGGGAGAGGCCACAAGAGTGAGAGGCCCGCATACCGAAAAAAAAAAAAAAAGATATTTGTATTAACACAACATTGTAAATCAACTATACTTCAATTTAAAAAAGACAAAAAAAACCACAAAGAACTGAGATGAGTCTCTCTCCCAAAAAATAAAAAATATAAATGATATTTGTAGATAATGGATTAACAGTATTCTCTTTAGTTTTTACTGGTCTCACTGTATTTGAACGAGGTGCTTCTCTTCAGTGTTTGTGTTCAAATATAGGTGCCCATTGGAATTTATTTTCATCCACTGTTTTTTAATGTAAGGAGGGGAAATGACGGCTGGTTCAGTGTGTGTCCCTCAAATCATTCCCCTGCGGGTGCCTCAGCCCGGAAAAGCCAACCATGAAATTGATAACAATACGCTTTTGGAAATGAAATCAGGTAAGAATCAAATAAACTTGAAATCATTTAAAATAACACTGCCATATTCTTTATATTCATCTGGTTGTTGATTTATCTCTTTACATGTTTTCTATAATCAGGATCTTGGGAAGTTTGTAAAACTTCCAAAACTTGAAACAATGGTGGTTTATAGAGTGGTATTTATATAGATTAAAACTCTTGCCAACCTTCCATTTGTGTGGGTAATAGTTGTAGCAATGCCTTGACTCACCTTAGCCAAGGGAGGATTTCCTGATGCTTCCCCAGACTTTCCCAGGATTCTCATTATTTTTCTGGGATTTCAGTTTGACCTGCTAACACAGGCTTCCCAGTCAGACAGGTTGGAGAGTGAATCCTGGCTTTGAGAACTTCTGGTGACCTTTAATACATTGCTGTGCCTTTATAAGTCTCAGCTTCCTCACTGTAAGAGAGTGATAGTATTATCTACTGTTTACAGCCATTGTGAGGTTTAATGAATCGATATGTGATGTGAGGGGCACAGGGTCTGTCACATGGTAATGCCAAAAGAAATCTTAGCTATTGCTGCAGAAATAAAGCAGTGAATGCATTTCCTATTAATGCCAGGAATACACACACACACACACACACACACACACGTACACATATAATTAACATAAGGAGAAGGAAAAGTTTTATAGGTAGAACATATGAACAAATACTTGTTTAAAACAAACTCTGACTTGCAGCCACATGGATGGACCTAGAGATTATCATATTACATGAAGTAAGTCAGACAGAGAAAGACAAATATCATATGATATCACTTATATGTGGAATCTAAAAAAAGTGATACAGATGAACTTATTTACAAAACAGAAATAGACACACAGACATAGAAAACAAACTTATGGTTACCAAAGGGGATAGCAGGAGGGGGGGAGATAAATTAGGCGTTTGGGATTAACGTATACATACTGCTATATATAAAATACATAAACAAGATGGACCTTCTGTATAGCACAGGGAACTATACTCAGTATCTTGTAATAGTCTATAATGGAAATGAATCTGAAAAAGAAAAAAATAGTATACATATGTATAACTGAATCACTTTGCTGTATATGTGAAACTAATACAACATTGTAAATAAATTATACTTCGATTTAAAAAAACAGACTCTGAGACTCCAGTTATGTATTTTAATAACTAATATGCATACAAACTATTTATCTGTACCGGTGGTGTGACACCTGGGCTTCCTAGACTAAGAGTTCCAACTAAGAATATATTACGTTATACTGTATCTCCCTTTATCTTAAAAGCCAATATTATTTTCAAAAATTCTCAAACCAAAATACAAGTCTTAGTATATGTGCCCATAATCCTCAGGAGAAATTGGGTGATTATTGACAAATGATGACAGGATATCCAAATTCTCTAATATTGAAAATGTCTAATAAATAAAAGATTCTATAATTCAATGACAAAAATAATAATAACCCAATAGTAAAATGGACAGAGGATGTGAAAGAACACTTTATAGGAAAGGAAATACAAATATCTTTTAAACATATGAGAATATGCTTCTACTCACCCCTTCACCAGCTTGCTGAGCAGACCTTTTCCCCTGCTTTTTTTTACTCCCTTGCATTTAATCACCACTTAACAGATTATATGTAATTTTTTGTTTGTTTACTGCTTGTGTGTTTTTCCTAAAATGGAAGCTCTATGACAGCGGGGACTTTGGTCATTGGTGTATCCCCAGTGTCTGGAACAGTGTCTGGCACGTAATAGGTACTTGGTAATTATTTGTTGAATGAATGAGTGTATCTTACTCAAAATGTAAGGAATGTGAGTTAAAACTATGAGATACTTTTCTTTTAACCTAGGAAAATATAAAAGAAATATTGGCAAAAATAAAAGAAAAAATGGTCACACACAATATAGCTGAGATTGTGGGTAAACACGTACTTCCGTGCCTTGCTGATAGCAATGTGAATTGTTTCACTGTCCGTGGAGGGAAGTTTGGCACCGTTAACCAAAATTACAAGTGCCCATAGCTTTTGACTCAACAGTACGAGTTCTACACATTTTACAGATGTACTTATGAAAAGAACTCTTTATAGGGTTATTCATTACAATGCTTGTAATAGCAAAAGAAAAAGAAAGAAGAAAAAGGAAAGAAGACAGTTTAGATGTTCATCTGTAGGGATTGGCTGTTTGCCAATGATTCATCCATAGAAAGACAATACTGTGCAGCCATAATGAAGAATGGGGATGCTTTTATGTACCAATATAGGGCAATATCCAAGACAGATTGTTAAATGAAAAGAGAAATGTGTAGAACAGGGTATGATAAGCCACCATTTGTATATAAAGAGAGTGGGGAGCACTTCCCTGGTGGCGCAGTGGTTGAGAGTCCGCCTGCCGATGCAGGGGACATGGGTTCGTGCCCCAGTCTGGGAGGATCCCACATGCCGTGGAGCGGCTGGGCCCGTGAGCCATGGCCACTGGGCCTGCGCGTCTGGAGCCTGTGCTCTGCGGTGGGAGAGGCCACAGTAGTGAGAGGCCCGCGTACAGCAAAAAAAAAAAAGGGAGGGGGGAAAATATGTACGTATATGCTTGTATGGATGTAAACTATTTTTGGAAGGATAGCTGATATTATTGGTTGCCTTTGGGCAACTTATGTCAGGGGTGGAGGGAGAGTTTTCATTGTATATCCTTTTTTGACCTTTTGAATCTTGGATCATATGTATTTTTTACCTTTACAAATGTTCGAAGAAATGTAGGAATCATTTACCTAGTCCAAATAAAATATAACAAAAGCATTTCTTAAGCAATGCTCCAAGAATGAAAAATTAGCCTCTGCTTTCTAAGTAGGCATTGCAGTTTTAAAATTCACCCCTGCTTGATTTGTATCATTGCTCTATTGGGGAGGCAAAATACCATAGTGGTTCAAGAGCATGGCCTATGGATCCAACCTCCCATAAGTCAAACCACAACTCTGCTGTTATTTAACAAGTTTCTTAACGTCTCTGGGACTCAGTTTCCTCATCTATAATGTGGGTATAAAGTAGGACCTATCTCATAAGGTTGTACTGATAAAATTAGCTAATTCATGTAAAGCACAGTGCGTGGCACAAAGAACTCAATTATTGTTAGTTATTGTTATTCATTTCTACAGTACATTAAAAAAAACCTCATTAAATAACTGACCCATAGGTGTTATTCAGGGACTTGCTACTTTAATGTTAATTCCAGATATCCTCTTTTGGGTTTTTCAGACACCCCAGATGTCAACATATATTATACTCTGGATGGCAGCAAACCTGAATTCCTAAAGAAAATTGGTTATGGTGAAAACACTACGTTGAAGTATATGAAGCCTATTACTCTGCCTGATGGAAAAATACAAGTTAAAGCTATCGCAGTGTCTAAGTAAGTTAAGAGCATAATGATTAAGATAATTTGTATTTATTATGTTTTAATTTTATTAATTTCAATGAGAATCAGTTCTGGATTAGAAGTACACTAAAGAAAAAGTTGTCTTAATTTCAGCACATATCTGTAACTTTTTTGTTTTGTTTGTCCTCTGTTGAGTTATACTGTAAAGTACACAAATCGTAAGGGTACAGCTCAGTGAAGTGCTATGTATATTAATACTGTTTTTAGTTTGAAATCCACCTTGGGGTTTTGGGAAGGAAGAGCCTTTTCAGGGTTTGGGACCTCCGAAGAGATTCGCCTGGCTCTGAGGAGAATTCTGTTTTTAGTGAATGGTTCTTTTATTTCCCAGGACGTGGCCTACGACCATTGTGGTTCTCTCTCTGATTTTGTATTGACTTTATTGGCCTTCAAAGCTACTGTCATTTCAGTTTGTTAAACATTAGCTACTTCACTCTTTTCTTTGTCCTTTCTTTCCTAGTCAATGATTTTTTTTTTTTCATTTTCAAATACAGAAACACCACTTAATTTGGTAAACTTCACTGTGGGTTGTAGAGAAGAAAACCCTCAAATGCTCTGCAGATTTGTGTGTCTGTGATAGAAGAATTATTTTGTGCAGCAAGACAGGTTTGGCCACATTTTTGGAAGACTTTTAAGCCCCAAACCAGTACCTGGCTGGCCCAGTTAATTTAAACGAGACTCCAGGCTCCCCCTGCTGGCTGAACTACTGTGTGGCTTTTTGACAAGAGCTACAAGTTCTACACCAAAGATGATTGCTTAGGCATTAAAAAAAATGTTTTTAATAATAAAATAAAAATAAAACCAAACAAAACAACCTCCTTACACATTATTATTCTTTACTAAAGATTGGAATCTGTGTCTTTTCCCACTTGCCAAACCATTTCTATTGAAACAAATCATCTCAATTGTTAAAAATGAATAAGCTAATTACTCTGGTGCCCAATGCTGCAAGGCAGCCCCCCTTTTTTTTTTTTTGTGGTACGCGGGCCTCTCACTGTTGTGGCCTCACCCATTGCAGAGTACAGGCTCCAGACGCGCAGGCTCAGTGGCCATGGCTCATGGGCCCAGCTGTTCCACGGCATGTGGGATCTTCCGGGACCGGGGCACGAACACGTGTCCCCCGCGTCGGCAGGTAGACTCTCAACCACTGCGCCACCTGGGAAGCCCCAAGGCAGATCCCTTTATAAGCTGCAGGTGGTCATAAAGTGAAGTAGTAGTTAATGACTATGTAGTTCAAAGGAGTTAATAAAGCTTCCAAAAGAGTCTGAAAAATAAGGGCATTGTTAATGCCTCTCACCATCTTGCTCTGTGCCCACTAAGTGTCTGCTCTGAAAAACTTAGTATTTCAGATGCGCTCAGCTTAGGGAAAGTAACTATGCAAAAAATTTTTGAGTTTTCAAGGCAGAAAATTAGTGCTTCTATTCATTTGCGATAAAATAGTTCTTTAAAGGAAATGAATAAGAGCTTTGCCATACATGTGCTTTCATGTCCCCATATGTATGTCTATGACTTTCACATCAGAGAATGGTCTGGTAAGGAACACAGGTGGGCAGGAGGGGCCAGGGACTCGGGAACATCTCAGCAAAGGGGGAGGGTTTCAGGTTTGATGGTCTGTGTATTGATGGTCTAACCCAGGGTCTGCAAACTTTCTGACATCTGCCTTGATTCTTTAAAATCCTCCTTTGTGGTCAAGAGCTTCCTGTCTCTGATATCATCATTTTGTAGTGTTCTGGCAATGAACTTGCATGGTTCTCCTTTTTCTGTCAATGACCTTATATGGTGGCCAAGAAAAATCAAGCCTGGCTGAGGTAAAAGCTGCTTCAACTGAAGGTAGGTAACTGGGGGAGTCAGAGTCCCCTGAGAACAACCATTTTTCTTCAGCAGAACCAAGAGGGACTTCCCCGTTTGGCAGCAATGATTAATAAAGTAAACGTATCCGCAGGCTACCAGGGCATCCCACAGGCATCCATCTACCGCCCCTGGACCTAAAACCTTGCGTTTGCGTGGATGACAGATCCAACTGCCATCTCCAGAGGCAGCGACAAAGGCAAGAAGACGCTGCTTGGAGTGTGGGAAAGAGGATGGAGTTTGTTGACCTGCAGATCTGGATTTTAATCCCAGTTCTATTGCCTCCTCTTCGTGTGACCTTGGCTTAAGTTATGTGGCCTTGGCATCTCAGTTTCTTCCTTTGTCACATGAGGTTAACAGGACGCCCTTGGGAGCCACTGTGAAGGGCAGAGGTGATACACTTGGGATCAGGCAGGTGGCAGCTGTAGTGATTGTCTTTCAAATTCTTAACGAAGGGCTAACAGATTGCTGTCATGTGACCCACCTCAGAAGGTCAGCCTCCTATTTGAAAAGTTCATGCCTGGGTGAATAAGCGGTTTCTATTCAACCCCTTCATGTTCCTAAACCAGAGGTTCTCAGTTGGGCATAATTTTGCTCCAAGGGGTCATTTAGCAATGTGGGGAAACATTTTGGTCATCACGCTGGAAGCGGGAGTGTGTTAGTGGCATCTGGTGGGTGGAGGCCAAAGATGCCTCTGAGCATTGTGCAGTGCACAGGACAGCCCCACAGCAGCGATTACCCAGCCCCAAATATCAATAACTTCCAATAGGTTGAGAAAACCTGGCCTGGACAAGTTGCAGAATTCTTCCAGATCCAGTTTTTTTCACTCCCTTGCAATCATTCAAGTAATTATGGTGCTTTATGGAGAGGATAATAATCTTTACAGGGATAGAGCTATGAGTACTTTTTTTTTATGTCTAGTGTACCTTATATTGGTATTCCTAAAGATACATGTTTATGGCATCTGATTCCAATCCTAGCAAAAATTTATGTGTGTTCAAATGAGATTTGGGCTCTGAGTAGAATTCCTAGCTCCAACCCCAAACCTAAGCCTTTTTTGGATTACTATCAGAAATTCCTTCCACCTAGCAGGCAGTCTGAGCTGGTTTCTGGGTGACAAGGTCTATGGGTAGGAGCCCTGGCTGGGTCCCCAAGGAAAGGGCTAGCTAGGGTGGGGAGGCAACCTAGACCTTAAAAGGGTAGAGCAAGCGGGTGGGAACCAGGCTTCTGCTCAGAGTAATGGGGCTGGTATGTACACATTCGGGAAGCCTGGGCATTCGCCAGGATTTGAATGGTCCCTGGATGGAGATGTCTGTGAGGTCCAGGAAGTGTCTAACTAGGAGGACAGCTGTATCTTGGATGACAGACCATGGGCCAAAGATGAGCATTCAGATGAGATGGATGTTGAGGTGAATGAGTTAGGCAGGCAGTTCATCTAAAAGACTGTCTCTATCTGCATCCACATATCCGCATCTATAAATTTGGTTTTGTTATTAAATACAAAACAAAACATGCTTCCCCAAAGTTTAGCCACCCATAAGTGACTCCAACCAGTGAACATGCAAGTACCCACTGATCATGTTATTTCATAAATATTGTCACTCACTGATAGGTAGTGGCCGTTTAGATCAATTGTGTATTTCTGAGAATTTTTTTCTCCTTCTAAAAATATGGCTTACAACCTCTGCATTGCTTAGGGTTAAGCATTTCTCAACTATTTTGGAACTGATGTATATTCATTTCTGAATGTTTACTTAAAGAATTTAAAGCATTTTGGGACACATATTTACTTGAAGCTTCAAGAATTTTAAGAAATATAAAAAAATGACATGTAAGAAATCTGAGAAATTGCAAAAGAAATGTTAATGAAACGGATAAAATAAATCAAAGGCCAATATGAAAATCAATGAGCAAAGCAGACAAAGAAACACCAAAGAGAGAAGGCAGCTGGCGATGTAAACAGTATTAAGTTCCTGGGCCAATCAAACAGAACCACCTGTGTTCCAGCTGTGAGCTTTCAGTGCAAATTAGTGGGAGAGAGAGTTAAACATATCAAACAGATACACCAGAGTGTGGTCACCATGATGCGGCAGGGGCTGCTGGCTCTTCCCAATGTCTGTGTTTCTCTTCTTCAAGAATCATAGAGCCCATGATTTTTAGCCAGACATGTGTTTCCTAGAAGAAGGATATTTCCCAGTCCTCCTTGAAGCTAGCTGGAGCCGTGTCACCAGGTGTGGCCAGTGGGTGCATGTGGAAGTGATATGGCAACTTCTGGATTGTACCCTAAAGGAAGAGGTGGGCTGTGGTTCCTGCTGGCTGGAATGTGGCTGTGGTGGGCAGCCACGTTGGGTCAGAGGACACATGCAATGTTCTAGATGTGGTGGAACAACACGGTGGAAACTTGACCCCAGACCCTGACACCGTGGCTCCTCTGCACAGCTCTGGGTGGATTACAGCCCGTTGCTGCCCTCTTGTTTAAGCCACTGTTGTTTCAGTTCTGTGTTACAACAGCCAAGCCTGCATCCTAATACACTAGGGACACATCTCAAGCAAATACCTACAGAGAACATATTCAAGAGTACAGGTGATCAAAAAAGGCCGACAATATCAAGTGTTGGTGAGTGTGTGGAGAAACCGGAACTCTCAGATGATGCCGGTGGGAATGTAAGATGGAACAACCAAAAAGTTAAACCCACTGACCATATGACCCAGCAATTCTGCTCCTGTGTATCTATCCACACATGTGGCTAGACCGGGCCTTGTTCTTATTATGATTGCAAGAGGCCCTTAGCAATAATCATCAGGAAGGTTTGAAAGAGATGAGGTTTATTACTTACAAGTCCTGGAAATTATGTGGCATACAGCGAGGTCACAGGTAGAGAGAGAGAAAGAGAGACAGAGGGAGAGACAGGGATGGAGGGAGGGAGTGAGGAAGGGAGAAATCACAGGCCAGAGGTTCTGCTTTTATTGGGGTGGAAGGAGGGGGCTAGGGTTCCACGGGCTCACTCTTTATTGGTGAATTTTAAACATAAGAGTGAGAATTTAAAGCAGGAAGAGAAAAAACAAGCAACCCAATTGGTCAGTCATTGAAACCAACCAAGATCTCTAAGATAAAGGAGCCTCCGTCGGGGGAGGTGGCCTGGATCTTTATCTAGTCCTGTGGTCGGCAGCGTGTCTACTCAAGATCGCCGCCTTTGAAGTGGATGCCTCAGCAAGCGAAGCTTAAGTCAGGCACTTGTTTGTTACAAACAAGAGAAAATCCAACCTCCAGGGCTTATACTACAAAGACTTATTTATATGTGAATGCTCATAGCAGCATTATTTATAATAATCCAAACGTTGGAAAAAATCCAAGTGACCGTCCACTTGGCAATGGATAAACAAACTATGGTACATCCATAAAATGGAATACTACTCAAGAATAAAGATGAATGAACTATTGATACATGCAACTACATGGGTGAACCTCAAAAAAAAAAAAAAGATGAATGAAAGCAGCCAGATATGTAAGACTATATTTGTATGATGACATTTATTTTGAATTTCTAGAAAAGGCAAAACTATGGAGACAGGAAGCAGATCAATGTTTGCCTGGAGTAGGAGGTGGAAGCAAGGAAGGACTACAAACAGGCACAAGGGAATTTTTCGGTGATGGAGCATTCTAAAACTGGACTGCCGTGGGGGTTGCACAATTGTGTAAATTTAGGAAATATCATCAAATTATATACTTAGAGCAGGTGAATTTTATGTGATGTACATTATACCTCAATAAAACTGTTTTAAAAACTAAAAAGTGTAGATGAGCTTCTGGTTCTGAGTTGAAGTCACTGCCAGAGTTCAGTTCTGGGCCCTCTGCATTGCTTTCTCAGCGGACTCCTATTGCGTCCGAGAGGAACAAGATTCATTGTGAAATATTATGAATAAATTGAGAACTTGCTGGTATTTGAGGAATAACAGTTAAAATCTCCCAGGGCAGCATATATAGTGCTACCCACAACTGGGGTACGGAAAATCCCCATGACTCATATGGAATGAATGATACATAGGTAACCCCATTCTTTGTTTTAGAATAGGTTGAGACTTAACGTATGACATCTTTATGGTGAGTGCGATAGATGGTCCCCCAGAATGGCCCCCCATGAACCACGCCTCCCTCTGCTTGGACCTGGGCTGGCCCTGTGACTTACTTTTGACCAAGATAATGCACCAGACATGATGCTAAGGCCAGACCACAAGAAGTGTTGCAGTATCTGCTCTGGTCTCTCGGAACATAAATGCTGGGGGAAGCCAGCCACCATGTAGGGAGTCTGACCTCCCTGACATTTCTGTACTGTGAGGAAGCCCAAGTTCACCACCTGCAGAGAGAGATGGACAGAGAGGGAAGCAGAGAGTTGAATGGCCAGCCCAGGCCAGACTTGGAACGTGAGGGGAGAGATCATTTTGGACCTCCGGCTGAGTTGGTCTTTGAATCGACTCTGGCTGACACCTGACTGCAGCCACACGAGAGATGGCAACCGGGAGCACAGATGGTGAACCCACAGCTTTGTGTTCTAAGACATTATGTTTTGGGGCAGTTTGTTGCATAGCAAGAGATAACCCGAATAAGAATAAGGTAGGGAAAGATTATAGAAGCTGTATTTTGGTTTCTCCAAATTTAAAATAGAATAAATTTAGTCTCTAGACTAAGGGGCTTTATAGAGTCATCTTAATTGCTAGGCACCTTGTCTTTGAATCTTTGTGTAACACGCAGACCTTTTCTGTTCTGAATAATGTTCAGAGACTGCAGACAGAGTGCCATGGTAACAAAGGTGTTTCAGGTGGACTATGTACTGCCAGATGCAGTCCCTTCAGAAGACGATGTGGAAAATGTTCTCAAAGACCCTCCAGAGCAGGTACGTAATGACACTCTAAGGCATTCGGATCCTCACCGCATTCTCAGCTCCCATTCTCAGTGGTCGCATCTTCCCCTTCCTTTACCACCACAGTCATTCTGCCCATTTTCAGGTCCTTATAGTTGGGGTCAGTATCAACCATTGCAAAGTATCTTTGCTGATTTCCCACCCTTTGGCCAGTCCCTCCTCCACCCTGCCCACTGGAGATTCCTAGCAAGCATCCTTGTCTCCTGTGTCCTTACCTGTCGAAGAAAGCAGGACCCTTTAGCCTGGCATCCTAAGAAGCAGTTTCTGTCCTCAGTCATTCTTTGCCTTGTGACTCCCCTGTTTATATTCCAGCCAAACTAAACTGGGCGTCAGTGCTCCGTCTCTGCTCCCCTAGCACCAGGTCTTCTCCTTTTATAAAATGCTTTGATGCTGTGAATACTTTGCTCCCTGTCTGTCTCCCCCGTGCACTGTAGGCTCCCAGGTGTCAGAGAGCATGTCTGCCATACTCAGCATCTTGCACGGGGGCAGGTAGGAGAGGGCAGAGGGTGTATATTTGTTGACTAGATGCATCAGACTAGTAGAAGCCCTCAGTGGGCATGGCCTTCAATTATGTTGAAACCTTCATTGCCAAATAGCTGCATAGCCTCATCTCTTTGGAGAATGAACTAGATCTGTCTTGAAAGGATGTTTGGGTTCTCGGCATCAGTGAGATAGATCCCAGGGTCAGAGGATGTGCCAGCCCACGACAAGGCAACCAACCAAAAAGTCTCAGTCATGGAGATCTCGCTGGGGATGATGGGAAGCTTTTTGGGAGTTCCTTCAGTCTAATGATTGACCAGAGGCCAGAGAGGAGGCTGTGGGAGCAGAGCAGTGGTACAGGTGTCGTGTGGGGCCCACATGTGGTCAGGGGTCTACACTGGGCAGGGGCTGAACCCACGTGTAGCAGCAGGTGCTCAGGCTTCAACCAAGCACGAGGGACTGAGCCCAAGGAGAAGGAAGTCCAGAGAGAAGTGTGTTTATGTTTCAGGGCCACGTGTGGGCAGGTAGTGGACAGAAGTACTGTCTTGGCCTGACCCCCACCTGTCTTTGCCCCTGGGTCTGGTGGTCCCTCTGTTACTGCTCTGACTCCCATGATGGTGACATCCTGCCCGTATATGCTGCCACCTGCTTCTGGTCTTGGCCACTCCAACTGGTGGGGCTTCCCAAGCAGACAAGCTGCCCACCAAGCAGCCCAGGTTCAAAGCTGTGTGTTTCCAGGGAAAGGTGAGACAGAGGTCACTTTATGAAAACGACTGTAAACCCTTTCCAGTGAGAAGTGCAGGCTATGTCACTGTCTCTACCATGGAACTTTTAATTTTCATATCTAAATGGGCAGAATCAAGGGATTGATATGCAATCTCTTCCCTCCTAGGAACTGAAAAATGGATTTATTGAATCAAAAGGGAGGAAGAAATATAAGAATGTTGAAAATAAACTGGGTTGGAATGTTAACCTTGGAAAATTTCCAGGTATGACGTGACAGGACGAAGATAAGATTTAATATTCTAAACCACCAAACAGGTTCAGTGCTTGTGTTCTTGTCTGCAGAAGGGGTGGATAAGAAGCACTGGAACAGTAAAGTAAGCTGTAATTTGACTTTTAATGCTGTCCTAGCCAACAGCTTAAGACCATGAAGGGCAGTGCAGCTGTCCAGCAGAGTCAGATTTATCGATTCATTGCAACGTGGGAGACCACACACCCGAGGAACCATGGAATCTCATCAACCAAAGCACAGATAACAGTTATAGGGGGAAGGGTGGCGTTAGGACGAAATTTAAATGAAAGAAGAGTTTTGATGGGCTCAAGCGAAGCAGGGCTCGGTGTGAAATGGTCCCGATGTATACCACATGAGGTATGAGGTATGGACCCGAGAAGGGGACCGGGGTTCTGTTACCTTGGAACCAACAAAGATAAATGTGGAATGTTGTGTTCAGAAACCTTTCTCTGAAGCTCTGCACCAGGGTTGGAAATTGAAGCTGCCTCTCTATGTCAAAGTGACTTGGGTCCTCCAGGCAAGAGTTGGATGTTTCATTCTTACTGATAAGATTTCAAATAGCAAAAATTCTGATAATCTGATTTTAGGGAACAAGGTTTCTTGGCAAGTAAGAAACAGTAGTTGCTCAAAGTGGGGGCTGTTATGACATGTTACAGCTGCAGTGTGTCCTCGGGACACATGATGTTTCCTGCTAACCTTGCAACTGGATTTATCCATTTTCCCAGCCTGGTGTGGAATGTTGTGGAATGTCGCAGGGCAGATTTTAATTTTCTCAGTCTGGGCTAATTCTTTTCTTTATTGCTATTAATTTAACTGAGTGGGAGCTTCTTTGTATAATTCTACTTTAGAGAAAAAATGTGACAACAGTGGTCCCTTATTAAAAGGCTCCTAACTATGAAGACACAGTTGCATGAATGCATATATAATTATAGATATTCACAGAATGATGTTTTTGATATAATCGTAGATGTGGGTGAAAGAACTGACCCTAAAACTTTGAAAGATCTTCGGTTCTCAGAAAGCCCACGGGAAACCCCAGCTTTCCGTGAAGAATCAGGCTCTCGACCAGCCACCCAGCAGCCCCAGGTAACTTCTAAAGACAATCTTTAGGGTACTAAATTTCTACTGTGGTTTTTTTTTGTTTTTTTTTAAATGAATGAATTAGTTTATTTTTGGCTGCGTTGGGTCTTTGTTGCTGCGCGCGGGCTTTCTCTAGTTGTGGCGAGCAGGGGCTACTCTTCATTGCGGTGCCTGATTTTCTCATTGCAGTGGCTTCTCTTGTTGCAGAGCACAGGCTCTAGGCACGCGGGCTTCAGTAGTTGTGGCACACAGGCTTAGTTGCTCTGCGGCATGTGGGATCTTCCCGGATCAGGGCTCGAACCCGTGTCCCCTGCATTGGCAGGCGGATTCTTAACCACTGTGCCACCAGGGAAGCCCCCCCTACTGTGTTTTTAATGCTTCCCATGAAATACTTTAAGGAAGTATCCCTGCCCTGTCACCACATGCCAGGCACTGTTCCGAAGCTGGGAATACCTGGTTGAACAAGAAAGGCCCCTGTACTCATGGAGCTCACATTTTATCGGGGGTGGGGGCAGGCAGATAATAAACATGTGAATAATCAAACAAAAAATTAAGAATAGTGATGTGTCATGAAAAAGATAGAGCTGGGTAATGGGATGGAGCAGTGGTTCTCCAAGTGTGGTCCCCAGACTGATACCGTCAGCATCACGTGGGAGCTCATCAGAAATGAAGGCCCTCAGGCCCCACCCCAGACCTTCGGAGTCAGGGCCTCTGGGGATGGGCCCGATCATCTGTTTTAATTGGCCCTTCTTCTGAGATACACTCAAATTTGAGAACCCCTGGGACAGAGAGTGAACATGGAGGAAGAACAGTGTTCTAATTCAAGGGGATAAGAGAGGGCCCCCCCCCCGGAAAGGTGACATTTTAATTGAATCTTCAAGATGAGCAGAAGCCAGCCCTGCAAAGGTCTTGGCAGAGTAACGTCAAGTTCATCAAAGTGAGGGGTCACAGGGAGGCGGTGAGGATGGAGCGTGGGGAGCGGGGTGGGAGATGAGGTGTGGGGGGCCAGCGGCGCTGCAGCTCAGAGCACTGTGCTGCTCCCACGTGGCTGCCCCTCAGAGTCGCCTGAGGCCCTTCTAACCCCAGCCTCAGAAATTCTGCCTTCGGTGGTCTGGTGTCAGGTTTGGGCATGGTTTTATCTTTTTAAAATTCACCCATAAGTGATTCTAATTGGCAGGCTTGGGTGGGAATCCCAGATACTGGGATGAGTCCCATTGTGAGAAGTTTGGATTTTCTTCTGATTGTAAAGGGAAACCATTTGGAGGGTAAGGCACAATCTCATTGACATTTACGAGTTTTCTCTCGGGCCACGGTGTGGAGAGTAGGCTGTACAGGCATGAGAGGAATATCGCTTATGAGGCTTTTTGCTCCACGTGAGAGGTGATGGCAGCTTGTGCCCAGGTTGTGGAAGTGCTGAGACAGGAGGCAGCGTTCTGAAGGTCGGGCCGGAGGGTTTGGCTGCGAGATCAGGCAGATGGGATCAGGGAAAGGGAGGAGCCAAGGACGGCTCTCAGGGTTCTGGCCTGAGCGTCTGCAGATGATGGTATTAGCGTCTGGAGATGATGGTACCATTTGTTGGGATGAGGAAGACCAGGGAGGAGCAGGTGCTTGGGATGCATCAGACGTCCAAGTGGAGGTGTTAAGTAGACTGTTGGATATGCAGGTTCAAACTCAGGGGGAGGGTCAGGGCTGGAGATATGTATTTAGAAATGTTCAATATCTATTGTAGATGGTATTTAAAGCTTGGGGCTAAGTGAGATCACCTGCCGGGGTGCACAGAAAGTGAAGAGAAGATGGCACAGACAAAATTCTTGACTTAGAGGTTGAACAGAGGAGGAAGCGCCTAAGAAGAAAGCAAAAAAAAAAAAAAAAAAAAAAAAAAAATTTTTTTTAAAAAAAAAAAAAAAAAAAAAAAAAAAAAAAAAAAAAATGTGGTGCCGTAAAAGCCAAGAAAAGAAAGGGTTTCAAGGAGGAGGCGGTGGTCATCTCTACGAATGTGACTGTGCATTCGAATTAGGCAAAGATGGGGACTTGCCCATTGGATCTGACAAGACAGAGGTGGTTTACAACCTCAGTAAAAGCCACATTAATACGTTCTTACTGTGCAACACAAGAAGGATGCCCTTATACTAGTTGTCTTCTACAACGACTATAGCACTTTGATTTTTCAGTGTTTATAAGATTCCATTTCGACTTTTGGCATCTGAGGGCACCCCAGGACACTTCGCTCTCTTCCTCCAATTCTGAGCGCCAGGTAGAGCCTTCCTGGAGTCACATTTTCTATCCAACCACAACTGCTTCTTGTGTGCCCATGATTCAAGGCTGCTCACATTAATCATCAAGTATAAGGGAGGTCAGAAGCATGAGTCCCAAACCTGGCTGCCCATCACAGCCACCTGGGGGGAATTTTAAGTATGTATACAGATTGCCAGCTACCTGCTCTTGCAGTGCTTCTAGGTAGTCTAAGTCCATAAGCCTGAGACGGAGGCTGTGGATGACTGATGGTCAACCCAATCTGAGAACCACTGGCCTGGAAGACCAATTATCCTGATCCCAAGGTCCACCTTCTTCCTTCCGTTCCAGTCTCCAGTGCTGCGGTATAACTCAGCCTGACCTCCTGGGTTCTTTCATCTGCCCACCCACTGTATTTTCTGGAGGGCCCCAAAGCCCAGGCCAGAGGACTACAGACCTAGTAAGGCCTGCCTGTAAACCCCACTAAACAAAAAGATAGCCATGCCTGCAATAGAAGATTGCCCTTCCCAGTCTTCTGGGAAGAATGCTGACCTGGTTTCTAAATGGACTACTGAGCACACACGACTCCTACGAGCAGTGCTTGCCACTGTAGCCCAAAGAAGAATACCGCTTTTGAGATGAAACAACATCATTTTGAAGAATGAATGGTATATGACAAAACATCTTCATGACTATTTTCCGAAAAACGGTCTTATGTGTCCGTAATTATTGGTAATGTGTCTAGAAAGAATTACTTCCTTTGTGCATGAGTATTTGGATTTCCTTGCCCACCTAGTAATTGAAAAGATAGAATAGATAGAATAAAGATCCCAAGATTCAGATTTCCCAAAAAATAGGAACATGGGGACACATTTGGGGAATTTGACTATGGTTCAAAGGACAAAGGAGGCCAGAAAAGGACCACAAAACGTTTATCTTCCGCTCTTTTTCTTCATGTGGTAAGAGATTCTTCTCAATATTCTAGCTCAGTCCTAACTGAAGCTTACTTCAGCAAACATCAGCGTTAAGGATGCTCGTGGTTGTTACAACAGGTCAATCACCAGGGAGACTGTTGTCTCTGAGCCGAGCCTCTGGCTGGGGGGGTGCCAGGGGGCGCCATCAGGGATGAGGTCACCATCGGGGCGAGGCAGCCAAGTAGCCGTGCCTTACAGCCTGGGCAGAAGGTAGATGACAGCTGACGCCTGGCTTTAGTGTCAGGGCCCAGAGCTGTGGGTTCTCTGGAACCCATACGTGGAGTGAAAGTCCAGCTGGCCACTGACGAGAAGGCCAGCAGGCTCAGCGCTGCCACATCTGAGGAATTTGCAAGAGAAACCCACTCCTGCACCTTTCTGTGTTATAACAGAATTTAAAATTTTGACAATCAAATTAAATTTTTTAAAGACACTTCAATTTCTTTTTTTAAAATAAATGTATTTATTTAATTTATTTATTTATGGCTGCGTTGGGTCTTCTTTGCTGCGCGCAGGCTTTCTCTAGTTGCGGCTAGTGGGGGCTACTCTTGGTTGCGGTGCGTGGGCTTCTCATTGCGGTGGCTTCTCTTGTTGCGGAGCACAGGCTCTAGGCGTGCTGGCTTCAGGAGAGAGTCCAGATTAAGGGAGACAGAAAAGACATGACCACTAAGATCAAAGTGTGATACTGGACTAGACCCTAGTCCAGGAGGAAATTATAGCTGGGAAGGCCATTGCCGGCACGACTAACGGAATGTGAACAAAGATATGTGGATTAGATGCTAGTATTGTATCACTGCTGACTTTTCTGGTTTTGATGTTTGCACTGTTGTGTAGGAGGACGCCCCTGTTCTTGGGAAATGCTGTAGTGTTTGTGGGGGCGAGGAGGGGAGTCATGCTGCAGGTTATTCTCATGCTTCCGAGAGAGAATGGAGCACCTGGGGCAAAATGTCAACACGAACAAAGGAGTTAGTTGTACTATCCCTGCACCTTTTCTCTATGTTGGAAATTATATCAGAAGAAAATGTTACAAAAATAAAATAAAATGGGGATAATGTTGCCTATTGACCTTAGGAGGTCACTGTGAAATGTGCCAGGCACGTTTTCCTACTCTCAGACCCTCCATAAGTGTTAGCTTCTCTCCCTCAGCCGTCCTTTCTGTTTCCTTCCCCTGCCACTCCGACCCCTGGACCGTATCCGACAACCAGGATGGGCCATCACTGCCCTGCCTGTGTCTTCACACGTGGGTTTCCTCTACTTGGAATTCCCTTTGTCCTTCTGTCTACTTAACAAACTGTTCTTTACTTTCCCAGGCCCAGCTCAGACATTACGGCCCTGGGGAGCCCTTCTCCCCGAGCAGGTGAATGGGGTCGTAACCTCCCCAGGTTCTCGTGGGACTCAACACAGATATGTTATGACACTGAGCCCATGTGTTTCAGTACTTTGTATGTACACCAGTTCAGCTCCTTGAGGGCAGGGACTATGTAATGTTTATCTTTGTCCCCCAACCCTGCATCAAATACAGTGCCTGGTACAAGGAGGTTGCTCAAATTAAAATATATCTAAGTGAGTTAAATGTTTCTGGATAACAGCAGATGAGTTCTCTCAGGTGAGTCCTTTTCCTAGGGATTTAATCTTTCAGAAATATGGATGCTCACTTGGGTTTCTAAATTCTGAAATCTGGTCTGTCTGATGGTAATTCAGATCTCTTTTCTTGTAAACTCTTGTTTTTAATGAAATACATGTGTCTGATGATGAACATCACTTTAATTTTTTAATTAAAATTATTAACAATTAATCATCACTTAAGACTTTCCCCATAATGGTTTTTTTTTTTTTTTTGCTGTACGCGGGCCTCTCACTGTTGTGGCCTCTTCCATTGCGGAGCACAGGCTCTGGACGCGCAGGCTCAGTGGCCATGGCTCACGGGCCCAGCTGCTCCACAGCATGTGGGATCCTCCTGGACCGGGGCACAAACCCATGTCCCCTGCATCGGCAGGCGGACTCTCAACCACTGTGCCACCAGGGAAGCCCCCCATCATGGTTTTTAAAAGATGGCTGCTGGATATGGTAGGACAAAGCACTGAAATGAACTCTTAATGTAATTTTACTGTACTGTAGCATGATTTTATACATATTCTTAATTTTAGTTCCCTGGTTTTGCACATATAACTGGCCAGAAGAGTTTGACAAGCACAGAGATCATGAGGATTCAAAGGGAGACAGACTTTCTCAAGTAAGTATTGCATTCTCTTTACTGTTTCTTAAGTCCTAAGACACAGTATGGTCAAAAAGAATTTGAGGATGGGACATAACAGTGGTATTTGCCCCAACTGTTTTTTATTAAATTTTTACAATATTTAAAGGTTCAAATGACATGCAATAAACTGCACTTAAAGAGTACAATTGACATATACATATAATCTTGAAACTATCACCACAATCAAGAAAATGAACAAATCCATCACCTCCAAAAATGTCCTACATCTCACCCTTTCGAAATCCTCCCACGTGTCCCTCCCCATCTCCAGGCAGCTGTCGGTATGCTTCTTGTCACTGCAGCTTAATTTGCATTTGATTCTGTATATAAATGGAATGATTCGGTACTCACTCCTTTGCTAGGCTTCTTTCACTCCACCTAATTACTTTGAGGTCCACCCATGTTGTTGCATGCATCAGATGTTTATTTCTTTTTAATGCTGAGTAGTATCCCATTGTACGGATACATCACAGTGTGTTTATCCTATTTCCTATTGATATACATCTAGGTTGTTTTCAGTTTTGGGCCATTACAGATAAAGCTGCTATGAACGTGTGTATACAAGTTGTCCTGTGCATATATACTTTCATTTCCCTTAGGTAAATAGCTAGGAGTGGAATGGCTGGGTCATATGGTAGGCATATGTTTAACTTTTTAAGAAAACTGTCAAACTGTTTTCCTAAGAGGTTGTACCATTGTACATTCCCACCAGTAGTGTATGATGTATGAGAGTTCCAGTCTCCCTACATTTTCACTAACACTTTTATTTCTATTTTTGGCCATTCTAATGAGGTGGTAGTTGTGGTTTTAATTTGCATCTCCCTGGGGGTTGGGAGGGTGGGTGAAATAGGTGAAGGTGGCCAAAGGCACACACTTTCAGTTGTAAAATAAATAAGTCCTGGGGATGTAACGTACAGCATGGTGACGATAGTTAATGATACTGTGTTGCATATTTGAAAGCTGCTAAGAGAGTAGATCTAAGAAGTTCTCAGCACAAGAAAAAACATTCCGTAACTATGTTTGGTGACAGATGTTAACTAGACATTGTGGTGATCATTTTGCAGTATATACAATTACTGAAGCATTCTGTTGTACCCCTGAAACTAATACAATGTTGTATTATTTAAGTCTTCTCTATCTTTACTGATTTTGTGTATTGTTTTATCAATTATTGAGAAAATTATGCTGAAATCTGTGACTATAATTATGAATTTGTCTACTTGTCCTTGTATTTCTATCGGCTCTTGCTTTATGTACTTTGAAGCTCTATTATTAAATATATAAACCTCTTGGAATCTTATGTACTGTTGCTGAATTGACCCCTTTATCATTACAGAATAGCTTTTTTAAAAAAAATTAATTTTTATTGGAGTAGAGTTGATTTACAATGTTGTGTTAGTTTCTGCTGTACAGCAAAGTGAATCAGTGATACATATACATATATCCACTCTTTTTTGGGTTCTTTTCCCATACAGGTCATTACAGAGTATTGAGTAGAGTTCCCTGTGCTATACAGTAGGTTCTTATTAGGTATATATTTTAAATAGTAGTAGTCTGTATGTGTCAATCCCAATCTCCCAATTTATCCCTCCTCCCCCCCCCAAATAACCTTTTTTAACTCTGATAATATTTTTTGCTCAGAAATCAAATTTGTCTGATATTAAAATAGCCATTACTGCTTTCTTTTGATTAGTATTTGCATCTTTTTTCATCCTTTTAGTTTTAATCTATTTGTGTTTCTCTATTTAAAGTTGGTTTCTTTTAAGCAGCATATATAATCAGGTCTTGCTTTTTAAAAATCTAACAATCTCTGCACTTTAATTGGGCTGTTCAGAGTATTTATATTTATTCTGATTATTGATATGTTTGAATTTGTGAGCTGTCATGCTATTTGTTTTCTGTTTGTCTTATCTATTCTTTGTTGCCCTCCCCCCTTTTTTTGGCTTACTTTTGGATTAATTGGGTATGTTTTATTTTATTTTGTATCCTTTGTTGGCTTATTAGCTATAAGTTTTCTTCTTAGTGGTTGCTTTAGGGTTTATAGCACACATTTTTGTGTGTGTGTGTGTGTGGTACGCAGGCCTCTCACTGTTGTGGCCTCTCCTGTTGCGGAGCACAGGCTCCGGATGCACAGGCTCAGCGGCCATGGCTCACGGGCCTAGCCGCTCCGCAGCATGTGGGATCTTCCCAGACCGGGGCACAAACCCGTGTCCCCTGCATCGGCAAGTGGACTCTCAACCACTGCGCCACCAGGGAAGCCCTATAGCACACATTTTTAACTTATTACAGTCTGTCTTCAAGTAGTATCATGCCACTTCATTAATAGCCTAAGAACCTTATGACAGTATACTTCCAATAACTGGATAACTACAGCCTTTGTGCTCTTGTGGTCATTTATTTTACTTCTACAAATATTATGAACCCCACAATACATTATTACTTTTATTTGACATAATCAGTTATTTTTTACAGTCCTTTATACTTCTATTGTGGTAAAATATACATAAATAAAATTTACCATTTAAACAATGTTTAAGTGTATAATTCAGTGCGTTAAGTACATTCACAGTGTTGGGCCACCATCACCACCGTCCATTTCCAGAACTTTTTCATCATCCCAAACAGAACTCAGCTCCCATTAAACAATAACTCCCCATCCCCCTATCCCTCCAGCACCTGGTAATCTCTGTTATATTTTCTGTTTCTGTGAATTTGCCTGTTCTAGTAACCTCATGTAAGTGGAATCAGACAATATTTAACCTTTTGTGTCTTATTTCACTAGCATAATATTTTCAAGGTTCATCCATGTTGTAGCATGTATCAGAATTTCACTCCATATTAAAGGTAAAAAACATTCCATTGTATATATATACCTCATTTCATTTATCCATTCATCTGTTGATAGACATTTGAATCGTTTCCACCTTTTGACTATTGTGAATAATGCGGCTATAAACATTGGTGTACAAGTATCTCTTTGAGTCCCTACTTTCAATTCTTTGGGGTATTTACCTAGAACTGAAATTTTTAGATTATGTGGTAATTTTATGTCTAACTTTTTGAGGAACTGCTAAACTGTTTTCCACAGCAGCTGCATACTTTACTTTCTCACCAGAAACGTTCAAGGGTTTCAGTTTCTCCACATCCTCACCAATACTTATTTTCTGTTTTTCTAATAGTCATCCTAACGGGTGTAAAGTAGTATTTCCTTGTGGTTTCGATTTGCATTTCCCTAATGGCAAGTGATGTTGGGCATCTTCTTTGGAGTAATGTCTATTCAAGTCCTTTGCCCATTTTTGAATTGGGTTGTTTGTTTTTTGTTGTTAGTTGCAAGAATATTTTATATATCTTGGATATTAATCCCGTATCAGATATATGACTGATAAATATTTTCTCCCATCTGTAGGTTGTCTTTTCAGTCTTGATAGTATTTTTTGATATTCAAATTTTTATGAAGTTCAATTTATCTATTTTTTTTGTTGCCTGTGCTTTTGGGATCACATCCAAGAAATCATGGCCAAATCCAGTGTCATGAAGCTTTTTTCTTATGTGTCCTTCTGGGAGATTTATAAATTTACCTCCTACATTTAGGTCCTTGGTCCATTTTGTATTAGTGTTTGTATATGGCATAAGGTATCAATCAGTCCAACCTCATTCTTTTTCATATCACTATCCGGTTTGCCCAGCACCATTGTTGAAAAGACTATCCTTTCCCCAAGTGGACTCAACTACAAAGGCTAGTGATTGTCGAGAGGCCATGGTAGAGACTGGTGCAGGCTAGCAAGCCATCCAGTGCGCCGTATGCAAGCGTCATAGATGCTGAGCAGTTCAGATAGGTCACAGGATCGAGCAGTGTTATTCACAGGGGAGCCCAGTTCCTGGAGTCTTTTCACTTTGGCTGATATCCAGAACGAGGTAGGTGGGTGAGGGCTGAAGGATGGGACCCAGCTGCCTAGGAAATGGGGCCAGACGTTGCTGGGGCAGAGCCTCGGACTCCACCCAGGTGAGTGAAGACAGAGGCAGGGCCTGACTGACAGTGACTCCGAGTGCCAGGTGAGAGGGCCTCTCGCTGAGGCTGGGCTCAGTGCTCAGATGGGGAGTCAGTAAAGTGCGGCGTGGACATTCCCGGAATTCCCATGTCTCACCCTCACACACGCCAGATCCAAGGTGATGGGACGACTGGGGCCCCACTTGGGAAGTGAGATGGGCCTGGCCTTCAGGTGAGGGGCGCCATGAGTCCCAGCTGTACGGCCACTGTGTAATAAAATGACTAGACAAGCATCTCCCATCTTGAACTTGTTCCATAGGCTTTGAGTGTGTTCTGCTTTCTATTTTATTCAGAAAAACGTTTGAATGCTTGTCAAGATTGACACTTGACTTCTCAACGTGCACTCCTCAGAACATGGCCAGTCAGGACCCTCTTCTGTTGCAGGTGTGCCCACTGCCTTGTGACCCGCCCATCTGACCCCTTTGCCCGCTACTGTCTAGAATGTGGCTCTTCTGTCCCGCCCATATTTGGCTGCCGTCTCCCACCCCCAGAAGGAGCTCAGGTGAGCAGCAGAATCCTTAAAACCTTCTTCCATTGGTTTATCTGATCTTTGTGTGCAGCAGGAGCAGAGTACCTGGCAAACGTGAACCACAGACGTAAATACTTGTTGAAAAAATTACTGGCAAGTGAATCTTGTACTATCCAGACTGCTACTTAGGAATGAAAAGCTTGTTTGCGATGCCATTTCTTTTGTGTGGCCTTGAAGAAGCATAGGCTCAGAAAAAGACTGAAGTCTTTTTATTTCAGTGATTCACATATGGATAAATACATGTTTCCTGCTTATGTGATATTTCTGTTCATAACCTGGGGACAATAAGGAAATATATTCTAGAAATAAATGACCAGGAGTACTGATTACAAGTCTGTATATCCATAGGATACTTCATTCTGTCCAAAGAAGCTGTTTATATAGGCTATAGATTGATCAGTATATCTAAATTTAAAAGTTTTGGCTAAGTGTAGATAATAATTGATATTCTCCTACCATTAAGTTTGTAGCTAGTTAGAAAACGTACTTGGCTTACTACAAATCAAAACCTTCACCAAAATGTGTTCATCTTTTATGCACGTGATACTTTGGGGGTTTTTTGGACTAAGGTTTACAAAATGATATAAAAGGATCTGTGAAGTTGACTGAAAATGACCATTTAAAAAAGATAGTCACTGAGAAAAAGTCACTATTCAATAAATTCAGAGTCCAGAGTTTTAGGATTGAGTTATGCATTTAAGCAAGTGGCCAGATACTAAATGGATATGCTGTAGAAGTCACTTTACTTCCATGATATATTTTGAACTCCTCGTAAAAGATGGGACAGCAAATAAAACATGAACAGGTCTCATTGGTTTGAATTTTCCCTGCTTATATTTATGGGTGCAATGTCAAAGTTATTTTTTACTGGCCTGCAAACAGATTTTCAAGACTTTCTTTGTTATTACAGGGAGAAAAGGTTATCAGGGATTATAAATATTCAAAATGATGACATTTGCAACATCTATACTGCCTGTAAATGATATTTATTAACGTGCTCTAATGTATAAACAGCTTTGTAATTTGACCTATTGAGTTCTTATTGTGTCCTGCTCTCAGCTGGGTTTCTGGTACTCAAAGGGGCGATCCTACTCCTAGGATCCCAGACCCAAGCCACTCAGGGTCTCATTAGAGAGATGCAGAGGGGTGCCTCTTCATCCTGCCTTGTGGATTTCTCTGTAGCCAGCTGGTTGATGTTAATTTTTGTCAGTAGAGGCCCATTGCTGGGAGGGACACTGCAGGAGAAAGGTCTCGACTCCTCTTCCTGTTTCTGCTGTGCTTCCCTCTCCCTGTGCTCTGACGGTGCTCAGCTACCTGCAGGACACCTGGTTGTGCTGAACCCCGGTGAACTGCATGGCATCTTGTGAGCAGCTTCTCAGTGGGCTCCACGGGTACCCAGCCAGCTTCCAGAAAGTCTCTCAGGCGTCCCAGGGGGCAGTTTCCCAGCACGTTTCATCAGCAGCCTGCGCGTGGCTTCCCAGCATGTCCTGCCAGCTCCCCAGGGGGAGAGTCCTCATGAGTTTCATAGGATCCCGCCTGCTCTGGGGCCAGCTCTGGTCTGTGTCACCCCAGTGAACTTCTCTGCCATCCTGTGGGTGACAGCCACACCCAGTTCAGTAAGTGCCTCTTCCAGACTGGATCCTCTTCAGGTCCTCTGCCTCAGCCGGAGCAGCAGTGGCTCTCCCCATCCTGGGTAGTCCTGTATCCTTTAGAGTTAGCTTTACCCACTAGCAGTTAGTCCTCTGTTATTAGTTAATAACTATTTATATTAAACTGTCCCTGTTTAAATTACCCTGAGGTTTCTGTCTCCTGACTGGACTTTGACTGATACAGAGTTGGTACCAGGAGCGGCCCCAGGAACTAGACCTGCAAAGAAGGGGTTTGGTCCTTCCCTTTGCTCGGGAGCAGCGCTGAGCTCCTTGCCCATGGGAAACAGGATGCTAGTAAATCATAGCATGAAGTGGCATCACGAGAAATCAAGCTATCACATGGGCCTGGTAGTGAGGAAGCATCACCTAAAGCAAGCCTCTTGGGTGGCCAGGCGGCCGCTGCACTTGACGGTTGTGGCAGCAATGATGATACCAGGGCTGTGGTGTGGACAGTTGTCCTGAGCACCTGGGAGCATCACAGAAACCGACAAGCTCAGGACCTTTCACTCATAATCCAAGAACCAGAGTGCCCCCATGACAGCCCCAAAAGAACCTATTTCTTGTAGCTCCAGGGATTTGCTGCTGAAAGCAAACACAAACTTTAGTTGAATATGTTGGTGAGTTACAGCATAAGCTGAATTCACTTTATCACCACATTTCTTTTGTGAAAGTTTGAGTATGTATTGGGACAGAGCAGGACCCTGAAACTGGGAATGGAGATGTTGGCTTGGACCCAGATGAAATGCACATTCTTTCTTTTTTTTTTTTTTTTTTGCGGTTCATGGGCCTCTCACTGCTGTGGCCTCTCCCGTTGTGGAGCACAGGCTCCGGATGCGCGGGCTCAGCGGCCATGGCTCACAGGCCCAGCCGCTCCGCGGCATGTGGGATCTTCCCGGACCGGGGCACGAACCCACCCCTGCATTGGCAGGTGGACTCTCAACCACTGCGCCACCAGGGAAGCCCGAAACGCACGTTCTTGATTCCCTAAATTACTCTGCCAGCGGATGAGCTGGCCCTCCTGTCTGAGGATGCTAGCCTTCCTTTCCTTGAAATCTCTGTGATAACCTCGCCTGGGGCAGTGGCTTTGAAAGGGGATGTGTATTCTCATCAAGACTCACCGTAGCCATCCTGTAGCATGACTACGGTCCAATCCCAGCTGCTCTAGAGGGACAGGTGTACTCTGTGATCCAGGACAAAAAGCTTACACATGAAAAGAAGAGCACAATTTTGCTAACATATATTGGCAGAATCTTGGGGGACAAGTCTGGGAGTGGATTTTAAATGAGGGCAGAATATAACACTAAGTTGGGCCAAATTCGCTGATATACATGCCTTTTTTATAGATTCTGGATTGATTTTAATATGTTAGCTAATGAAGCTGGCGGGGACTCCAGCTGCCTTTTGGGTTGGCTGACTAAAACTTGGACTCAGTAGTAGCCTATGGTTAGTGAGACTCGATGCTAAGTCTTTCCTGGTATCATGTTGGAGTAGGTTTGTCAGGTATATCCTGTGTGCCCCCAACTCTCAACTGCATTTCACAAGAAGGCCCAGAAGACACGTCCTTCACTAAGGCATAGACTTAGGAATACATATTAGTGAAAGGAGCGCCTGCATCCTTGAAAAGTTCCATGGCTGCTTTCCTTGGAGGCCAGACATGATCATGGGGCGATCCCACTCTTGAGCTGGGCTCCCTGATTTCAGGGGGCTAACGGGATTCCAGAGGTCAAGTGGCAGCACTTAACTGCCAAAGACAAGGTGGGCACATCTACCGTAAAAGGCCGCAGCAACATATCAGTAATCAGAATCTGATTGTGGTCTTCCTAAGAATGAAACAGATGGGCAGCCTACTAGTGTCTTGCTTGGTTTATATAATAGAAAAAAAAAATCACATGTTTTGTAGCCAAATACGTGACTTGAGCCACCACAGTGGAACATCCAAGGGCGTCACCCAGTTTCAAGACTTAAGTCGATTCGCAAACCCACAGCTCCCTAACTGAAGGGCGGCTGGGTGTCCTTGAGGATGGACCCTGCATCATTGCAAGTACATGTCATAGGTCATCCTTGAAGCCTTTTCCAGAGGGACCTGTGCCTTGAGGAAAAGGAAATGCCTAAACCTTTGGGGGCTTACTAGATACTAGCTCTGAGTTGATGCTGATCCTTAGAGTTCCAAAACGCCACTGTGGTCCCCCAGGAAAAGTTGGGGCTTAGAGTCATCAGGTGATGCTAGATGGAGCCTTACCTTAAGGCTGACTCATAGTTTTCGCTTCATGTATTCTGGGGACTTGTTGTTATGTTCATGTACACTTATAATTGCTGTGTCTTCCTGATTTATTGACCCTTTCATCATCACAAAATGCCTCTCTTTGTCTCTAGGATCATTTCTTGTTTTTAAAGTCCTTTTTTCCTGATATTTACGCAGTCACTCTAGCTCCCTTACCCATACTATTTCCATTATATACCTTTTTCTATACTTGTATTTTCAACCTATTTGTATCTTTGAATCTAGGTCATGTCTCTAGTCAGGCATACCTCTCGTTTTTTTATCCCATCTGACAGTCTCTGCCTTTTGAATGTGGTGTTATTGTCTATTCACATTTAATGTCTTTAATGATATGGTTGGATTTACATATGCTATTTTGCTGTTTGTTTTCTATTTGTCTCACGTCTTTTTTGTTCCTCTGTTCCTCCTTTACTTCCTTCTTTTGTGTTAAATAAATAATTTTTAGTATGCCATTTTCATTCCTATGTTTCCTATTTTTTTTACTATTTTGAAAAGTTCTTTTCTTTTTAAAAGTTATTTTCTAAGAGAACGCTAGAGATTACAACATACTCCTTAATTTCTCAAGTCTATTTCAGAATAATTTAATTTAAATCCAGTAATACACAGAAGCTTTGCTCCAATATATCTTCTTTTCCTCCCCTCAGAGACAATTTCTATTGACTGTTTGTTTCCCATGAGTACTGGTCACACTTTCTTGTTTTTTGCACATCTCACAATTTTTTCTTGAATTTTGGACATTTTAGAGAGTATAATAAGTCTGGAGTCTGACTTTTTCTCCTTGTGTTGTTGTTTTGGTTTTTTTGTTTGTTTACTTGGATTAACTCTTTCAAGCCTGTCTTCCCTGCAGTTTTCAACCACTAATATCAGGGTTTTCCCCTTGTTTTATTTATTTATTTATTTATTGCGGTACGCAGGCCTCTCACTGTTGTGGCCTCTCCCGTTGCGGAGCACAGGCTCCGGACGCGCAGGCTCAGCGGCCATGGCTCACGGGCCCAGCCGCTCTGCGGCATGTGGGATCTTCCCGGACCAGGGCACGAACCCGTGTCCTCTGCATCGGCAGGTGGACTCTCAACCACTGCACCACCAGGGAAGCCCCCCTTGTTTTATTTTTAAGCCTGGGATCAGCCCTGGGTGTGCATAGCTTAGACTTCGACTGAAGATTGGCCAGAAGTTGTGCTCAAACACCTTGGCCCTCCAAGGCTTCCAGTCTCTGCTGAGGGATCTGTTGTGGGCTGGGCGGAACATTCAAACTTCAGGCTGTTTTCAGGTCTGCCCCAGCTCCTACTTTATGCTGAGCTCTCTTGTACCTTCACGTGCAGCCAAGGATGTGTGGGTGGCTTGGACCCTCTTAGGTCTAACGCTGCACATGCGAACATCTTTCAGTCAACTGAGGGTGTGGGAGGAACTTATCAAGCCCCCTAGAGATGACCTACCTTCTGGAACTCCCCTTCAGGTCCCTGGCTAGTTGCTGGTTCATCAGTTGCCCCAGACAGGACCGTGAGCTCAGGCTAGTGGATCCACTGTCCTCCCTGTTTGCTTGCCACTGAGATCATCACCTGAACCGTGCTCCAAGTCACACGAGCCCTGCCCGTCAGCAGCTGCGAACATGCTGCTTTTCACAGCCCTCCCTGCTCTGTGGAGCTTCCATGCTGATGGAGCTGGAGGAGGACGGGGACAGCCCAAGCAAGACCCAGCAGACATGTGGTGTTCTTGCCCAAAGTTCATTACTTTTCAGTTTGTTGTCTGTCTTTGGTTGACTTTCAGAATTTTTAAAGTTTTATCCAACTTTATAATTGCTTTTTGGAGAGAAGATGTGTCGATTTCCTCACTCCATCATGCTGTAAGCTATTTTTTCTTTTCTTTATACCTCTCTTTTCTACAATAAACATGTTTTTACTTTAATAGGAAGGAAATAAGAATAAAAGTGGTAATTATTTAAAAGAAATTTTTACAGAAGCAAATTAAACCTTACATTTTAAGATCTACTTATACCTTCAGTTTTTGCCAACCTGACCTCGTTCTTTGTGCAGATGGGCTTATGTGCAGAATGTGAAAACCTGGTGCCCGTGAATACGCCCATCTGTGTGGTCTGTGAGGCTCCTCTCACTCCACAGCTGCAGCCACAGGCCAACCTCCGCTTGAAGGTAATGAAATGTGAATCTGTAAAAGTGTGAATAAAACACATAGAAATTAATGTTCGAACCATTAGCATCTTTCTTCAGCTGATGGAATTGGCTAACAATTGATAAGCTAATACCTGTGAACAAAATCCACTCTCATTTTTGGAAAGGCATCTGCCCAAGAGTTTAACTTGCCAGTAGGATCTAAATATCAAGAGAGATACACAGAAATGTGTTCCCTGAACATGGATTTGGAGGACAGATTGCACTGCAGCTAACACAGACAGTTGTTTACTTCATATATTTAAACTCGAGCATTGTAATTAATATTGACTTTTCATCTTGTCCTTAAAGTCACTTCATGTTTTCATTTGCTTTGTTCGATTATGGGTCTCTATTACGTAGGAAAGAAGGATTACAGCTAGTCACATGGATGAAAAAGTTAAGTATCATCATGAACATTAAAAAAATCTTGTTAGACAAATGATGTCATGCCATGAAAATTTTTTTGGTAGAATTATTGAACATACAACTGTATCTTTTCTCCATTTTTCAATTTATAGTCCCATTCACCTCCTTTTTACTTGACCTCAAGTAAAGGTCACTAGAGGATGAAATAGATTTAATAAAGATAACTTTGGGGATTAAAAAAGCAAGAATTTTTAGCAATAAGGGAAGTGCGTGGACTTAACTTACAGTTAGAACTGTAGCACTCCAAAAATGACCCTGTGGAGTCTATGTGGGCAAAGTTTATGAGAGAAAAGGTAAGTTCACTTTTCCTTACATGTCCCAGCTCCCCTTCACTGTGAAAAAAATGTTCAAAAGTATCCCAGGGCTTCCCGGGTGGCGCAGTGGTTGAGAGTCCGCCTGCCGATGCAGGGGACACGGGTTCGTGCCCCGGTCCGGGAAGATCCCACATGCCGCGGAGCGGCTGGGCCCGTGAGCCATGGCCGCTGAGCCTGCGCGTCCGGAGCCTGTGCTCCGCGACGGGAGAGGCCACAGCAGTGAGAGGCCCGCGTACCGCAAAAAAAAAAAAAAAAAAAAAAAAGTATCCCAGGCTAAGTAAACCTTCAGAAGTGAGATTTTGAAGAACTGGCTGGACGAAAGTGAGGTAGATGAAAATTTACTAATCTTTTTGTTTGATGACTATTTTCAATCTTAAGAAACTTTAGAAGTCACTGCAGGAAGCCACCATACAGCCCTGGAGGCCTATGTCCAAACTTCCTATACATGAGAGTGAGACACCAGCTTCTCTCTTGTTTAAGTCACCATGATTCTGGCTGTTCTGTCAATCACAGCAGCACCTGTTCTCACTAATATTTACATTATCCGGGATATTTGAAGATAATAACATTTCGAACCCTTTGAACTATTCAAAACAGGAGGAATAGGGGTAAGTGTTGGCTGAGAGCCAGGTTCAGTATATATCATGTCACCTTCAGCATTTGAAACCCAGACTTCTTCCCATGTTGTGGAAAGACAGCGGGTACAAAGGTATAAGTAAGTCCTCTGTTGAGGATAAACATAGCACTTCTATAGTGATTAGGAGTGTCAAATCCAGGAGTGACCCCCCCTTTTTTTTTTTTTGCCTTCTCTCTTTTTTTTTAACACCTCTATTGGGGTATAATTGCTTTACAATGTTGTGTTAGTTTCTGCTGTATAACAAAGTGAATCAGCTATATGCATACATATATCCCCATATCTCCTCCCTCTTGCGTCTCCCTCCCTCCCTCCCTATCCCATCCCTCTAGGTGGTCACAAAGCACGGAGCTGATCTCCCTGTGCTATGCAGCTGCTTCCCACTAGCTATCTATTTTACATTTGGTAGTGTATATATGTCCATGCCACTCTCTCACTTCGTCCCAGCTTACCCTTCCCCCTCCCCGCGTCCTCAAGTCCATTCTCTACGTCTGCGTCTTTATTTCTGAGAGTGACCCCTTTTTAAAGTACAGTTTTGATGAGAGAGAGACAATCACTTGAAACTGATTTCTACTCTATTAATGGGCCAAAGGCAGAACATATACCTTATAATGAGGAAATCAGTTGATAATTCAAAGATGAAATTTAGAAAATCAAGCCTGTTTGACATCTGATGTTGAGTTTTCAAAGGGAGTCATGAAATTACTGAGTACCCAAGCTTCACATTAGCTAAAAATGCCTCAAATAGGCACAGCTTCAATAAAGGGCTCTCTGAAACATTAACTTTCTCAAGACCTTAGGAAATAATGATTTAGGGTACATTTATCATTATCTCCAGAAGTGAGAATCTCAGGACCATTTCTGTTGGCACGGTGTTTTTTCCCCTGGTGTTTTGTCTGTTTCAACATTGGACTCATACGATTTACTGTTGTTTTTACTAAAGACATGACTTCAACAGCTGTATGTCTTATACTACTAGTTACACTGCTTTAGTTGAGCTGCTTTTACCAAAGCATTTGGGTCACTCTGGGCACTCCATCCTCTTCTTTTTTGTGTACTTTACCACGTACACAATACGTTCTGCACCCTAAGAATTTACTGGAATAAGTCTGAGCTCCCAGCAGTGCCAGGTGGCACAGGGAGTGGTGTGAGCCTGAGAAGCAGTCGCTGGACACCTGCTCTAGGGTCACTGAACAGGGATGATTAGGGGAAGGAGCCTGAGGAAGGAGCGAGGTCCCCAGGCAGCTGGCATCCCTCACCAAGGCACAGCCATGAAGCTTCCTTCAGGTTCACCCAGTGTCTCTGGGTTCCACCTTGCCCCTCCCGTGCCAGCCCTCAGGTACTGAGCAGCTTTTTCAAAGGCACCTTTTGATGTGGCTTTACCAGCTGCTGCTTCCCGGACCACCCTCTAGGGCTCTGCTCGCTGCATTCCCCGGGCTGTGACCCCTGCACCCACTGCCCCAGTGATCTGGGCCCCCGCTTGCCGTGGTGGCAGGGGGCACAGTGGAGGATTCGTCAGCTCTTATCGGGGGCCAGGGCCAGGGATAGATTTGAAGAGGGGGTGTCATCTGAGCAGAAGTTGTAGGAGGCACAGGCATTTGCCATACGGGAAGGGGTGGGACAAAGAGAAGTGATGTGTGGGTGTGTGTTCAGGTATGAGGTGGAGGAGGGGGGCGTGCCAGAAAGATGCACAGAGACCTGAAACTGCAGGATGTGCTCCAAAACTTTGCAAGCAGTTCGGTTTCGTGAGCTGCAGAAATGCTGGCGGGGGCCGTGGGCTGTGGGAAATGGCGCCTTCTCTACCCTTCTTTCCCAGTGGACCCTGGAGGGTTAAAAGCAAGGACGGCTTTTAATCAGACTTGATTTTTAGAGAGACCTTTGTCACCGTAACATCTGATCTGGTGGGAAATGCCTGATTTTTACGACGGTGGGAAATGCCTGATTTTTATTGCTGCTACCCATGGAAGGACCCTGGTTGGAAATCTTCATCCCAGTGGCTTTCCCAGAAGTTACAAGGGCGACAGATTTTTAGATCACATTCTCACCCAGAGAGCCTCCTCTGAGGTCAGTGGGAACACCTGTGTAAGCTGCTCACAGAAGCCAGCGTGCCGTCCCTCCCCAAAGCGCCAGCAAGTCCAGTTGATGCCTCCCTCCCATTTCTAGGTTGGTCTCCATCTCCCTCCACAAAGTGCACAAAGTACCATCGGTCCTCTTCCTGCTGTGAGGCAGACAGACCCAACCGCTGTGGCAGGCTTCTCTCGTGTTGATGTAAAGCCCTTGTCAACGCTGAGGAATTTTGCTGCATCAGATACTTTTTTCTACTGCCAGGATTAGAAGATATAGTAGCTGGAGTTTCTTCTTTTGTCCTCTGGCCTGTATTTCAGAATAGGAGAGGATTTTATGTTTTTAAAAATTTTCTAATTTTCAGTAACACGTGAAATAGTCCAAAGATACACAACGAAGTGTGTAATTTCCCCACCCCACCTCTGTTTCTATCCCCTGAAATAACCAATGACAGCAGCTTAGTGAGTGTCCTTCTATGTATTTATCTAGATGCACAGAAACATATTTCTATATATTCACACATTTAAATTTGGTTTTGTTTGTTTGACTCTTCCTGCCTCCCTCCCTCCCTTTTCTTTCTTCTTTTTTTTTTTTAAATTAATTAATTGATTGACTTATGGCTGCATTGGGTCTTCATTGCTGCCCACGGGCTTTCTCTAGTTGCGGAGAGAGGGTGCTACTCTTCGTTGCGGTACGTGGGCTTCCATTGTGGTGGCTTCTCCTTGTTGCGGAGCACAGGCTCTAGGCGCGCGGGCTTCAGTAGTTGTGGCTCGCGGGCTTAGTTGCTCCACGGCATGTGGGATCTTCCCAGACCAGGGCTCGAACCTGTGTCCCCTGCATTGGCAGGTGGATTTTTTTTTTTTTTTTTTTTTTGCAGTATGTGGGCCTCTCCCTGTTGCGGCCTTTCCCGTTGAGGAGCACAGGCTCCGGATGCGCAGGCTCAGCGGCCATGGCTCACGGGCCCAGCCGCTCTGCGGCATGTGGGATCTTCCTGGACCGGGGCACGAACCCGTGTCCCCTGCATCGGCAGGCGGACTCTCAACCACTGCGCCACCAGGGAAGCCCTGGCAGGTGGATTCTTAACCACTGTGCTACCAGGGAAGTCCCTCTTTCGTTCTTTCTTTCTCTTTTTACAAAAAACGAAGGCATCCCCTTGGCCGTTTTCTACAGTTGAAAACTAATGTCAGCATCTCCCCTTTGACCAGAACACGTGAACCCTTTTGGAAAGAGACCTTCAGCTTCCTTCTGGCTCTAACTAGCAACACATGTTTTACCTCCAGGACTCCCATTGTGTCTGGGGTTCCTGGAATCTGTGAGGCTTAGGGCTGGGATCCTCGTGAAGTCATTACTCTTTGAAAGAGATCTGAGGACTCACACAGCGAGGGCACAGGTACCTCCTATGAGACCCCAACCCCTCGCCCAATGATTCAGGGCTAATGCCAGTGTAACCACAGCTCTGTGTCAAGTTGACCTTGGCATCTTACAAAATCCTCTTTGAGATTAAGTTTGCCACTACCTACTGGTTTGTGTCAATTAAAGCTCATCATTTGGGAGATTAGAAAATTGTTCTCATCTTCCAGCTGCTTTGTAAGGAAAAGTTTTACCCCAGTGACTAAGCCAGGTCCACGAAATTGCTTGGAACGGTTCAACTGGTCAATGTGTTGCCAGTGCTGTGGATGAGGCAGCAAATGAGGGTATTGGCTTTTTATAAAGTGCTTGTTGTAAATGTTTAGGATCCTCATTAAGTCTGTCTGGTGGTGGCCTGAGTCCCACATCGTCCCTACGGACATACATGAATCTATGATGTAGTGATTGTGATACAAGGTTTTTATCTGTGGGTCATGGTCACTGCTCTTCAAGAAGTGAGCCACGTGGTGTCAAAAAGCCACCCCAGAAACCATGAGGAAAGCCTGTCGACCAAGAAGGCTGTGCTTACTGGACCAAATACAGTGAGATAAACCAGCACTTTGACCATCTTAGCAGCATCTCAGAAGAGAGAAGATGGGGAAGGGTATTTATGGGGTTTCAGTACCGCGGTTGGGCAATTTTAAAGAGAATTTGACAGGAATGCAGCCTAAGGTAAACTGTGAGCTTTGGGAGATGAGGATGTGCCAGTGCAGGTTCATTGGTTGTGACAAATGCACCATCTGGTGTGAGATGTTCATACTGGGAGGTTGTGTGTGTGGACAGGGGTGTATATGGGAACTCCCTGTAATGTCTGCTCAGTTTTGACGTGGACCTTAAACTACTCTAAAAAACAAAGATTATTAAATTCAAAAAAAACTTTTTGAATGTTATTTTATTTATATTTTATACAGCAGGTTCTTATTAGTTATCTATTTTATACATGTTAGTGTATATATGTCAATCCCAATCTCCCAATTCATCCCATCACCACCACCACCCCCGCTGCTTTCCCCCCTTGGTGTCCATACGTTTGTTCTCTATGTCTGTGTCTCTATTTCTGCCCTGCAAACTGGTTCATCTGTACCATTTTTCTAGGTTCCACATATATGCGTTAATATATGATACTTATTTTTCTCTTTCTGACTTCACTCTTGTTTAAAGAGAGTTTTGCAAGGCAGTATTGGGATTGGGCAGAGTTAGTTTGGACTGGGCAGAGTTATGTCATGCTAGTTGTTTTTTCTTTTAATAAATTTATTTATTTTAGGCCGCATCGGGTCTTCGTTGCTATGTGCAGGCTTTCTCTAGTTGTGGTGAGCAGGGGCTACACTTTGTTGCGGTGCACGGGCTTCTCACTGTGGTGGCTTCTCTTGTTGTGGAGCATAGGCTCTAGGCATGAGGGCTTAGTAGTTGTGGCTCGTGGTCTCTAGAGCGCAGGCTCAGCAGTTGTGGCACACAGGCTTAGATGCTCTGCAGCATGTGGGATCTTTCCAGACCAGGTCTCGAGCCCATATCCCCTGCATTGGCAGGCGGATTCTTAACCACTGCGCCACCAAGGAAGCCCCTGTCATGCAAGTTTTCATTATTTATTTATTTTCATAAAAATTTCATATCTTTAAGGTGGTGATGTTTGTTTGTTTGTTTGTTTTTGCGGTACACGGACCTCTCACTGTTGTGGCCTCTCCTGTTGCGGAGCACAGGCTCTGGACGCGCAGGCCCAGCGGCCATGGCTCACGGGCCCAGCCACTCCGCGGCATGTGGGATCTTTCCGGACCAGGGCACGAACCTGTGTCCCCTGCATCGGCAGGCGGACTCTCAACCACTGCGCCACCAGGGAAGCCCTGGTGGTGATGTTTTGATATACATATACAGAGTGAAATGATTACTTCAGTCAAGCTAATTAACATATCCATCTTTGTATACTGGAAATTTGCTAAGAGAGTAGATTCCAGGTGCTCTCACCACACACACACACGTACACAAATGGCAGCTATGGAGGACATACTAGTTTTATTTATTTTTTTAAAGTTTACCCATTTATTTATTTATTTTTATATTTATTTATTGGGTTGCACCAGATCTTAGTTGCAGCACGTGGGCTCCTTAGTTGTGGTATGCAAGGTCTTAGTTGCGGCATGCGTGTGGGATCTAGTTCCCTGACCAGGGATCGAACCTGGGCCTCCTGCATTGGGTGTGTGGAGTCTTATCTGCTGAGCCACCAGGGAAGTCCCAGGACATACTAGTTTTAGATTGTGGGTCCTGCAAGTTGAGGGCCATTGGACTTAATAAGTAAGCAGTTTTACTTAGTTTATAGTTTTCTCTTTCCAGAGTATTTCTTGCAGCAAACAGATGGATTATTTTCATTTGATCTCACTGTATTTTAACTGAGGGACAGGAAATTTGTTTCACTTCTCAGTGGATTCTACCAGATCAGGAAGATCACTGCCTTAAATCTCACAGAAAAGCTCTGATGATCGCAGATTATGCTTTGGGGACCTTAAGCAACTGGGAAGAAAGCTGGAACCAGGAGGTGTCAGGACCCACGGAGAACAAGTCTACGGTTCTCTGCCATTTTGAGGAGCAGTGAGTTGGCCTCTGCCCTTGAGGCGTTCTCTGGGCTGGGAACTGTGGTTTCCCGAGCTGGCTCTGGCTCCTAGGAGGACCTTGGGGTCTTTTACGTAAGTGGGACTTGAGAAAGACTTGGAAAGGACAGGGGAATTATGCAGAATAGTCCAGTGACTAAACAGATGTTAGTTACCAACCTCCCATGGCCGAACTCTGGCTAGGCTGTGTTAGCCATCTTTTCTTTTTCTCTTGTTGTTTTCTGTATTGCAGCTTATCCCCAGGTTCCTGACTCAGAAGGTTGAACTTACGACCCATTTTCTAAGATGGCCTTTTTACTTTTCCATTTCTAAGTGAGAAACTACAGAGCAAATCTAAATTCACATTTAATATAAAGCCCCGTGGAGCAGACCCCAGGCCAAGAACTAGGTTACTTGTAAACGTATACTCTTTTGCTGGTCTTGGGCCTTCCTGTTTATTGTTGAAGCCAGGAGATGGAGCCTACCAAGTAGCACAGTTTCCACAATGAAAAAAATAATAACTCAGAAGCAGTGTAACATAGTCAATTTGCCTTCCTAAGGCCAAATGAGTACTCTTTTTCAGTTTTTTCATTTTGGGGTTTGTTTCTTTCAAAACTATGTTCATTTGTCTGACACTATTTATGTTGTAATAATTCCTAAATCCTAAATCCAATTTCAGGGTCTGGGTGTTAGTATAGGGTCTCTAGCTGGCTGATCGGCTGGAAAGACTGCTTAATGATTTCCTTGCACAGCTGTTTGCTCAGAGGAACACCTATTTCTTTCTTTTTTTTTTTTTTCTTTGCGGTATGCGGGGCTCTCACTGTCGTGGCCTCTCCCGTTGCGGAGCACAGGCTCCTGACGCGCAAGCTCAGCGGCCATGGCTCACGGGCCCAGCCGCTCCGCGGCATGTGGGATCTTCCCAGACCGGGGCACGAACCCGTGTCCCCTGCATCGGCAGGCGGACTCTCAACCACTGCGCCACCAGGGAAGCCCTCTTTCTTTTTTTTTTGAACAGTACTTTGATTCATTGGACTTAAAGAGTTTACATACTAAATACTGAATAAGAAAGAAATAAAAAGCATGATTAAATAAATATGAAACTTCTCAATTCTGGCTTTCATGGCTTTCAGAGTATCATGCCTTGAAATAAAACCTTAAACTTGAATCAACGTACAGATGCCACTTCAGATCAGCACAGCTACATATGGTTTCCCTTTTTGCATGGTGTGTGTGTGTGTGTGTTCAAACTTGTGTTCCATGTAAGTTATTTTGAAAGATAAGTTTTAGATCATGAAATCATCAGAATATCTGACTGGTAATCATCATGGTGGTAGATAATGCACCTCTTACATTATTCCACCTTATTAACGCCCTTTAGTCCTAGTATGCTATACTATGCAGATGAATTGGCAGGAAAAATGAATACATTTATCTGTGAAGAAATGAGAGAGCCTGCATGGAAACACGTATTTCTCATTCTCTGTTTTCAAGGAGAAAGCGATCTGCCGCACCTGCGGCACAGGGAACCCTGCTCACCTGAGATACTGTGTCACCTGTGAGGGACCCCTGCCGTCATCGCAAGAGGTAGGTTGATTGCATGTGCCAGTCCTGTATTTTAATGGCTGATAAATGTTCGGTGTTAGTCTGCAGAGGGGAGAGGAAGTTTGTAGGGGAGGAGAGGGGAGAGACCAAAAGAAGCTGCTCATGGTAAAGTGAAAGCAACATTTCTGTGTTCACCAGTACAAAACTGTTTTCAAAGTCTTCAGGGTGATTCAATCAAGTCGGCAGTTTCTTACAATTTCATTTAGTGACTGCATGGCAGCCAGTGGGGTGGGGGCCGTTCACATTTCACTCACGGGCAGGCACATCTGTGTGGACTGTGCCTGCTGTGTTTTTTTGTTTTGTTTTGTTTTTTTAAGAAAAAATTTAAGCTTTATCTTGGTAAAACATTCCAGAATCCCTCAGATCACAGCATATCAATAAGCAAAATGTACACATACTGATTTTATACTGCATGTCAAGTCCCAAATTCCCGATCCTAGGAAAGCAAGTTGCAAAGTACAAGTGCTGGTAACAACTATAGGTAGTATTTTAAACAAAAATAAGTGAGTTTTCAGCTCTTAAGTGAAATGAGGCTTTAATCAAAAAGAGACTCAATTCCACAGTGTGCCTGCTGTGTTTTGAAATTGAGAGCATGGTGGGCACCCATCGTTGGGTTTCCTGCCAGCCTAACTTGAGTGTTTAAAATGAAGGAATTTAAATATAGTGAATAGGTTCCGTGTAGCTGATCTGTATTATGTTTATAAAATGTTCTGATGAAGTTTAAAATTACTTCCTGGTGGCTCTTGCCCTGGCCTAACAATTCCATGAAGAAGTCGGCATTTACTAGCCAATTTAGAAGAAAAATACTTGCTTCCTTGGGGGCGTTGTATAATATTTCTCTCTGTTTGGGGGGTTCTCATCTCGGAGCAATTACTTGGGAAGCTGGACAAGCACGTGATGGTCAGTGTAGTCAGCACGTTAGTATCAGCAGGCAGGGGGTTGCGATCCCGGGGCCGCCAACACAAAGTACCGCAAACCGAGTGGCTGGAAACAGCAGAATTTCATTGTGTCACAGTTTTGGGCACCTGAAGTCCAGAATCAAGATGCTGCCAGAGCCCTGTTGTCCGTGACGCTCTAGGGAAGGAACTCTCTCCAGCTCCCTGTGGAGTGCATCACCCCAGTCACCTGGCCACCTTCTCCCTGTATGACTTCACACCCTCTTCCCTCTGGGTGTGTATCTCTCTGTCTCCCTTTTTTATAAGGACACCAGTTATACTGGATGAGGGCCCCCCTAATGACCTCATTTTATAATAACTTGATTACCTCTGTAAAGATCCTATTTCCAAATAAGGTCACATTTTTTTTAAGAAAAAATTTAACCCTAGGTGCTGGGGTTAGGACTCCTCTTTGGAGGAGACACAATTTACCTTTAAAAAAATCTTTGTTTTTCATATACTTGTAACTTCTTTTCTCTGCTTTTATTTGAATTTTTCTTTTTAATTGTTGATTTACAACAATTCACCCCTTAACAGGAAGGTTGGCCAAGATATCTTTTTTTTTCTTTTTTTTAATTGGCCACACCACGTGGCTTGTGGGATCTTAGTTCCCGACAAGGGATCGGACCCGTGCACCCCTGCTGTGGAAGCACAGAGTATTAACCACTAGATGGCCAGGGAATTCCCCAAGGTATCCGTTAATGCTTTGTCTAATTACTGATAGTCTAAGACTAGCTGATTTAAAGGAACTCTTTTTGTTCCAAGTTTTATAGAGGTATTATTTATAAGCAATAAAACTCACCTATTTTAATTTTACAGGTTAATGACTGTTGGTAGTTATATACAGTCATTTAAACCACCACCACCGTAAAGATACAGAACAGTCCCGTTACCGTAAAAAGTTTCCTCATGTTCCTTGGCAGCTGAGCCCCTCCCATAACCACCAGCCCCAGAAAATACTCATCCCTTTGGACACTGTGGCATTGCCTTTTAAGGAAGTGTGTAGCTCTTGTGTGTGTGTGTTTGATTTCCTTCACTTACCATAATGTTTCGAGGTTCATTCATGTTGTATGTATTAATTTTTTTTAAATTTTGATAATTGGGCTTCCCTGGTGGCACAGTGGTTGGGAGTCCACCTGCCGATGCAGGGGACATGGGTTCGTGCCCCAGTCCAGGAAGATCCCACATGCCATGGAGCGGCTGGGCCCGTGAGCCATGGCCGCTGAGCCTGCGCGTCCGGAGCCTGTGCTCCGCAATGGGAGAGGCCACAACAGTGAGAGGCCTGCATACCGCAAAAAAAAAAAAAAAAAAAAATTTTTTTGATAATTGAGTACTATTCCACTGTATGGATATAATATAACGAATTCATCCATTCACCAGTTAACAGGCACTTGGGTTGTTTCCAGTTTCAGGCTATTATGAATAATGCTGCTGTGAACATTCCACATGCAAGTTTGTGTGTGGACGTAGTTTTCGTTTCTCTTGGGTCAATACATAGGACTGGGATTGCTGGTTCCATCTAAGTTCCCCTTTAATTTTATAAGATGTTGCCGTACTTTTTCCCCAAAGTGTCTATACCGTTTTACATTCCTACCAGTGAGATATGGAGGTTCCAGTTTCTCTGCATTGTCACCAACACTTGGTATTATCAGGCGTTTTTTTCATGACTTCCCCTCTTTACCATTTTAATGTCTGTAGGATCTGTAGTGCGACCGCCTCTTTCGTTCCAGATGTTTGTAATTTGTGTTCTCAGTTTCCTCTCTCTCTCTCTCATCCTTTCTCTGCCTTTTCTCTCTTTTTCTCAGTCTCTCTCTCCAGCTAGAGACTTATAATTTTTTTAAATTAATTAATTAATTAATTTTTGGCTGTGTTGGGTCTTCATTGCGTGTGGGCTTTCTCTAGTTGCGGTGAGGGGGGGGCTACTCTTCGTTGCGGTGAGTGGGCTTCTCGTTGTGGTGGCTTCTCTTGCTGTGGAGCACAGGCTCTAGGTGCACAGGCTTCAGTAGTTGTGGCACATGGGCTCAGTAGTTGTGGCTCACGAGCTCTAGAGCACAGGCTCAGTAGTTGTGGCGCATGGGCATGTGGCTCCTTGGCACGTGGGATCTTCCCAGACAAGGGCTTGAACCCGTGTCCACTGCATTGGCAGGTGGATTCTTAACCACTGCACCACCAGGGAAGTCCCATAGAGACTTAAAACTTTTATTGATCTTTTTGGAGAACTAGCTTCTGGTTCACTGATTTTCTTTATTTTTTGGTTTCGTTTTTTGGAATTTTGCTCTTTATTGTTTCCTTTCTTCTCTTTGTTTTAGATTTTAATATTCTCTTTCTGATTTCTTAAGGTGAGAATTCAAATCTTTGATTTAAAATTTTTCTTCTTTTTAAAAAGAGACTACAAATTTATCTCTAAGAACTTCTTTAGCAATATTCCACAAATTTATGTAAGTTGTATTTTTATTATAATTCAGTTTAGTTTTATTAAAATTTTATTAAAGTATATTTTCTAATATCCCTTGTGATTTCTCCTTTGACCTATGATTTATTTATAGGTTGGTTGTTTAATTTCCAAATATATGGGGTTTCCCTCATCCTATTGTTACTCATTTATAATTTTATTCCATTATAGTCAGAGAACATACCCTGTATGATCTGAGTTATTTTCAGTCAATGAAAATTGTTTTATGGTCCAGTATATAATCTAACCTGGAAAACATACCAGCTGCACTTAAAAGTGTGTTCTGTCATTGTGGGTATTCTATAAATATCACTGAAGTCAAAGTGTAATGTTGCACAGATCTTATATGTCTTTGCTGATCATATTCTAATTGTTCTGATAAATGCTGAGAAAGGGGTATTAAAACCTCCAACAGTGATTCTGGAATTGTTCACTTCTGTCTTTAATTCTGTCACTTTTTGCATCATGTATTTTGTTGAGCACATAAACATTTTTTATTGTTATGTCTTCCTGGTGAATCTAACCTTTATCATTATGAAATTTCCCTCTCTATCTCTTGTAATACATTTTTCCCCCTAAACTTGTTTCAGCCTATATTGATACAGAACCACTCCAGCCTTCTTTTTTATTGTTTACATGGAATATTTTAATCTATGTATTTACTTTCAGCCTGTATAGTTGGACCTTGTCTGTGGCTTCCATATAGTTGTTTTTCCTTTTTATTTTTTAATTTTTTTAATTTTGTTTTTCCTTTTTTAAAAAAAAATCCATTGTGATAATTTCTGCCTTAAAAGTGGAATGTTTTGTCCATCAAAGGTTAATATAATTATTGATATGTTTGGGTTTTGAGCTACCATTTTATTATTGATTTCTAGTTTTCCCATCTGTTTTGTTTCCTTTGTTCCTACTTTCTTGACTTTTGGGGGTTTTTGAATACTTTTTCGAATTATATTTTAATTTTCTCGTTGGCTTTTTAGCTGTATTTCTTGGCATTATTTTTTAGTAGTTGCCCTAGTGATTAAAATATACATTTTTAACTTTTTAGTCTAATTAGTTATTATTGTACCGCATCAGGTTAAATACAGAAATCTTGCAACTATATAGGTTCATATCCTTTCCCCCATCCTTTATGTTACAGTTATACATATTACACCTTTATACATCATAAACCCTTCAAGAATGTTGTGGTTTATGTTTTAAACAGTTGTATGGCTTATAAAGAAATTAAGAGAAAAAAGAATATATATATATATATACGCATATACGTATGAATGTATATATGTAAAACTGAATCACTGTGCATTTCATTGAAAGGTCTGAAGGCTTTGTATTTAGAAACCCAGATTAGCAAGTTTTCTATCAAAACCCTGCTTTAACAGCAGGATAAATTGAAATTTAGGTCTGAAGGAAAAGTTTCCAAAGGGTTTCTCCTTTGATTTTATCCCAAATAGTCTTCCTTTAATTGCACATAAATGGGGCGAGGATAAGTATATATTAAAGGGGTCTTCTTTCTCAGAATCTGTGGTTGTTGGGAGCTGGTGTAGCCTCTTTCTGGATAGATGTCCGTTTTAGGGCAACGGAGCAGTCCCTGAAGTAAAACAGGATACACTGGGCGCATAGTTTTCTTTCCTGAGTAAACACTTTCTATAATGTGTGCACACATTCCATTATCAATGGAGTCGGTTATTCATTGATCGATTGATTCATTCAGTAACTACTTGAATGGCTCCCAGGTGCCAGGTCCCAGGTCCTGTGCTTGTGGGGAAAAGTGTGAAATGAGAGTCCTTTCCCTTCAGGAAATCAGGTCTAGTGGGAAGGAAGCTGACACAGGGAACCTGACCCTGTGCTGAGCACTCCTGCGGACTGCGCTGCGCTTAACCAGGTGAAATCCCGCCGCAGGAGCGCCCCGTGAGGGAGCCACTGTGTCGAAGAGGCTGCATGGAGTCGTGGATGAAAGCCAGGCTATAGCGTAGAGTCAGCTGGCCTGGGTTCAGATCGCGGGGCTCACCCCCGCGGTGCCTCGCTTTCCCTCATCAGTAAACAGAGCCGACCAGGGAACCCGCGTGCCACCTCTGCCGTGGGGTTTAGCAGTGGGAGCAAAGATTCTAGTCCAGGTCCGCCTGCCAGAGTCTCAGAAAGTCTCACGAGACAATCCCAACTCCCTCCCGCAAAGAAAATAATTCTTCTCCTGTGTCAGGAGTGGCAAGTAAGTTGACATTGCCAGATGGAAACCAGAGTCCGAAGGAGAGAGGATGAGCCTCGGCCGTGACCTCTCAGGCCGCCCCCTCTTCTCAGGCTTTTTCTCTAGTAACATCCTCACAGCGAGGGCGGTGGGCACGCTGCCTTCGGCGTCCCAGGTAACGGGGGCTTCAAGATATGTGAGGCACCAGTTCCCTCGACTTTCCATGAAGGAGCGCATGTTCTTTGTTCTAATTTATTCACTGGTGAAGCTCATCATAGTTTTACTCTTTGGGGCAGAAGTACCACCGTATTTCCAGAGTTTGCACTGGTCTGGGGCTTCCTTCTCTTCTGGATTGGGAGGGGGATTGGAGTATTGACCCGCCTGTACGGCCCTGTGTCCACCCGTCCACGTGAGAGCAGGGGAAGCTTGATATGGAGCCTCCATGGGGGTTTTAACACAGCTTCTCTGTGCCTCAGGGTCCCCCAGAGCCAGGCTCCTCCCTTCCACAGCCTTGCTGAAATCGCTTCTTGGGATTTGGGTCCTAGCACCTATTTGCCTAAGAATCTGCAGACAGAGATCATTAGTTCTCTCAAATTGAGAAGGTCTCTCATTGCTGTTTTCATCTGCATTTTTTGAGGTTAAACCTTTTCATTCATCTGTTGACTCCTGGTGTTTTCTTCTTTTATGAATTGTCTACTTACCTTTTTAATGAAACACTCAGAATTATTTATTGGAGTAAGGGTCACATGTAAATAATGCAAGAGGTTTGTGTGAAGGGTTAGTCTCCCTTCCCATCCTAGTCCCACGGCTCCTACCCCCAGAAGTAATCACTGTTACCCACTTTCTAGAGGTCTTCTTTCAGCCATTCGATGCATTGATAAGTAATTGGTAGTTTAATATGAACACAGACCCAGTTCTTTGCTCCTAGCAGTGGATCTCATTAGTAACCTCCTCATTTTTTCTGCTTCTGTATGTCCCGTGTTGCGTTTAGACCATCCCCTGGTGCTGGACGTTTAGGGCTGGCTGTTTCCAGTTATTTCCTCTAAAACCACAATCCTGCAGGGAATGGTCTTAAATATACTTCTTTGTGAATTTGTCCATCTGTAGGATAAATTCTAGAAGGTAGAATTACAGGGTCAGAGGGTATGGGCATGTGTTCTTTGGACGGCTGCAGATTGTATGGTATGGGCATAATTTGTATGAGAAAATTGTGTCTCTGATATCCATGAAAATATAAAAGTATTTTCTATCCTCTAGGCTGGCGTTGCAACTTGCTACTCCGTTTGTTATAAATGTGGAGCCAGCAATCACCCATCTGCACGATTCTGTGGCTCCTGTGGTATTTACGTGAAGTCCTTGGCAAGACCTAGTGTGGAGAACAGCTTGGCTCCAGCTGCTGGAGAACCTGGCCCTTGTGCTGAGGTGAGGCCTCCATGGTAGTAAGAACTGGACCCAGGAAGGGGTTGTGACTCTGAATTTGTGTTCTCGACCCTGTGAGCCAACCCAGGGGAAGAGAGCCGAAACACTTAGACCTTTCTCGTGGACTTTCAACTGGGTGTGTAAATACCTTCAACCACGTTATGTTTTAAACACTTGAGTGATTTCTTCAGAATTCAAAGATGTAAATATGCATTTATCTATAGTAAATCGAGGTCTAACTGCGTGTGCAAGGTAATAGATGTAATGTCATTAGGGAGCTTTAAAATACATGGGATAGAATGTACTCTCGTCTCGTGAATTTCTTATGTAGCACGCCAAGAACGTTCCCCCTGCTCTTTTATATTTTAGAAAACTTATATTGGGTTCATAAAATTGCTTTCGCCATTTATAACAACTGGGCATATTTGAGGAAAATCTCACAAGGTTATTTTCAGAAGGACTTAATCTGTAACCAGCTTTGTGTTAGACTTTTATGAATTTGTCTAAGCTACAGAAAGACTTTTCTGGTTTCTTCTCTTCTTTAGATTCTTCAGGTCTCTTCATTAGAAGAATTTGAAGCTTGATGATTGTTAGAGAGAATGCACATGCACTCAGCAACTTTGCATTCATTTTTAGGGAGTTCATGGTTTCTTAACCCAAATGAAAACACTTGCAGATCCCGGGACTGCCAATAACCGAGGTGGCACCTTTGTGCAAATGAGACATGGTGTTTTTTTTCTCAAGACAATTGACTGCCATCTGTTGGAAATTGATTGTAATTTACTAATTTTGTTAGCCATTTTATTTTGCCATAAAAATTGTCCTAATAAATATGCAAACATACAATGTCCACTATGTGAATATTACCCCTTTAGATGCAATGCTTTTGTGCAGTGTGCAACGCACATATCCTTGCATGGTGGTCCTCGCAGGTCCCCAGGCCCAGATGCAGGAGAGTGTCTCAGAGGAAATGTTGGTGCCCAGTAGTTGAGTGTGGATGGGTAGTAAAGTCTACGCTCCTCTGGATTGTAGGGCTGAGAGGATAGATTTCCAGACCTCAGGCGGCAGGACAGGGAGCATCCGCTGATTTGCTGAATTTGAGACAGTCAGTGGACAAGGGGTGGGGCTGGCTTCAGGCCTCAGGCTGGGAGTTGCTGGGAAAAACAAGCAAAGAAGGTGAGGCAAGGCCTGAAAACCCCTTTTAGTTCAAAGTACAGTGTTTTGGAGATACTTTTACTCCTGATTAGAATTGTTTTCTGTGATAAAATGGAGAATTAATTAATTTATATTATATATATATATATATATTTTTTTTTTTTTTTTATGTTTTCTGCCTTGCTCATACAGCCTCGATCTGCCTGGCAGCCCCTAAATGTTCCTTTTCCCAAGCCTGATGCTGGGCCTAAGAAGGATGTGGGCACACAGACCACGGGCCTGTTCTACCCATCTGGGACCCTCCTGGCAAAAAAAGAACTGGAAATGGCTTCTCAGAAGCAGAGGCAGGAGAAAATGAGTGACCATAAACCTCTCCTCACAGCCGTCAGCCCAGGGA